>NC_056728.1:208483162-208848994 GCF_019279795.1 Protopterus annectens | reverse complement strand
CATCCATCCCAGAACAGGAGACAAGGAAGACGAGGAACAATATGAAGGTAATATTGTCAAAGTAAAACTGAAACAATAGCAACATATCTATGATTAGACTGAATTATTACACAGTTTGTATATTCCACTTTACAGTCCTTCAGAGTGTAGGTCAGCTACCTTAGTACTGCACATCCATAAAATAAGATCCTTGGCAAGCTAGTTATGTAACAGCCATCATGATTTGCTTTTCCCGAGAGTTCAACAGTCTAAAGGAGAATGGAAAGGAACTGTTATTTAGTCTGGTGGTCTTACAATGCAGGATTCTGTATTGACCACTGGCAGGATGAGTTTCAATGCACTGACATTTGTGTAGATCTTCTAGAGGTGTAAAGGAGGTGCAATGATTCTTTCTGCCGCTCTTACAACTCTATAGAGAGCCTTCCAATCCTGATTGTTACAGTTCCCATACCAGACTATAATGCTGTTGGTCAGGACACTTTCAATGGTGCCCCTATAAAAGGTCTGAAGTATGGAGTTGGTAATTTTGCATTCCTAAGTTTCTTTAGAAAGTGCAATCATTGTTGAGCTTTTATTACTGTGGTGGATACATGGACTGACCAGGATAAGTTCTCCGTGATATGAACACCAAAGAACTTTGTACTCCTGACACTTTCCACTGTCATCTCTTTCATCATTAGAGGTTTGTGTGGTACTTGAGATTTTCTGAAATCAACAATCAACTCCTGTGTTTTGCTGACATTCAGTGCTAGATTGCTGCTGTCACACCAGACCAGCAGATGATGAAATTACTTGTGCCAGACACCTTTTGAATACTCTCAGAGCAGTAGATAGTCCAAAGGATAAGGCAGAGAATCGACAATGTAGGTTAGATGCAGAAAATCATAAAAAAGTCTGAACTGTTTGCCACTAGGAATGTGATGGTAAGCATCATTTAAGTCTAACTCTACCTTTAGTAAAGGGACAACTGGGAACAGAGACTGAAGAGAGAACATTTTGAACTTTGGGACCTTCAAAAAAGGATTGAGAAAGGAGAGTTCTATCACAGGCCTCCAAGTTCCTTCTCCCTTTCTGGCACCAGAAAAATCCTTGAATAAAATTCTTTGCCCATCTGACAGGCAGGCACTGGTTCTATAACTCCCTGCAAGGTAGTACAGCTGTGTAAGAACTTACCCATAACAGCTGATGTCCTAATGAATACAATTGCAGTATTCCAAACTGTAGGGTGACCTCGCCAAATAACCTGGACATCAGCCCAGGATACCAAAGCCAAAAACTTCCATAGAGCCATACATCTGGCATATGACCTATGCCTGTAGCCACCAAAACCAAAACTTTCCATACAGCCATACATCTGATGGGGTCTATATCATTTCATTGAAAACTCATTTCATTGAAGCTTAACTCATTGACACGTTCACTGAAAGCTCACTTCACTGAAAACCCAATTCACTGAAAGCTCACTTCGCTGAAAGGTCATTTCACTGAAACTCATTTTGTTGAAAGGTATTATATGGCCTATTCCCCACTGTTGTGTGATCCTGGAGTTAGTATATAAAGTAAGGGGGGGCACAGCCCCCAACATTCGGGGGGGGGGGGTGAAGCCCCCCACATAATTTGGTTATATGTTGCCTTCTGGAAGAATTTTTTCATTCCACTTGTATCTATCTATCTATATGCTTTAAAATATTTACAATATGTGGGGGACAACACCCCCCACACCCCCTTTACTTTATATACTAACTCTAGGATCGCATAACAGTCAGGAAAAGGCCATATATACCTTTCAACGAAATGAGTTTCAGTGAAATGGGTTTTCAGTGAAGTGAGCTTTCAGTGAATTGGGTTTTCAGTGAAGTGAGCTTTCAATGAACATGTGTCAATGAATTAAGCTTCAATGAAATGAGTTTTCAATGAAATGATATAGACCCATCTGATGTATGACCTAAGCCCATGGGCGTAAGGGTATTTAAGTGGGTGTACAAGTGCAAATCCTCAGACTATCTCCATGCCAGTAAGCACGTGGAGGCCTAAGTACCACAATAAAATAGTCAGTTCATAAAAGGAGAGGCAGGAGACTCCCTCAGTCCATAAGGAAAGGGAAGAAAACACAAGAAAAGGTAGAAAAGTAGCGTGTGAAAGAATACTGCAACAGTGACCATTAGGACATCTGCTGTTTTGGTTTAAGTTCTTACACAGCTACATTATGTCCTTCCGCAGATCAGTGTTGCAGCATTCTAAAATGTTGGGCAATTCCCAAACCTTATTAAGTGTGAAGGGTGGTATGAAGAGAAATAGGAATACTCTCCAGTAATCCAAAGAGGACTGACCTGGGAAAGGCAAGTCTGGATTTAGAAAAGGCATCCATTCTGTAATGTTTGGTAAAGACATGCACAGAAGACCAAGTAGCTGCTTCTAGGGTGGTTCAGAGAAAATCCCCTTGTAATCGACTCTAGATGAGGCCACTGCTCTTGTAGAAAGTGCCTTTGCTGGAAAAGGTAAGGATTTTCCACCATGCTGAGTGCAGCAAAATGTAATGGATTTAAAAATCCATTTAGCAATAGTTCTAGAGAATGGATTCTCTAACTTGGAATCTGTGAAAGGGACAAACAACTGGTGATACTTGCGGATACCCTTAGTCTTTACCAAAGTACAATTGGAGTTGTCAATGCACATCAAGAGAATGTAGGACATCCACAGAGGTTCCTCA
Source organism: Protopterus annectens (assembly GCF_019279795.1). NCBI lineage: Eukaryota > Metazoa > Chordata > Ceratodontiformes > Protopteridae > Protopterus > Protopterus annectens. Next base: position 208,846,284 of record NC_056728.1, on the reverse strand, counting down.
CTAAAAGAATACAGAGCGTAAGTAATATGCCCTATGCATACTGCCTCAAGGCCCTATCCCTGTATTCTGTCTCCTACAGGCTTTTGAGGGGAGATCTACGCCTGGCATACAGGGCATTGTCAGACCCCACTCTGATGGACCTTCCTGCATATCCACAAAACAAACAGTACCAGAATTACCAGTTCTAAAGACTTAAACCTTGCCTGTAAACAGGACCTACTGGAGAGATAGGTATGTATCTCAAAGACTACTCAGTCTATGGAACAGGTTCCCCATCAATGTAAAGCAGAGTTCCTCTCCAACACAATTCAAGTGCAATTTGGACAACTGGATGGGAAACCGGAAATTCATCCCTGGTGTGACACCAACATTTACCTATTATTTATTTTATTTATTTTACATTTGTTTACTGGGATAGTCCGAATGGATACATGCCCACGTTCAGTGGAGGCCCGTGGAGAAAAGCTCCACATAGCCAAACTTACATAGATTACACAGAAGTTAGCAAACAATTATAAAAACAAAGGGATTATATACAATGGGTTAGTAGTGCTCCCTAGTACGGACTCACAATTCTCATGGACAGACAATTAAAAGTAAGAGACATCAGATTGGAAGCAGAGTTTGGTGATGTAGTTACAAGTTATGATAACTGTAGAATATGCTTTTAGTTTATAACTTAATCAGGGTTGGTACACGGGCATAGCCAATTCACTCTGAGATACTGTTTGAGTTTTTTTTTGAAGAGACTTTTGGGGGATTGTATGGTTATATAATTTGGCAACGAATTCCAGGTTTTGCCAATGAAGTTGGCAAACAGGGATTCACCAGCAGAGTTATTAGCTTTGTGGGTTTGGACCAGTAGTTTATCGGCTGACCATAGGGATCTTAGGTTGCTATATGGCTTAATATTTTTAGGTGAGGGGGTATCCTCAGGGTGGTACAAAATGTTGTACGCTATTAAGAGTTGATTTAATTGAATTAAGCTGGGCAGTTCTAGCCACTCTAGTTGTTTAAGGTTCTGGCAGTGGTGGGTTATATAGGTGGAGCCAGTGGTGATCCAAGCTTTTTATTGATAGTCTGCATGGTATTCTTGACCTGTAGGTCAAATTTGAGATTATAGTCTATGATAACCCCTAGCAGTTTGGTGTGATTATCTGAGAAATAGTGGCACCATTGTTAAATGTGACAGAGAATGAAAGTGTGGTGGATCTACTAGTGGGAGAGAAGAGCAGAAGTTTAGTTTTATTGGGATTCAGAAGTAGGCATTGGTTGGTGAGCCAGTTCTCAATAGTGTTAAATGTATTTTGGGTTAAGATTTGCAAGTCGGATGGGGAGGTGGCTGAGCAGATGAGAGTGGAATCATCTGCATATTGAATACAGGTGGCTTTAGGCATAGCAGTGTGGAGGTTGTTGATAAAAACAGAGAAGACTAGTGGACCTAGTATGGACCCTTGAGGGACACCAAGTGTGAGAAGTAACTGGCTGGAAAGTGTGCCCTGCCATAGTATCGCCTGCTGTCTACCAGTCAGGAAGGACTGGAACCACTGGATAGCAGGCTTGTTGAAGGAAATAGATTTTAGTGAAAGAATGAGAAGTTCATGGCTGACCATGTCAAAGGTTTCTGATAGGTCAAGAAAGAAGGCAGAGGTTAGCCTATTCTCATTCCTGTTTTTGGTTTATGGCAGTAGTAAAGGAAAGGAGGGCTGAGGTAGTGCTGTGGTATGGCCTGAAACCATACTGGGAGTCGGATAGTAAGTTATTCTGTGAAAGGTATTGCATTAGTTGCTTGTGTACACATTTCTCCATTATTTTGGCTAGTGGGGAAAGAATGGCAATGGGTCTATAGTTGGATATGTCTGAGGAGCTACCACCTTTATGGAGTGGGATGATGTGAGATATTTTCCAGAGGGAGGGGATAGCATTTTCAGATAAGGTTCTGTTGATGAGGATAGATATGGGATATGCAATGGCATCTGCAGCTATTTGTAGATACTCTGCAGGGAGGAGGTCAGCAGCGAGGGTGGTATGTTTTAGTTTTTTTTAGAAGTATTTTGATAAAACTAGTGGATATTGGTTGGAAGCTAAATTCCGGGTGATTATTAGGTAGATTAGGCATGTGGTTTAAGTTAGAGGGGGTTAGTTGATTTGCTAGGGATTGGATTGTTTCAGTAAAAAAGTTATTAAAGGCGTTAGCTATGGTCTCTGGGGAACTATGGGTGTAGTTAGCCGGGGTTGGGGTATTGGAGTGACCTGGACAAAGTAGTTGATTTAAGCCTGCCCAGACCTTTTGAGGGTTGTGGTGTTTTTGTAGGAGATTTTGGTAGAAGCTTTTTTTATCCAGTAAAATAGATTTTTTTGTATCATTCCTGAGTTGACGACATTTTAGATGGTCAAGTGGGGCTTTGGTTGTTCTCCAGCTGGCCCAGACTCTGTTTCTAGTTTTGATTTTAGCTTTAGTATCTTTTGTGAGCCATGGTGCTGTATTTGATCTAGTTTTTACTGTAAGTGCTGGAGCATGGGAATCAAGGCTAGTTAGGAATTTAGTGTTCAAGTGATCTATGGCCTCCTCTAATGTTAGATTTTTTAGTTTTGACCAGTCAACTGCTTTTAATTCATTTTGGAATATAGCAGCATCAAAGATTTTCCTGTTTCTAAATGTTTTATATCTGGGCTAGTGAGGGTTTTCTGCCTTACGTTTTATGCTATAGGTTAGGCAATGGTCGCTGAGGTCATCACGGAGAGTACCAGCTGTGTACAGTTGGGGTTGGTTATTAACTAGGATCCAGTCTAGGATACTTTCCTTGTTGGTTGGTTTGTTTATCCTAGTGGGAGAGGTTATGGTCTGTTTAAACCCAGATAAGTTTATATGAGTGAGGGCGGGGGGGGGTCGGAGGAGCAGGGGTGCCAGTTGATGTTAAAATCACCAAGAACTATAGTTTCTTGGGGATAGGTAGTGGATAACCAGTAATGGAGATCTTCTGGGTTATTTGGGTTGTTGACTGGTGGAATGTATGCACAGACGATGCTCAAGTGTTTGTTTTTGGTTAGTCTGTAGCTTGGTTATGAGGAGTTCCGCATAATTGAATTGGGGAGGTTGAATGGTGTCTCTATTAGCGGTTAGAGTATTTTTGTAAAGGACTGCTATCCCACCTCCTTTCCTTGTAGCACGGTCTAACCGGTGAATATTGTATTCTGGAGGTAGTATCTCATTGTCAGTAGTACTGAGTTTTAGCCAGGTTTCCGTAAGACACAATGTCTGGGGAGTGGGTTGCTAGGAAGGCGTGTAGGCTGGGAATCTTATTGTTGTTGTAGTTGTATCTTTCGGCTTTTCCTGGTTAGGGGTCGCCACAGCGGAACTCCGATCCGCTAATGATTGGCAGTACTTCTAATATTTAGGTGAAATGCTAGGAGGGAACTACTGGAGTATTCATGGGTAGCTTGACTGTGGTGGTTGTGGTAGGGGAGTGGAGGTTATTGAGTGTGGGTGGGCCAGTGTTGGGATGAATGTCTCCATGTGGTATAAGGTTATAGTGACAGGATATTCTGAGATTTAGGAGCTTGTTTATAAGCTTTACATAGTCTTTGTCTTTAGGATTATGTTTTGTGGCTGTACAGGGGTGGTATTTTATAAAGGGTGGTATATTCGGTGTGCTGGGGAAGGTAAAGTATTTGGTGTTATGTGTGAAGTCGTAGGTGTCTGTTTGAACATTTGGGTAGTGAATACCATGGTCAAGTGTTTGTTCCTAGGCAGTGAAGTGGTAAAATAGAAACAGTATAGGCATTTGGGTAATTAGTGTTTTTTTTTTTTTTGCTTGTTTGCATTTTGATAGGGGGCGGGCCAAATTTGATGGCTGACTGTGCTAACAGGGTGTGGAAGAATGAGAGAGAAGGAAATGGGTTAAGGGGGCAGGGTTGCTCAATGATGTCTGAGGTGCCGATTGGTACTTAGCAGGAGGGGAGTGGCAAGGGAGTGTCAAAGTCTGGTTTAAATTTAGCATTAGTGGGGTGGGTGAGATTTGGGGGCAGGGAGGGGAGCAGCGGGGCTAACACTGACTCAGAGTTACCTTGGGCTTTTGGTTTGGTTTGTATGACTGTATGCAAGCAATGTTTTTGGCTGCACTTTAATTTGTTTTATTCTTTTTTAATTTTACACCAGTTTTCAGGCTAATTTTAATTGGATCCTAGGGGTAAACTAGCAAATGTAGTCAATAAGGAGGGAGCTAAATTACTTTCCCAAATTAAAAAGTAAATGCTTGGGACTGGAACACTGTGTGAGTGCAAGGCTGATTCAAAGTAGTATAGCCCAATCTCTAGTGGCAATTGGCTAGATCACTTCCCTGTTGTGCATACTCCATTAAGCCTCAACAGTTTACAAACACTAAATTGTAGTTCACCTATTACAACTGAAAAGCTGGAGGGAGTCAGGTTCTTGCTTCCCAGAGGTTTTACTTAGTTAAGATAGCCAGCTTCAGTGGAGAAGGTAGAAATTGCTTTACACAGTGAATCCCAGGTGGGGGGGGGGGGTCACTCAGGAACGAAACCCGAGCAAATTGCTGTGCAGGCACAATGAACAGAGGGGTAGAGAAGGTACAACAGCTACAGGATGAAATATATCTCTAATGCAAACAGGTAACCTGTAAATGGTTCATCTCCCAGGCCCTTGCTTACACTTATCAAGGGTACCAGAACTTGTTATATATTTGGGATGCAAGCCTAGGCTTAAAAAGGCCCTTGTGGTAGTTAGCCTAATAAACAACTATGAACCTATAGAATCCTTTCCCCCTTATTTTGTGGTTTATAAGAAAATGGGAAGATTTAGAGACTGAGAGACAGTTCAGTTAACATTCCAAACAAAACGGATGGATTGGCCCTCAAAGACATTATATGCCCTTCTGAAAAAACAGGAAGGGAGGGGTTGCCATAATGACCTGTAGTTCGGAGACTCATCTAGCAGAGGTAAGGGCTATCAGAAAAATGGTTTTCCAAGTACAAAATTTGAGAGAGGCAGAGGTTGTTGAGTTTTTCCAGCACAAAGTTGATGTCGCAAGCATGAGGAATAGTTTTCCTAGGAGGTTTGAGGTAGAGTACACCTTTTAGGAACTGTTTTCTTCAAAGTCTGGACAGTGGAGGAGACTCTAGAGGTAGGCATGAAAACATCACATACATAAAAGGTCCTCACCCTCTACCCAGTCTTGTTTATGAGCATGACATCCTCAAAAAAACTGGCGTCTAAGAAGGGATTAGAATCCCATCATCCATAATGTCAGGTAGAAGGACCACAGGTTGGGATGAAGAAATAAGCCCTTCTGTTATATGAGCAAAAACACGCTGAGGGATAACTTGTGGTGAAGGTGCTTGGGTAGCTGGTAAAGAAAAGGGAGCTAATGCTGCCTTGGCCAAAAGGGAGTCAATAGTATGATCTTTGGGTTGTCTATTTGAATCTTTAAAACCTTGAGAAGAACAGGAAGATGTGGGAAGGCACACAGGAAATTTCCTTTCCAATGAAAGGCCATTCCATCCATTTTCCATGCCTGGGGATAATACATTCTGATGCAAAAAAGATGAAGTTGTTTGTTGTTGATGGAGGCAAACATGTGTCTGTGGGACTCGCTATTTATGGTCTATGTCTAGGAAGTTCTCTCTTGTTCAGCATCCATTTGTGGTGATCTTCCCTTGATCTGCTTAGAAAAACCAGCCAGGACATTGTCCTGCAGAGGAATGTAACCACTTGGACAGTCAGGTTTGCTTTTGTGGCCTGCTCTCATACCAAAAAGACAGTTTATAGGGTGTGGTGTCCCCCTGTTTATGTACCACATGACAGTGGTGTTGTCTATGAGTGCTCTTGAGAGACCTGAATTACAGGAGTGAGAAAAGATCTGCAGGGTCTGGATAAGTGCTTGTATCCCCTTCTGATTAATGTGCTCTAACCTTACATTTGATGACCACGGTCTCTGAACTCTCATATTACCTGACCATGATCCGCATGCATCATCTGAGGTGTCTGTGTGCAATTCCTGTTGAAGTGCCTACAGGCAGACCTGGGTTGAGAATCATCTCCAATATCCACCAAAGGATTTCCTTCTTTATGCAAGGTAAAAGAGGAATCTTGGTGCTCAGTCCATGGGAATGTTGGAACCTGGCGGATTTCAAGTACTAGTGGATCTTTCTCGTCTGGTGTCTGACAAAGGGGACCGTGGATATAGTTGCAACCATGAACCGCACTGCTCTGAGAATTTCTCTTTATGTACAAGTCTAAAGAAGAAGAAGAGTATGGAAGTAAATGGAGAGGCTCTGCACTTTGTCTAGGGGTAGAAAGGCCTGCATGAGTCTGGTGTCTAGTCTGCAGCCCAAGAAAATTAAGTCTTGGGTTGATTCCATTGTGGACTTCTGTAGGTTGCCTGGGAATCCCAGACCCTGTAGTAGGGACAAGGTGAAGTTGACATAAATTATGAGGGTATGCTAAGAAGCTTGTAAGAAAAGTCATCCAAATACGGGAATATTTGGAATTCTTGAGTTCCGCATTCAGCTATGACCAAAGCCAGGCACTTTGCAAAAACTGAGGGCTGCAGAAAGTCCAAAAGGCAAAGCAGAGAAATGAAAGTATGATGAAAACCTCAAACATTTCCTGTAGGAGGGGTAAATATGACTGTGGAGATGAGTGCCCTTTAGATCAAGAGACATCAAAAAAGTTTGTGGAAGAATGGATGTTAGAAGAGTTTGCACAGGTATCTTAAAAGAAGGGACACTGAAAAATGTATTGAGGCTTAAGAGATCTAATAGAGGACTCCAGTCTCTTCATTCTTTTGGAACAGGAAACAGTCTGGAGTAGAACCCCCCCCCCACATACTGTGCCTTGTGCGAGCAAAGCTTGAATAATGGGAAGGAGCAACTTTATCAGACTGTGATGAGTAGGATGAAGGATGCCACTGAATGGACAGACTTACTTTCAAGTCATTCTCATCCCCTTCTGAATAATGAAGAGGATCCATTTGCCTGTAGTGATGAGGCGCCATTTTTTTAAGAAAGAGGTCAGCCTTTTGGATAGGTGGAATGGGTGAGGGACACAGAGGATAGTCAAGCAGACTTGTCTGGGTAAGGTGGCCTCCCAGATGCACAGTCCCAGTCCGGTTTGTGTTGGAATCTTTTCCTAGGCATTTTATTGGCCTTATGAAAAAGGTCTAGACTTCCTGTGAGCAAAGGAATTGGGCTTTGGAGGATAACTTCTCTGATACTTAGACAAAGCAGTAATAATATCGGTTTACAGTCCTTCATTTTTTTACCTTGTTCTTGTAAATTTTTAAACAGACTACCAGCATCCGAAACAAAGAATAGGTCCCATTTCAGAGGAGAATCTAATATCCTCACACATGCTGACAGCATAACCATGCATACCTCCTTATAATAGAACTGTAGCAGCTGCTCTGCAAGAAGCTTCTACTGCATCATATCTGCATTTTATGCCGTGCCTAACCACTTGGGAGGCCTGAGCCACCATAGACACAGCCTGCTGTTTACTGCCTGGCTCCCCCATACAGGGCAATATTTTATTTAAATTCCCCAGAACAGACAGTAAGAATTTAGTTATTTGGGTCTGATAATTCAGAGCTCTAAAAGGCCAGAGTGAATGACGTACAAGCCTTTTTCCACCAATATGTCCATTGCTCTACTGTCTTTATCTAAGGGAAGAGCACTGGCAGCAGGCAATAGCTTACAAGACTTGTCTGTGGACATGGAAAACACAGAAGGGCCTGTCAAAAGGTTATTCTACAGCAATTTTAAGTTTTCAGGTACTTTATAAAATCTATAAGGCATTTTAGGTGCTGGTGGCTGTGAGTCAGAAGCAGTGAAAGTGGATACAAAGGCATCCAGAACAGGAGTACAGATGCAGGAGGTCCGCCAACCTCCAAAACATTATAGTATCTTTTTTGCAGCTCGGAAATCTGCTTCAAATCCAATTCAAAATGTTTTATCATATTAATAATAGTTTCCTCAAATACAGCTTCTTCAACAAGGTAGTCAGGAGAAAGGAAGACTTCATCATCAGAAGCCACTAAGCTTGGCAAATGGATCTAGGAAGAGTAGGCCAAGGAATGCTCATCAGAGTCTAGTTCAGGGTCTTCCTTCTCTGAAGAAGGATCTAAGTGTCTCATTTGATGAGTGGTAACAGAAGTAGTATGGGAGCAGGACATGCAAAGGGTGGTGGAATGAGTTCCATTATGGCTTTAAACAGGCTCTGTGAAAAATCCATCCACTCCTTTTCATTGGATGTCAGAAGAGAATAAACATTTTTGTTTTTTCTTTCTAGGTGCAGCATCCACCTTCACTAAACATGGAAGTTCCAACCTCTGATGTACCTCAATGAGCAAGCCTAGTATTTTCTCTCTAACAAGTATCTGAGGTATGCCTTTGGGTCCTTAGGATATAATTAAATAGGGTCCCCCATTTTTCACCTTCATTGGTAGCTTCAGTCATTTTGGAGGTGCCATCAGATGCCATACTAGCCTCCATCAGGGTTGCAGTAGCAGCATACCACAGGTTCTGAAACCTCTGTAGGTACATCAAACTCCAACTGGGCAGTCATGATAACAGGGTATACACCTTGTAATCTTTTTCTTTTGGATGGCCATGACATTAGGGGTGGAAAGTTCTGCCATTTCAGCAAGCGCATGGCGTTTAAAGCACGGAGTCTCCAAGCAGGAATTAAGAGACGCAAGTCACATTCGTAAGGTCTTAGGGTCAAAGGACCGGCAGATTAAACAATTCTTATAGTCGTGTGCTGCACCCAAACGTAAGATGCACTAGGAGTAGAAATTCTTGTAGGGTATATGCCTACTGCAATTGCACTTTCTCCTCCTAGCTGATATCTAATAGAGCAACAAACAGCAACACAATGGAGGAAAAAAACAAGGAAGGCTCCCCAGCGAGGCACTTATTTGAACTAGTGAAGATCAACAGTACCAATGTCCATGTGTGGAAAAGATCAGTGGGTGCAAGACCTGCATTCTGACTGGTGACAAGACAGTCTGTGGATTTATGCTCGCACTTCTGTTTATGCCCACAGGCTAAGATCGTGCATCAGACATTTTATTTTATTTTCAGTTTGATGATCGGGGAAGTCCACTGGGCCAAGAAGAGCCCGTTTTCAGTGGAGGCCTGGGAGAAAAGCTCCAATGAACAATTAAAAGCATTCACAAAGTAGTATAATCATCTAAATCAAGCTGAGAATACAGCATAATACATATGAGGTATAATACAATCATGCAAAGAAATAAACATTTTCTAACAATGTCCTATTATTTGTATGTACAAAGTTGGATACATTTATTGATGTAAGAAAATCTGACAAGGTTAGCCAAGGTGCAACAGAAGGCTGTCCAGTATTGGTTTAATGGAGTGTAGTAGTAGACATAGTAATGGTATGAGAAGTAGATGTAGCAGGGGATGGAGAAGACAGTAGCTAGAGGGGAAATTTATGTTGGAGAGTGGCATGGGCATGTCCATTTTGAAGATAGGTGGGAGAACAAGAGAGATTTGAAGTTGGTGTGCTTTGGAGTATTGCAAAGGGAGGGAGAGAGTTCCATAGTTTAGATATGGAGTAGGACAGCAGGAGGTGGCCAGGGGATCATGAGGGTTTGTAGATTTGTAGGAGGTTTTGGTTTTCAGATCTGAGTAAGCAGTTAGGAATATAGGGGATTAAGGTGGTAGAGAGGGGCAGCTAGAAGGTTTGAAGATGAGCTTGTGGGCAGTGGTGAGTTTCAGGAAGTCCAGGTTATTAAGTAGTTCAAGCCATTGCAGAGTATGGAGAGAGTGGCAATGGTGGGATGAGTTTTTTGAATCGGTGGCAAATTTGCTTATTTTATTGTAGCAGGAATCGCAGAGAAGCGCTGTACATGAGAAAGAGGAAAAAGTAGGAGGAGGCTAGGGTTTTTCTGGTGGAGGGGGTGAGGTAGCAGTTGTGTCTGTACAGAAGTCCTAGTTTTTGGTGTTTTTTTAATGACAGTTCGGATATGGTTTAGAATTTTAGATGTTCATCAATGACAACACTGAGCAGTTTAGTATTTGATACAATTTTGATGGGAACATTATTCTGGCTGAGTACAGACAAGGTTTTTTTGTCGATCCAGGAGTTTCTATAGGGAGAAAAGATCATGAGTTTAGTTTTATTTGCATTTAGGACCAGGTGATTGTTTTGCATCCAGGTTTCAGTTTTAGAGAAGGCTGATTGGGTTTTTAGAAGGAGGTCGGAGGGGGAGTATGCTGAGCAGATGATTGTTGAATCATCAGCATACTGGATTAGTGAGGAATCCGGGATGGTGTGGAGATAGTTATTGACAAATATATTGAAGAATAAAGGGCCTAGAACAGAAAGTACAGTTGTGTACACGCACCCTAAATGTAGATGTTTGAGTGTATTCGCTGTTGCAGTCATCACATTTGGGTTATCTGCTTGCAGTAGCCCTCAGTCGACCTGATTAACAAAGTCTTGAGTTCTGTGGCAGTTGCTGTCTCTTCTTCCATGATGTCAGGCCGTCAGGGCTATAAAACATGCAGCCGACACTATTACATCAATTTTTCTTGCCCCAGATGTCAGGTGCCCCGCTAATGGGAAGCAATTAAATCTATAAATATACAAGGTTATACCTCCAAGAAAAAAGCAAATACACCAAAAAGCTTTTAAGCATAGTAAAGGAGAGAAGAGTTATAGCCAAAAGAAGTCAGGGGGCTGGAGGGAGGGTAGCCAGGACTGCAACAGTGAATACACTCAAACATCTACATTTATGGTAAGTGTACACAACTGTACTATGTTCTTCGTGTTTCACTGTTGAAGTCATCACATTTGGGTAGATTTCCAAAGCTAAGGATGGGAGGAGGAACTTAGATAGCATTAGGATCAGCTATAAGGCCCTGCAAGACTGCAGTGGCAAAGCCAGCTCTGGATTTAGAGAAAATTGGCAAATGGTAATGCTTGGTGAAAGTATGTACAGAACTCTAGTTAGCAGCTTCTAGGATGTCCCTGGTAGGTACGCCTCTGAGAAAGGCTGTAGAGGTAGATGCAGCCCTGGTTGAATGGGGTCTGATCCCCTGTGGGATAGGTTTTCCATAGTGTTTATAGCAGAAATGAATACAATGGCCTATCCATTTAGAAATGGTTTGCTTTAAAATAGCCTTTACCTCTGTCACTGCAGCAAATGCCACCAGCAGTTGTTCAGATTTCCTTTGAGGTTTAGTCCTGTCCAAGCAGAACTTAAGTTGTATGTGCACATCTCAGGATTGCAGTATCCATTCCCCTTTGTTCTGTGGATTAGGAAAGAAGGTTGGTAAATGAATGGACTGATTAAGGGCCACACTGGATACCACCTTGGGCATGAAAGATGGATTGGTCCTGAGGGACACCCTGTCTGCATGAAAGATGATTAAAGGCTCCACTGCCATAGATACCCTTCTTGCTGAAGTGATTGCTAAAAGGAAAGCTGTTTTCCAAGAAAGGAATTTTAAATTTGCAGTAGCAGCTGGCTCGAAAGGAGGAAGGGTGAGTTTCTCCAATACAAAGTTAAGGTCCCAGGCTGGAGTTGGAGCTCTCCTGGGTGGCCTTAAATTAGTGGCCCCTCTATGGAACTGCTTAAGCAGTGGATAAGAGAAGAGGGGAGGTTCTGTGTTATAATGAGCTCAAATGGCTGAGGTGTGAATTTTTGAGGAAAAAGACAGGCCCCTGTGAAGCATCTCAGTTAAGTACTGCAAAATCTGAGATAAATTGGGCACTGCTGTGCTCATCCCTTGAAACTGGTTCCAGGCACAGAATCTTATCCATTTTTCAGCATAAGATTTTCTAGTACTAGGCCTCCTTGCCTCTAAAATGATATCCATCACTGGTTTACTGAGGGATAGTAAAGAAGAGATTAGGTAATTAACCAGGCTGCTAGGTTCAGTGTTTGAAGCTGAGGGTGCAGAATCCGGTTCTCCTGCTGAGACAGCAGGGTAGGAGTCTGAGGCAGGTGCCATGGGGCCAACAGTGACACACTAAGCAAGAGTGGGTACCAGTGTTGGCGTGGCCAGTCTGGTGCAATCAAAATCGTCCTTGGTTTGTCTTGCTTGATCTTTAGTAGTACCTTGGAGAGCAGAGGCAGAGGAGGAAAGGCATAAACTGATAGTTTTTTCCAGCTGAAGGACAGAACATCCACTTTCCAAGCTTGTCTGTGGGGAGACCTTGTGCAAAATTTGTCCAATTGATAGTTCTGGTGGGAAGCAAACAGGTCTATATCTGGGCTCCCCCATTTGCTTGTCAACATATTGAAAATCCTTGGTTCCAATTTCCACTGTTGAGGGTCCATAAGGTTTCTGCTTAGTCCATCTGCCAGTATATTTAGATTCCCTGGCAGGAATTGAGCTTGTAGATGCACTTGGTAGCTCAAGGCTGTGTTCCACAATGCCATGGCTAGTCTGCAGAGGGGGTAAGAATGCGTACCCCCCCCCCTGCTTGTTTATGTACCACATAACAGTGGTGTTGTCCATCTTTACCATTAATTTTCCTGGAAGAATGTGGTACTTGAAGGCTGTCAGATCATTCTGTACAGCTAACATTTCTTTTTGATTGATATGCAGGTGCATTTGACTTGGCTTCCATTTGCCCTGAATACATTTCCCTGCCAGGTGAGCCCCCCATGCATAGTCTGATGCGTCTGTTGTTAGGGTTTGGGCAGCAGGGGGTAGTGTGAATGGTAGTCCCTTGTTTTGGTGGCAGGCCTCTGCCCACCAAAGGAACTCTAGGCGTAGGCAAGGTATGATAGGAATCATTGCTTCTAGATCCTGAGAATGTTGACACCATAGGCTTTTTAGATACCAGTGTAGTTTCCTCATATGCAGTCTTGCATATGGAATTAGAAGAATGCAGAAGGCCATGAATCCCAAGGCTTGTAGTATTTGCCTTGCAGATAGCCGGGTTTTTGTGGCCACTTGTTTGAAGTAGGTTGTCAAGTGAATGTGTTTCTCTGGCGTGAGGAAAGCCATCTGGAAAGTTTGCTTGCTCCCAGGAATATAATTTGTAGACAGGGTACCAGGTGTGATTTTGTTTCGTTTATGATGTACCCCACACAAATTAGCACCCAGATGGCTTTCTGGCTGAATTAGACAATCGTCCAGGTATGGGTATATCTGAATATTTCTTTGCCTGCAAAATGATGCAATGACTGGAGCTAGGCACTTTGTGAATACCCTGGGTGTAGTAGTAATAGTAGCCAAAGGGTAGTGCAGAGAACTGATAGTGCGTGTAGCCTGCTTTGAAGTGTAGGTATCTTCTGCAAGATTCCCTGATTGGGATGTGCAGGTATGCTTCCTTTAAAGCTAGTGTTGCCAACCAGGCATCTTTGCCTAGCATAGGAAGCAATTGGTGAAGAGTCAGCATCCTGAATTTTGGAATCACCAAAAAGGTGTTTAGGGTAGACAGGTCCAGGATAGGATGCCATGAATTGCCTTTTCTGAATACCAGGAAAGGTCTCGAGTAGAAACCTTGTCCCTTTTCCTCTTCTGGTACCAACTGAATAGCCCTTATGCTTAAGAGAGAGAGTACTTGCTTTTGGGCCTCTGCCCACTGATTTGGAGGTAGATCCGGCCAACTGCCTGTAGATGGTAACGTGTGGAAGTGAAATCTGTATGCTTGGGACACTATATTTAAAATCCATTTGTCCTGGGTAATGAGTCCCCAGTTCTTTGCATGAAGTGCATTCTTTCCCCCCAAAGGGGCAGTCAGTTGAGAAGTGCTTGGAAGTTTTAAAAAGAAGTCACTGAGACAGTTTACCATAGGGGGGAGTTTTATTACTCCCAGATTTGGAAGTGGAGGCCCCCCACTGCTTAGTCCTGTGTGCCCCCTGGGAATGAAACCTGGGTGCTCTGCTGGATCTGGGTTTGGACTGAGAAGGTCTGGAAGAGGCAGGAAAGGACCAATTCTTAGAAGCCCAATGCCTACTAAATCCTGGAGGTTGTACTTGCAAACAATCTTTAACAGTTTGCATAGATTTAGCTTTTTCCTCCATCTTTTTAAGAACTACTTCTGCCTTGTTGCCAAACAGGCGGTCCTGATTTAAAGGAGCATCCGGTAATTTCGCTTTAACATGATCTGGCAAGGATTGCTCCTTAAGCCAAGCATACCTTCTAAGTACAGACCCAGTTACAGCAGCCCTGCAAGATGCCTCTAGTGAATCAAAACCACACTGCAAAGTATGTTTACCAACTTGTTCAGCAGAATGCATCAAATCCTGTAAATTCTTATTTTCAGCACAATCAGGAATCAACATTATTTTCTGTTTAAGCAATCCAATAATATGCTGCTGATACTTTAACATATGAAACTGGCAATTCAAGGCCCTAACGGCCAAAGTTGCAGACGTGCATACCTTCTTACCCTATTTATCCAGCGCCCTGGAGTCTCTATCAGAGGGGGTAGGATTTTTGGCGGTAGTAGCTTTAATGCCCTTGGGTCCCTGTGAAATGGTTTCAAGATCCGCAGTAGGATTTTTGAGAAGGAACTTGTGAGAGTCAGGAACCCTATAATATCTATCAGGTTTTCTGGGAGCATGTTAGGTATGGCATCAGTTGTGAATGGATACATTTTTCCAAGATTGGATCTATGGAAGGTCTTAGCTTTAGTACCCCGGCAGTTAGAGAGAGGGAGAAATTGCCAGGGGGAGGCGTCCTGAGTAGGCAGTCATTCTACTTTAGTGGACTGTCCTTGGTTCTGAGAACCTTTTCCTTTCTTTTTGCAGCCTCCTTGCCATTGCTTTTTAAAATCCTTTTAAAAGAAACTTGCTGCTTGAACTTTTTTTTTTTTTGAAAAAGCAAGATAAAGTGGAAGGAAAATTTTTATTTGCATTAAAAAGGAGGGTTTAAAGATACGGATCACCCTCGGAATCAATTTTCCCCCTCACATACATATTTTAAGCACTTCAGTTGCAGAAGGATCAGACAGTTTCCTTGTCCAAGAGAAAATTTAAAATTTCAGTTTTAACATCTTTTGCAAGATTATGAGAATGTAATCATGCAAAATTTCTCATGACAGATACAGATGCAACAGCCCTGGAGACAGTATAAGCGGCACCAAAGGAACAATTTAAAGCAGGTTAATTCATAGATTCATAGACTGTTACTAGGCTAACGACCCGGGAGCCTTTCTAAGCCTAGCCAAGTTCTTCCAAAAGAATAATGTCTTGTATCCAAACAGACAAGTGAGGGCCAGGCATGATGCCAGGGCACTTCTATGGGCTAGGCTTGTAAAGGCTCCAGGGCCATTAGCCTAGTACACACCTGTGAAACTACAAGCTACCTCTGTCCACAAGGGACATGGGTGTGCCAGGCCTGATGTAAATTTCCTATTGCCCATCCACTGGTTTAGGTTGCATTTAAACTGGGTAATACATGAACTCAGCTTCACATGGATGTGAAGTCTATTCCACAGGAGGGGAAATCTCTGGGACATATACCTATCACTCCAACATGTTCTGTTTAAGTCACAGAGAATTAGGTCCCTAGACCTTGCATTTCTGGTACTCTGATTTACAAATATGTAGGAGATTCATAAGTGTGGGGTTTGCATATGCCTTGTAAGCCAGGAATAGATCACCCCTCACTAATCTATAGGAGCCTGGCCAGGTACATACCAAAGAGAGCACTTAACTCTGACTGGTCTGATAAGGCTGGAGTACAGTGGGAAAATGACTTCTTTTGACCTAAAAGCAATGCCCCTACTTATAAGTTGCGCAACATCAAAAGAATTTCCCCACCAGCTTACCCAGATGCCGGACCACTGGGTCGATTCTTAGGGGCATAATATCAACAAAGTAATTAGCTGGGATGGTTGACTTCCCAAACAGTACACTTATGCATTTTTTCTGCATTGAGTTTAAGGTTGTGGCATTGACACCATTTGTTAGTCAGAGACGGACTTTTTTGAAGAATGCTTGTGCTTGCAGGGAGTCTATGATAATCCCCAGGTTGCAATCATCTGTAAACTTAAGTCAGCCATAAACTTTCAGTATTTGCTTCCATTTTGGAAAAATAGATGCCAAAAAGGGGCATGCGCAAAACAGAACCCTGGGGGACTCCGCTAGTGAAGACCTCTTGATGGCAGTGGCCCTACACATTTTTGACCTCCTGGGTCCTATCAGTGAGCCAGTTAGGTATCCAGTAAGGGATAAAAGGGTCTATACCTAAATTAGTGAGCTTGTCTATAATGCCCGAGTGGGTAATGTATCAAAAACCTTGGCCAGGTCGAGGTAAGTTGTTTGCACAGTCTTACCTTCATCCAATGCTTTGATGACCTACTCAAAAAAGTTCACCAGATTTAATAGGTATAACCTTTGGGTCCAGCATTTGCAAGTTACCTATGTCCTCATTTATCATGTCCATGATGATTCTTTCCATAGCTTTACATACGAGGCTGGTAAGACTTATGGGCCTGTAGTTACCCGGATCAGTGGTTGGACCTCCTTTGTGCAAGGGAATGACTTCTTCCATTCCTTGGGTACAAAACCTGACTGTAGGCTCCCAAAGTGATTCAAGATGACCAGAGATGCTACTTATTAAACATCCCAGGATGTTACTGGGAACCATCGATTAAGTTTTTGGCCTTAGAAAGTATATTAATGACCAGTTCCCTAACAATGGTTGGGGGGGACTGTGGTATGCAGTACTTCCTTTGGTTTTTGGTTTCACTGGATCCCCAGATTTAATTTTTATTTCAAGAACTACTGCCTTATGATCAGATCTGACAAGCAAAGATTACACTGGGTGCGTACAATGTCATGGAGGTTTGTAATCTCTGATGGGAGACTGAACCAACTGTTCCAGGATGCTGGTATTAACATAGTTTAGGAATCGTTGGGATTTGGCATTAGGAGTGGTGTAAGATTCCCAATCTATAGAGGGGTAGTTGAGATCCCCAATGAATATCTTAATGGGGTGAACAGTGAGAAGCTCTAATACACTGAGATAGGTAGCTTGGTTTTCCTGGAACATGGAGAGGGACCTATAGGTTGGAAGGATATGGTACAAGACCCTGTTTATGGCGAGTTGCACAAGCAAGAGTTCTAGTGGTCATACATTTTAACTGGTCTGGATGGTAAGTTGGTCTTAATATAAAATGAGACTCCACCTCACCTTTAGTTCCCTCCTGTGCAGCAATTGGTCTAAATGTGTGAAAGGCATTATAACCTTGCATTCCTGGGGTACTCCGACTGACTTTAAACAGTGTCTCCATGCAAAACAGATGTCTTGAGAGAGGAAGGCTTGCAGGGAGTGGAGTTTCTTAAGACTTGCAGCACTGAGCAGTACCAACTTCAGACAATCCTTCATAGGTTCAGTCAAGCCAATAGGTTTATCAGTTTGACACTGTCTAAAAGAGGCACTGTAGGGGTGGAAAAGGTCTTTGCCAATATCCAAAAGCATAGAGTGGATGAGTGGAGATCATTCCTGGAAAAGCAAAGTGGTCTCTCAGCCATGTCCGCCTGAGCTGTCAAATATTGTACCTCTTTGAACTGACAACAGAAGCTAAGAAAGTTGTTAAAAATCAATAATTTTCTGTTGGTAATGAGGCATCATCCTTGGAGAGGTAGTATGCTGCTCAGTGCTAGGTGAACGGAATACAGTAGGCTCTATGGAATACAGTAGGGTGGCAAATAAATTTAAACAGCTGAAGGGGAGTGATGTCACAAAATGATAATTTTGTGCTCATTTACAATAGCCAATGAATGAGAAGAGGGAAGGAAATATGTGGTCAAATTAACATAAGGGCAGGTAACTAGAAAGACAGATGAGTTTAAAAACACAACAGTACCAGGGAGGAGGGTGGGCTAAAATTTTATATGATGTTATGAAGAGGCATCAAATCCCTCCTATGAGACTCTCAGACTTCTCCAGGGATTCAGCCCTTGAGACAGTTCCCAGACAACCCCCCCCCCCTTTGACAACTGGCATGCAGGCAATGCCTCATTATTCCTCTCTCCACCCATGACAGCTACATTAACTGAGCTCTGGTCACCTGGCAAACAACCAAGACTTTATCCATTTATACAAACAAAGCTGGCCAACTGCCAACATACAGTTGTTTCTACTGCTGCTGCACAGCATGCCTTACTGACTCTTCAGCATTATGTTTAAAGAATGCTCCAGGAGGCGCTTAACATCCAGAAAGTACAGTTTTGTACCTACCATAAATGTAGATGTCCGATAGGAATGCATCTGCAGTCCTTACAAATGGGTTGTCCTGTCGTCAGGCAGCCCTTCGGTCGGCCGGATTCCAAAGTCTGGGTCTGGCCTCGGCTGGTGTCGCACTTCACCCGACGTCATAGCTGCAGTTATTCGGGTATAAAGGCATCAGCCGACGCCATTTTCCTCAGTGTTTCTTGCCCCAGATGCCAGGTGCCCTCTTGGAAGGCTAAATTTGTATAAATGCCAATGATTCCAAATAGTAGAGAGCCAACACAAAAAATAAGCATGTATGTACATATATACAAACAAATACACCATAATAGATTCCCCCAGCTAGCTATAAGATGGGCAAATACCCTAGGAGCACCACAGAGGGGAAGGCGGGTGGGTAATCCTGACTGCAGATGCATTCCTATCGGACATCTACATTTATGGTAGGTACAAAACTGTACTATGTCCTTCAAGGATGCATCTGCAGTCCTTACAAATGGGTAGAATACCATAGCCAAACTGGGGAGGTGGAAAATAAAGTTATGGTGTAGTTAGGATCCCTTGCAAAACAGCAGTGGCAAAACCTGCTCGGGATCTAGAGTATAAAGGTAAATTATAATGCTTGGCAAATGTATGCACGGAGCTCCAAGTAGCAGCCTCTAAAATGTCCTTGGTAGCCACTCCGTAAGAAGGCTGTGGTAGTGGCTGTAGCCCTTGTAGAGTGAGGCCTGATGTTCTCTGGAGTTTTCTTTCCATGGTAGGAGTAACAAAATCTAATGCAATTTCCTATCCACTTAGAGATTGTCTGTTTTGAAATTGCTTTTCCTTCCATTCCTGTTGCATATGCTACCAGTAGCTGGTCAGTTTTTCTATTGCCCTTGGTCCTGTCCAGGTAGTAGCGTAATTGTCTATGTACATCCAAGGTATGCAGCAGTCTTTCTCCCCTGTTCTGTGGGTTGGGGAAGAATGTAGGTAGGTGGATAGCCTGATTCAAAGAAACTCTGGAGACCACCTTAGGCATAAAGGAAGGATTTGTTCTCATGGACACTCTGTCTTGATGGAAGATCAGGAAGGGTTGTACTGCCATTAATGCCTGAAGTTCAGATACCCTTCTTGCTGAAGTGATTGCCAGCAGGAAGGCAGTCTTCCATAAGTATTGTAATTCTGCTGTTGCTGCTGGTTCGAAAGGAGGAAGCGTCAATTTTTCAAGCACAAAGTTCAAGTCCCATGCTGGTAATGGTGGCTTCCTAGGAGGCTTTACATTTTTAATTCCTCTCAGAAACTGTCTGAGCAGAGGATGTGAGAAGACAGGAGGATCCAAGTCGTATTTTGCTGAAATAGCTGATGCATGAATTTTGATGGAGGAATAGGACAGGCCTGTGTGGAAGAGCTCTGCCAAGTATTCCAGGATGTTGGCTATGTTTACCAGTGACACATCTTCTCCTTTTGCAGTACTCCAAATGAGAAATCTTTTCCATTTCGCTGAATAATTTTTTCTTGTTGAGGGTCTGCGAGCCTCAAGGATAATGTCTTTAACCCTTTGGGATAAATTAGGGTTAATTGGTCTTATGCAATGTTCCAGGCAGTCAGCTGCAGAGTTTTCAGGTTTGGATGCAGATTGTTGTAGTTGTTCTGTGTTAACAGCAAGGGAACCAGGGGTAGTGGCCATATTTGTTCCCGAGACATGCTCCTCAGTAATGGGTACCAATGTTGCCTTGGCCAGTCTGGAGCTATCAGAATGATCCTTGGACGGTCCTCTTTGATCTTCAATAGCACCTTGTGCATCAAAGGAAGCGGTGGGAATGCATATGCTGTCAGGTTTGTCCAACTGAAAGATAGGGAGTCCACCCTCCAAGCAAGTGGGTGGTACGTCCTTGTGCAGAATTTCTTTAGCTGGTGATTGAGTGGGGATGCAAATAAGTCTATTTCAGGAAGCCCCCATTTTCTTGTAATGGTTTTGAAGATGTCCGGATGCAGCATCCATTCGTGGGCATCCGTGGTAGTCCTGCTTAATATGTCTGCTAGAATGTTTTCTTTTCCTGGCACAAAAATTGCTTTTAACTGAATGTTGTAGCTCAGGGCCACATTCCAGAGGTCCAGTGCCATCCGGCAAAGAGGATACGAATGTGTGCCTCCCTGCTTGTTGATGTACCACATAACTGTGGTGTTGTCTAACTATACTACTTTGGAAATAAATGATACTTTTTTCAACCTTTTTATGAAGGGGTTGAAATTTGTACCAAACAAAAAAGCAGATATTAGTAAGGTTCTGATTGATCTGAAACTATTTCTTAGAAAGAAAAATTATGCTCTTGTTGTTGCTGTTTTTGCTGTGGTTTTGAGCTCCTGGATGGCGTTCTATTTCCCCGTGGTGGATTATTAAAGTATTTTTAAAAAAAAGAAGAACAGAGGTTGCCTTATTTCCTCCACAAGTATATTTTTTTGGTGAAGTACTGTTTTTTATACTTGTCTCCTTCTTGCTGTTTGTCTGCAAAATCCACTTGTCCCTTGGGATGTAATGCCAGCTCTTTGTAAATAAAGCTAGCTTCCCGCCTAAGGGTGCTTCTAGTTGTTCCCTGGTAGGCGGTGCCAGAGCCAAGTCACTGTGATTGTCCTGTAGTAGTGGTGGTGGCTGTGTCTGTGCCTCGCTGGTTGTTACCCTGCCACTGGCGTCCCCTGTAGGCACCTCTGGATTGATTTCTGCCTCTTGAACGCCTATTCCTGCCTCTCTGTGCTTTGGAGGAGTCTGGAAAGGACCAATTCTTGGAGGGCCAATTCCTGCTAAACCTTGGAGGTTGGACCTGTAAGAAATCTTTCACTGTTTGGACAGATTTTGCCTTCTCTTCCATCTTCTTCAGCACCTGTTGTGCAGGAGAGCCAAACAAATTGACCTTGTCCATGGGAGCATCTAATAGTTTTGATTTGACATGGTCCGGTAAGGCCTGCTCTTTTAACCATGCATGCCTTCTGATAACTGTGCCAGTCATGGCTGATCTAAAGGAAGCCTCCAGTGCATCATAGCCGCATTTTAAAGAATGGTTACTAACTTGCTGAATGTTATGTACCATTTCCTGACCATATTTCTTGTCTAAAGGTTCATCAGAGGACAGTTTTTTGGTTAACTGGTCTAACATAAATTCTTGATACTGGATCATATGAAATTGACAGTTCAAGGCCCTAGCTGACAGAGTAGCAGAAGTGTAAACTTTTTTACCTCATCTCTCTAAGGACCTGGATTCCCTTTCAGAGGGGAGGGGATTTTTGGTAGAGGTAGATGCTACAGCCTTAGGCCCCTGGGAGATAGTCTCGGGATCTGCAAAAGGAGCCTTGTATAAATGGTGATGTGTGTCCGGGACCCTGTAGAACCTATCGGGCTTAGCAGGGGCCGGAGGTAATGAATCAGGAGCAGTACAAGCATCATTAAATGCATCATCTACAACAGACAGAACTGGAGGTATAGCTAAAGGCCTATGTTGTGGTAAATGCAAAAAGGTTCTAAGCCTTTTTCTGGAGTCTGAAAAATCTTGGCCCTGCCACTGAAATTGTTCCCTCATAGCATGCAAGGTTTACCCAAAGGAAAATTCCTCAGGTGGAGAGGCAGAAGGGATGGACTCTTCAGCATCAGAGTCTTCATAAGGGGAAAAAGGAGCCTCTGGAGGGTCTGTATTATCCGAATCATCAGAGGAATCATCTGTGGAAACTGGCTCAGGGGGCTCTGCTCTAGGCCTCTTCTCTGGAGGTGGTTGAGAGGCCCTGTCTGGGAGAGGCTGGGATCCCCGGATTAAAGAAATGAGATCCTCTGCTAAACTAAGCATTTGGGAACTGGAGCTAGGCCTGTGAGAGGGGGTCTTAACAGGCACAGATTTAGTAGCTTTAGCTGCTTTAGCCCTGGCAAAGGCCTTAATAGACATGGCTGCAGGGGGCCTAGCAGCTCCACGTGCAGGGGTTGAAATATCCAAGGGAATAGTGTCAGATAATTCCTGAGAAACTACAACTGCAGGTTGGATTTCAGAAGCCGATTCCACCAGGTTGGAAGAGGCCTCGGTAGAAGGTAAGCTTTCGGCTGAAGGAAGAACCGCTTGCTCGGTTTCAGCCGAAACCGAGACACTTGCGGTTGTCTTAACCGCAGTTTCGGCCGAAACCACGGACCGCGAGTGTCGGTCCTTATCCTTGCGTTTTTTGGATATTTGTGAAGTCGGAGGATCCGACGGCATAATATAAGCAAATTCAGAGCCGAAAAACTGCTCAGCAAATTCCGACCGACGTCTAAGCGTCCGTCGGTTAAAAGAAGCACAGGCTAGACAAGCTGCTACGTCGTGGTCTGGGCCTAAACAAGGTAAGCAGTAAGAGTGGAAATCTTTATGAGGTATTTGTTTCCCACAAGTTAAACAGTTATTCACTTTTTCTGACATCGGCTGAGGCAAGAAAGAGTCCCCAACGGGGTACTTAGCTTTTTAGAAGTCTTCGGTAGTAGTAGAAGTATTCGGTAGTAGTAATCTCTGGTTCTGACCGAACGGCACTTGCGAACAGCTTCTGCTTCGGGCGCCACGCGGCAAGAAAGACAGAGGAAAATGGCATTGGCTGATGCCTTTATACCCGAATAACTGCAGCTATGACGTCGGGTGAAGTGCGAGACCAGCAGAGGCCAGACCCAGACTGACGACAGGACAACCCATTTGTAAGGACTGCAGATGCATCCTTGAAGGACATCTGGGAAGAGTCTTTCCCAACTCCTCTTCCATATCTTTAAAATGTTTCTAACCAAACACAACAGTCCTCCGTGGAGGAGGAATCCAAAACTGTCACCTTAGTGTCCTCAGTGAATTCTGTGGAAAAAAGCAAGAAGTGCCTCAACAAAGAAAAGTCAGATCCTGCTGCTCTAGCTGCACTTTGTGCCATGTCCGAGGAGGCAGTGGCCTGAGCATTTGGAAGCACACTGAGAAACTCATCCAATGCACAATTCACTTCATCAGGTACATCTGTTTGGAAACATACCATGTGAATAATGGAATTCAGGATCTGCAGGGACAGGACACACTAGAAGACAAGAACATATTAACTGCACATCTGGCTATACTTACGCATTCCCTATGAGTGGATAGGTAGCCTGACTTTGAAAATGCAGGAGACTTATGTACAACAGCTGCAAAGACAATGGCAATATAAAAGCATTATATTGGATGGTTACATCCCCTGAAGTAAGAAAACACAGAACAGGAGCCACTACACCCCAGGTTACCCTATAAGACTTTGGTGGAATCCTTTCAGATGTCCACAGAAAGTGGGGACAGATAAAAGGACTCTGACTACCAAAAGGTGTTCTGCAATCTGTTTTGAGAAAATGTAGCATGGCTGAAAAGCCAACCATCTTTTGCTAAATTGGCGCTAAATAATCATTAAACCTGGGAATCTCACTGGCTGACAAAGAAGAATTTTCTCCATCTTCTTTGTTAAGACACTAAAAATACAGTTTTGTACCTACCATAAATGTAGATGTCCGATAGATATGCAACTGCAGTCATAACATATGGGTTGTCCTGCCTCAGGCAGCCCTCGGTCGGCCGAATTCCAAAGTCTGGGTCCGGCGTCGGCTGGTGTCGCCTCCTCTCCGACGTCACAACGGCTGGAGTATAAAGGCATCGGCCGATGCCATCTTCTTCAGTGTTTCTTGCCCCAGATGCCAGGTGCCCTCCTAGGAAGGCTAAACTTGGTGAATGGATAAACAATTCCAGACATACACAACAGTAATAAACAGATACACCATAGGAAATACCCCCAGCTAAAAGGAACACGGGGAATGGACCCAAATGAAGGAAAAGAGGGGAAGGAGGGAGGGAAAATCCAACTGCAGTTGCATATCTATCGGACATCTACATTTATGGTAGGTACAAAACTGTACTATGTCCTTCAAGAATGCAACTGCAGTCATAACATATGGGTTGAATACCATAGCCAAGCTGGGGGTGGATGGAGCTAAGAAAAGGATGGTGTAGCTAAAATGCCCTGCAGGACTGCCGAGGCAAAGCCTGCTCGGGATCTGGAGTATAAAGGCAGGTTGTAGTGTTTGGTAAATGTATGCACGGAGCTCCATGTAGCAGCCTCTAGAATGTCCTTTGTAGCCACTCCTCTTAGGAAAGCTGTGGATGTGGCTATAGCTCTGGTGGAATGTGGCCTAATATTGGCTGGCACACTTTTCCCATGGTAAGAATAGCAGAATCTGATGCAGTCTCCAATCCATTTTGAAATTGTTTGCTTGGAGATTGCCTTTCCTTGTATTCCAGCAGCATAGGCTACAAACAGCTGGTCAGACTTTCTGGTGGCCTTAGTTCTGTCCAAGTAGTAGCGTAGTTGCCTGTGTATGTCCAAGGTATGCAGCAGTCTTTCCCCTCTATTCTGAGGATTGGGGAAGAAAGTGGGAAGGTGAATAGCTTGATTTAGAGACACCCTGGAAATCACCTTTGGCATGAAAGAAGGATTTGTTCTTAGAGAGACTCTGTCCTGATGGAAAATGAGGAAAGGAGGTACTGCCATGAGTGCCTGTATCTCCGAGACTCTTCTTGCTGATGTGACTGCCAATAGAAAAAACGTTTTCCATGATAGAAATTGCATCTCTGAGGTTGCTGCTGGCTCAAAGGGAGGCAGAGATAATTTTTCCAGTACAAAATTGAGGTCCCATGCAGGTACTGGTTGTTTTCTGGGAGGCTTGATATTCTTTATCCCTCTCAGGAACTGTCTTAGCAAAGGCTGTGAGAACACTGGTGGATCACAATTGTATCTTGCTGAGATTGCTGAAGCATGAATCTTTATGGAAGAATATGAGAGTCCAGTTTGAAACATTTCTGCCAAGTATTCCAATATCTGAGGCAGACTCAGTACTGTTGTATCCTGACCCCTGCTGGCAGCCCAGATGCTGAATCTCTTCCACTTGGCTGAATAGGCTTTTCTGGTGGATGGTCTGCGTGCTTCCAATAGGATGTCCTGAACTGCCTTGGAAAGATTGGAAGCTGAAGGAGTTAGAGTAACCTCCAGGCTGTCAGATGTAATATTTTCAGGTTTTGGTGAACAGTCCTGTAGTTGTGTTGGGTTAGGAGCAGGGGCCATAGGGACAGAGGCCACGGTTTGGTCCGAGTTATGCTCAACAGCAATGGGTACCAGTGTTGCTTTGGCCAGTCTGGAGCTATCAAAATGCCTGTTGGTTGTTCTGCTTTGATCTTCAGGATCACCTTGGTCAACAGTGGCAGAGGAGGAAATGCATACATTTTTAGGGAATTCCAGCTGAAGGACAGAGCATCCGTTGTCCAGGCTAGTGCATGGTGAGTCCTGGTACAGAACTTTTCCAGGTGATGATTCGTGTGAGATGCAAATAGATCTATGTCCGGTCTTCCCCATGTCTTTATTTGTGAGAAAATGTGGGGATGCAGCATCAATTCGTGTGGATCCAAGAAATTTCTGCTCAGCTTGTCCGCCAGTACATTGCCCTTGCCTGGCAGAAACTGGGATTGCAGGTGTATTTTCAGACTCAGTGCTTTTTCCCAGAGAATCATTGTTAGTCTGCAGAGGGGGTAAGAATGAGTCCCTCCCTGCTTGTTTATATACCACATGACAGTGGTGTTGTCTGTCCTGATTAGTAAATGTCCTTGCTGCAGTGATTTTTCGAAACTCTCGATTGCCTGTATCACTGCCAGCATCTCTTTTTGGTTTATGTGCAGATGTCTTTCCTTTGGTGTCCATTGACCTTGAACGCATCTGCCCTCCATGTGCGCCCCCCCATCCATGATCTGAGGCGTCTGTTGTAATTATTTGGCCTGCTTGAGGTCTGTTGAAAGACATGCCTTTGTTTAATTGACTTGCTTGAGCCCACAACAAGAATTCCTTTTGCAGACATGGAATAAGTGGGATTACATCCTCTAGGCTTTGGCTGTGTTGGGACCATAAGCTTTTCAAATACCATTGCAGCTTTCTCATATGAAGTCTTGCCAAAGGTATCAGAAGAATGCATGATGCCATGAACCCCAGGGCCTGCAGGAGTTTCCTTGCAGTCAGCTGGGAGAGCTGTGCTAGGCCTTTGAAGTACTCCGGTAACTGCTGTTGCTTTTCCTCTGTGAGGAAGGCCATTTGTGCTTGTGTGTCCAGTTTGGCTCCTAGGAAAATAATCTGTTGGGATGGTAGAAGCCTTAATTTCTGAATGTTGAGTGTGTATCCCAAGGCCTGTAGTAATTGCACGACATAGTCCAAGTTTTTTATTAAGGTTTGTCTCTTGTCTGCTTGTATGAGGCAGTTGTCCAGGTAGGGGTACATTTGAATTCCCTGGAGTCTGCAGTGTGCCACTACTGATGCCAGGCATTTCGTGAACACTCTGGGCGCAGTAGATAAGCCAAACGGCAATGCTGAGAATTGATAGTGCTCTGTCCCTGCAAGAAATCTGAGGTATCTTCTGCAGCTTTGTCTGATAGGGACATGCAGGTATGCCTCCTTGAGGTCCAGAGTAACCAGCCAAGACCCCTTGCCCAGCATGGGAAGGAGTTGCTGTAACATCAGCATTTTGAACTTTGGCACAATGAGAAAGGTATTTAGAGTAGACAAGTCCAGTATAGGCCTCCATTTGTTTTCCTTTCTTGGAATAAGGAACAGTCTTGAATAAAATCCCTGGCCTTGTTCCTGGGGAGGTACCTTTTCTATTGCTTTTATACTTAACAGCTTTGAAACTTGAATGAGTGCCTCTGCCCTTTGATGGTGTGGCAGGTTTGGCATGCCTTGTCTTGTAGGTAAAGTATGGAAGTGGAATCTGTAACCTTTGTCTATTAAATCCAGAATCCAACTGTCCTTGGTTAAGGTATGCCAGTTTTTTGAGAATAAGGATAATTTTCCGCCCAAGGGTGCTTCTCTCTGAGCCCTTGTAGGTGGTATGACAGTCAAGTCATTGTGATTGTCCTTGTGGTGCAGCTGGACTGGCTGCAGCACTTCTTTGATTTGTACGTTGCCATTGGCGTCCCCTGTAGGAGCCTCGGTATTGGCCTCGACCTCGGCCACGCCTGTTCTTTCCCCTTTGAAACTTGTCCGAGTCTGGGAAGGACCAATTCTTTGAAGGCCAGTTTCTACTGAATCTGGGTGGCTGAACCTGGAGGAAATCCTTGACTGTCTGTACTGACTTAGCTTTTTCCTCAATGGACTTTAACACATCTTGTGCATTAGCACCGAAAAGCTTCTGTTTTTCCAGAGGTGCATCAAGTAACTTTACTTTGACATGGTCTGGCAGTGGCTGATCTTTTAACCAAGCATGTCTACGTATTACAGCCCCAGTCATAGCTGCCCTACATGAAGCTTCCAATGCATCATAACCACACTGAAGAAAATGATTGTTAACCTGCTGAGTGTTATGTATGTGATCCTGCAATGCCTTTCTATCAATAGGCTCAGGAGAGACTAACTTTTTCTGTAAATCATCCAGTAAAAAATCTTGGTACTGAAACATGTGAAAAAGACAGTTAAGGGACCTCATGGCTAGGGTGGTAGAGGTATAAACTTTTTTACTCCATCTCTCCAAAGACCTGGCTTCCCTATCCGCTGGCAAAGGGTTCTTGGCAGTGGAGGTAGCCACTCCCTTGAGACCCTGTGAAATAGTTTCTAAATCCACGGTGTGGGCCTTAAAGAGATGTTTGTGAGTGTCAGGGTCTCTGTAATATCTGTCTGGCTTGACAGGAGCAGGGGGGAGAGAGTCAGGGTTAGCACTGGAATCGGAGAAAACATCATCCAAAACATCCATTACAGGAGGAATAGCTAAAGGTCTGTGCTGGGGAAGCTTTAGGAAGGTACGGAGCCTTTACCTGGAATCAGAGAATTCCTGACCCTGCCATTGGAAATGTTCCCTCATTGAGTGCAGGACTTCACCAAATGAGAAATCCTCTGGAGGAGAGGCAGAAGGAATTGATTCCGCAGCATCAGAATCCTCATAGGCCTGGAAGGATTCTTCTTGAATATCTGAATGCTCAGAATCCCCAGAGGTCTCATCTGAAGAGAGGTTTTCAGTCTGCTCAGTTCTAGGCCTTTTCTCTGCAGGAGGCTGAGAACCTCTGTCTGGGTGAGGCTGAGACCCCCTGATAAGGGAAATAAGGTCTGCAGCAAGAGACATAATCTGTTTATCAGAAGAGGGGGCCTGGACAGCAGGTTTAGGATGGGCCTTGGTCTGGCTGGCGGCCTTAGCACGTGCAAAGGCCTTCATGGACATAGATACAGGAGGCCTAGCAGCCCCACGTGCAGGAGTGACCTTGTCCACCGGAATGGTGTCGGGTAAATCAAGAACTTCGGTATCCGGAGGAAAATCAACAACCGGCACCAAAGAGGTCTCTGGGACCGAAGGAGTAGATAACGCTGTGTCGTCGGTCTGGACTGGCTGAATCACTGCTTCCGTAGGGACCGAAGCACTTGCGGAGGGTCTAGGAGTAGTATCGGTAGAGGACGCGGGCCGAGGATGCTGGTCCCGGTCTTTGCGTTTTTTGGAAGATTGAGCTGTCGGTAGATCCGACAGCATGGCATACGCGAAGGATTAGCCAAAAAAGTCTTCAGCAAATTCTGCCCGGCGCCTGAGAATGCGCTTATTAAAGCAAGCACAGGCAGCACAGGCCAAGACGTCGTGGTCTGGCCCCAGGCAAGGAAGACAGTAAGAATGGAAGTCCTTATGAGGTATTTGTTTACCACAAGACAAACAATTATTAACTTTCTCAATTTGTTCTGACATCGGCTGAGGCAAGAAAAAATGTTCCCCAACGGGGTACTTAGCTTTTAGATGACTTCGGTACTGAAAACACAGGAGCTGACCGACCGGCACTTGCGAACTGCTTCTGCTTCGGGCACCGCGTGGCAAGAAAGACTGAAGAAGATGGCGTCGGCCGATGCCTTTATACTCCAGCCATTGTGACGTCGGAGAGGAGGCGACACCAGCCGACGCCGGACCCAGACTTTGGAATTCGGCCGACCGAGGGCTGCCTGAGGCAGGACAACCCATATGTTATGACTGCAGTTGCATTCTTGAAGGACATCTGGGGAATTCAATGTGCATTCTCTGTGCTTGGTCTTCAGGAAATTTCTTTCTAGGCTTTTTAAGAGAAAATGGTTCAAACAAAAGACCCAAGACTTCCATAGCTGAGAAAAGGGGAAGATAGAAAATCCAAAAATACATCTGTAATAGTGCAAATAATGCCTGGTCCTACCACTATAATGACTGTTGAGGTGAAATGTGCCTCATGGGTTTTCGAACCCCATAACAGAGAATGGGAGGAAAGAGAAAGTACAGTTTTGTACCTACCATAAATGTAGATGTCCGATAGGTATGCATCTGCAGTCATAACATATGGGTTGTCCTGCCTCAGGCAGCCCTTCGGTCGGCCGGATTCCAAAGTCTGGGTCTGGCCTCGGCTGATGTCGCACTTCACCCGACGTCATAGCTCCTGCGGTATAAAGGCATCAGCCGACGCCATTTTCCTCAGTGTTTCTTGCCCCAGATGCCAGGTGCCCTCTAGGAAGGCTAAATTTGTATAAAAGTAGAAAATTCCAAACAGTAGAAATCAAAAAGTATATATACATATAAACAAATACACCATAATAGATTCCTCCCAGCTAGCTAAGAGAGGGGTAAGTACCCTAGGAATACCACAGAGGGGAAGGAGGGTGGGTAATCCTGACTGCAGATGCATACCTATCGGACATCTACATTTATGGTAGGTACAAAACTGTACTATGTCCTTCAAGGATGCATCTGCAGTCATAACATATGGGTAGAATACCATAGCCAAACTGGGGGAGGAGGCACTAAGATAATGATGGTGTAGTTAAGATCCCTTGTAAAACTGCAGTTGCAAAACCTGCTCGGGATCTGGAGTATAAAGGAAGATTGTAATGCTTGGCAAATGTATGCACGGAGCTCCAAGTAGCAGCTTCTAAAATGTCTTTGGTAGCCACTCCTCGTAGGAAAGCTGTAGTGGTGGCTGTAGCTCTTGTGGAGTGAGGCCTGATAATTTCAGTTGTCTTTCCATGAAATGAGTAGCAGAATCGAATGGTTAGTTCTGTCCAGACAGTAGCGCAGTTGTCTGTGTATATCCAAGGTGTGTAGTAGTTTTTCCCCCTGTTCTGTGGGTTAGGGAAGAATGTAGGTAAATGAATAGCTTGGTTCAAGGATACCCTGGATACCACCTTTGGCATAAAAGTAGGATTGGTTCTCAGAGACACTCCATCCTGGTGAAAGATAAGGAAAGGCTGCACTGCCATTAATGCCTGTAACTCGGATACCCTTCTTGCTGAAGTGATTGCTAGCAGGAAGGCAGTTTTCCAAGATAAGAACTGTAAGTCTGCTGTTGCTGCTGGTTCAAAAGGGGGAAGTGTTAATTTTTCTAGCACAAAATTGAGATCCCATGCAGGCAGAGGTGGTTTCCTTGGAGGTTTTACATTTTTGATCCCTCTCAAAAATTGTCTGAGGAGGGGATGAGAGAAGACAGGAGGATCCATGTTGTACTCTGCTGAAATTGCTGATGCATGAATCTTAATGGAAGAATAGGACAGGCCATTGTGGAACAGTTCTGCAAAGTATTCTAGGATGTGTGCTAGGTTTGCCAGTGTGACATTTGTTCCCTTTGCTGCACTCCAAATGAGGAATCTCTTCCATTTGGCTGAATATGTTTTCCTTGTGGAGGGTCTGCGAGCCTCCAGGATAATGTCCTTAACCCTCTGAGATAAAACAGGTTAGTTTTGTTTTATGCAATTTTCCAAGCAGTTAGCTGCAGTGTTTTTAAGTTTGGATGCAGGGTCTTGTAGTTGTTCTGCGTTAGAAGCAAAGGACATAGAGGTAGAGGCCATGAGTTCGTCCGAGACATGCTTCTCAGTAGCGGGTACCAATGCTGCCTTGGCCAGTCTGGAGCTATCAGAATTACCTTTGGCTGTTCCTCTCTGATCTTCAGTAGAACTTTGTACATCAATGGGAGAGGTGGAAAGGCATATACTGTCAGGTCCTTCCAGCTGAAAGAAAGGGAGTCCACCCTCCAGGCTTGTGGGTGGTATCCTCTTGAGCAGAATTTCTTCAGTTGGTGGTTGAGTGGGGAGGCGAACAGGTCTATCTCTGGCATTCCCCATTTCTTTGTTATGGTTTTGAAGATGTCTGGATGCAACATCCATTCGTGAGCATCCGTGGTAGTTCTGCTTAAGCTGTCTTCTAGTGAATTCTCTTTTCCTGGTACGAATCTGGCCTGCAGTTGGATGTTGAGATTCAGGCCTAAGTTCCACAGGTCCATTGCCATCCGGCATAGAGGGTATGAATGTGTGCCTCCCTGTTTGTTGATGTACCACATGACTGTGGTATTGTCCGTCCTTATCAGCAGGTGTCCTTGCTGGAGGAATGATTTGAATGCCTCGATTGCATGCTTCACTGCCAGCATCTCCTTTAGATTTATGTGTAGATTCAGCTGGTCTTGGGACCATAGGCCTTGGATACACTTGTCTTCCATGTGTGCCCCCAGCCTAGGTCTGAGGCGTCCGTGGTGATGGTCTGCCTTGGATGTGGTTTGTGGAAAGGCAATCCTCTGTTGATCTGGCAGGCCTGAGCCCACCACAGGAATTCTTCTTTCAGGCATGGAATGATTGGTATCAGGGCTTCTAGACTGTGTCTGTGTTGAGACCATACATTCCTTAGGTACCATTGTAATTTTCTCATATGCAGCCTGGCATGTGGGATCAAGATTATGCAGGATGCCATGTAACCCAGGGCCTGCAGGACTTTCCTTGCAGTAAGCTGAGTTTGTCTTGTTAATGCCATGAAGTAGACTGGTAGTTGCTTTTGTTTTTCTTCTGTGAGAAAAGCCATCTGAGTTATTGTGTCCAGTTCTGCACCCAAAATGTTATCCTTTGGGATGGCACTAGTCTTGACTTTTGTATGTTGACTGTGTATCCCAAGGCTTGCAGCAGTTGTATGACATAGGCCAAATCCTTTATTATTTTTGCCTTGTTGTCCGCTTGTATTAGGCAGTCGTCCAGGTATGGGTAGATTTGAATTCCCTGAAGCCTGCAATGTGCAATTACTGATGCCAGGCATTTCGTGAATACTCTGGGTGCAGTAGATAAGCCAAAGGGCAATGCTGAGAATTGATAATGCTCTGATCCTGCAAGAAATCTGAGGTGTCTTCTGCAATCTGATCGTATAGGGATGTGCAGGTATGCCTCCTTGAGATCTAGAGTCACCAGCCAAGACTCCTTGCCCAACATGGGAAGAAGTTGCTGTAGGGTCAGCATCTTGAATTTTGGAACAATGAGATATGTGTTCAGTGCGGACAAGTCGAGAATAGGCCTCCATTGATTTTCTTTTCTTGGTACAAGGAAAAGTCTGGAGTAAAATCCTTGGCCTTGTTCCATAGATGGTACCTTTTCTATTGCTCTCATTCTTAGTAAGCTGATGATTTGTTTTAGAGCCTCTGATTTCTGGCTTGGTGGAAGGTTTGGCATTCCTCTCTTTTTTGGTAGAGTGTGGAAGTGAAACCTGTAGCCTTTGTCTATTGTTTGCAAAATCCATTTGTCTCCTGTAATGCAATGCCAGTTTTTTGAAAATAAAGCTAGCTTTCCGCCCAAGGGTGCTTCCAGTTGTTCCCTGGTAGGCGGAATCAGAGCCAAGTCATTGTGTCTGTCCTGTGGAAGTGGTTGCAGTCGCAGCTGTGGCGGCACTTCTCTGGTTGGCAGGTTGCCACTGACGACCCCTGTAGGCACCCATTGATTGACCTCTGCCTCTTGGGCGTCTATTTCTGCCTCTCTGTGCTCTGGAGGTGTCTGGAAAGGACCAATACTTTGAAGGCCAATTTCTGCTGAACCTCGGAGGTTGGACCTGCAGAAAATCCTTGACTGTTTGGACAGATTTTGCTTTTTCTTCCACTTTCTTTAGAACCTCCTGTGCTGGGGAGCCAAATAAACTTTGTTTCTCCATAGGGGCATCTAGGAGTTTAGACTTAACATGGTCTGGCAAGGATTGCTCTTTTTGCCAGGCATGCCTTCGAATCACTGCTTCAGTCATAGCTGATCTAAATGAAGCCTCCAGTGCATCATAGCCACATTTTAAGAAATGATTACTGACCTGCTGAGAGTTGTGTACCAAATCCTGAAGGGACTTACGGTCTAAAGGTTCAGGAGAGGACAGCTTTTTATTCAGCTGATCTAACAAAAATTCCTGGTACTGTATCATGTGAAATTGACAGTTTAAAGCCCTGGCAGAAAGAGTAGCAGATGTATAAACCTTTTTACCCCATCTCTCTAATGCTCTTGATTCTCTTTCAGAGGGTAGGGGGTTTTTGGCAGAGGCAGCTGCAACACCTTTAGGGCCCTGAGAAATGGTTTCTGGGTCTGCAGCATGGGCCTTATACAAGTGGAAGTGAGAATCCAGGACCCTGTAGTATCTGTCAGGTTTGGCAGGGGCCGGGGGAAGAGAATCAGGGGCAGTACTGGCATCATTTTATGCATCATTAACAACTGATAGTACAGGTGGTATGGCTAAAGGCCTATGCTGTGGTAAGTGTAAAAAAGTCCTTAGCCTTTTCCTAGAATCAGAAAAATCCTGTCCCTGCCATTGGAAGTGTTCCCTCATTGAGTGTAGAGTTTCCCCAAATGAAAATTCTTCTGGAGGGGAGGCAGAAGGAATGGAGTCTTCTGCATCAGAATCCTCATAAGGTGAGTATGGTCCTTCCTGATGGTCAGATAAATCTGAACCATCCGAGGAATAGTCAGAGGAGAGAGGATCAGGGGGTTCAGTCCTAGAACTCTTTTCAGGAGGGGGTTGTGAGGCCCTGTCTGGGTGAGGTTGGGATCCCCTGATCAGAGAAATAAGGTCCTCAGCAAGGCTGAGAATCTGAGAACTTGAGGTAGGTCTGTGAGAGGGAGCTTTTGTAAGTAAGGCCTTGGAAAGTTTAGCTGCTTTAGCCCTGAAGAAGGCCTTGACAGACATAGAAGCAGGGGGTCTAGCTGCCCCACGTGCAGGAGTAGAGATGTCCAACGGAATGGTGTCGGACAAATCTTGTGTGCCTGCTTCTTCAGTAGGAATTTCTGTAGCCGACTCAGCCGGGGCCTGTGTGGCCTCGGTTGTCGGAGGCATGCTTTCGGCCGAAGGGAGAACAGAGGCCTCGGTTTCAGCCGAAACCGAGACACTCGCGGTAGGCCTAACCGTGGTTTCAGCCGAAACCGCGGGCCGCGAGTGTCGGTCCTTTTCCTTGCGTTTTTTAGCTAAATGTGTAGTCAGAGTCTCCGACGGCATTTTATATGCAAAAGCGGAGCCAAAAAACTCTTCAGCAAACTCCGACCGACGTCTAAGTGTCTGTCGGTTGAAGGAAGCACAGGCTAAACAAGCTGATAACGTCGTGGTCTGGGCCTAAGAAAGGCAGTAAGAGTGGAAATCCTTATGAGGTATTTGTTTCCCACAAGTTAAACAATTATTTACTTTGTCTGACATCGGCTGAGGCAAGAAAGAGTCCCCAACGGGGTACTTAGCTTTTTTAGAAGTCTTCGGTAGCTGAAATCTCTGGATCTGACCGACCGGCACTTGCGAACAGCTTCTGCTTCGGGCACCGCGCAGCAAGAAAGACTGGGGAAAATGGCGCCGGCTGATGCCTTTATACCCCAAGAGCTATGACGTCGGGTGAAGTGCGACATCAGCCGAGGCCAGACCCAGACTTTGGAATCCGGCCGACCGAAGGGCTGCCTGAGGCAGGACAACCCATATGTTATGACTGCACATGCATCTTTGAAGGACATCAGCTGTCAATGTCAGTGGCACCAGAGATGCCACCACTACCAGCACTACTATGTTAAAAGTACACTATTTTCTGTTTAAAAGGGCTCAGCGTACTTTATAACTGTAAAGTGTGCTGCACAACTACTCTTTCAAAGATTAGAACTGTGTGCATTTTAAAAATTAAGTGCATACACCATAAGAAAGTTACCACCTGTGTGCATTTTAAAATTAAGTGGCATACTCCATTCGAAAGTTACCTACCTGGAACAAGTTAACCTTAGAAACAGTGTTAGCTCCGCTCCCTGCCCCCAATTCTCACCCGCCCCCAGTAGAGCTAAATTTATTATACCTTACTCCTCCCTCTTTCCTTCAACCCAATCACAACCTCCGTGTTAATGACTCCACCTTTCTGCTAAACAACCCATCCCTCTCTTACCATACTGTATTCCTATACTTACAGTTTCCTCTTCTGCTCCTACGCTAACAGCAGAGCCCGTAAACACGTATTTGCTAATACATTTAACACTTCGTTTTGTCACTTTCTTAACTATAACAATGATAACATTCAAATCTTTCTCACCCCTCTACTTACTAATAATGCTCTACTTACCTTACCACCTCACAACATATGAACACAAACTCTATTCAGATCTCAAATGCCCTAAATCCCAAACCTCTACCACTCTTGCTCTTAAGAAGCTAGGTCATTTTAATAACATACTCATCTATAGCCACCGCCCCCCCCCCCCCCATACCATAACCTTCTCCGACCTAGTTACACTAGCCACAAATCCAGGCAATATCGTAAGATTATTAATAAAATCCTGAAACTTATAACCCGAATGAACTACAACCTCACTAAAGATGGTGACATCCACCCTAACCCAGGCCCATCCACACTTGACAATCCTCACTTAACCCTAACAATGCCACACCTTCTGACACTAGCTCTATGGTTAACAATCCTGCCTACTATCCTCTGTTAAATAACCATCCTAACTCTTTCTTAGCCTGCCATCTTAACATCAGAAGCCTAAATAATAAAATCCACTACCTCCATGCCCTGCTAGTTGTCCACTCCCCAAATATTCTCTGTCTTACTGAAACCTGGTTAAAACCAGCAACTAAAGACACTGAAGTAACTCCTCCAGGATATAACATCCTTAGGTTAGACAGGAAATCCAAGAAAGGTGGTGGGGTAGCTGTGTTATTTAAGTCCAACCTCACAATCACTACTGATACCAAACAGCCTTCTCAGGTAAATAATGCTTAAATTCTCATCACCAAACTACAAATAAATAAAAATAAATGTAGATATATTGTCAACATCTATATTCCCGTGGAAAGAATGTCAGCACCCTAGAACATATTTTATACTGGCTAGCCTGCAATTACCCCCCAAGAAACTATTGTCTTAGGTGACTAACATTGACTAGAACACCTGTTCCTCTGAAGCCCCCAGCAATCACATAAACCTCCATGGTTTTACTCAGACCATATCCTGCCCCACTAGGTACAGCAAAGATAAAGAAAAAGGTAGTATCCTAGACTGGATCTTGATCAATGGAGACCCACAGATGCACCATTCAGGCACACTACCTGATGACCTCAGTGATCATTGCCTCACCTATATCATTAAATTCAAAGCTGAGAACACCCATCTTCACACCTATAAAGTGACACGTAACAAAAAAAAAAACTTTAACCTAGACAACTTCCTACATGATCTCAAGGCTTACAACTGGTCTGAACTTAAAAAAACTCCCACTAGATGAGGCCGTGGCCTTCTTTAATACTAAATTTCTCAATATCCTTATCGCCCATGCCCCTATCCGCACCGTCCGTGCCAAAACTAGAACTGCCCCATAGCTAACTAGACTTACGAAAACCAAAATAACTCATAGGAACAAGGCTTGGTCCACTTGGCATACTTCTAGAGACCCAACAGACCTCATCAGACACCGTCAAATAAGGAAAGACACTAAAAAATCCATCATATCAGACAAAAAGTACAAGTATACCCACCTACAACAAAAGCATCAAAACAAACCCCAAAAGTTCTGGGCTGGAATAAACAACCTCCTCCATCCAGGCCATACCACCACTCCCACCCCATCAGTAGCCCTAAACAAAACACCAGTAGCTAATCGCTAACATATTCAATAGCTTTTTATAGAAATTATCCAGACACTAAACACCAAACTCACTTCTAACAAGCATAACCCCCCTCACCTTGCCCCTCCCTGCCTTACCTCAAATAATAATACAGACAGCTCAAATCTTCCCACAACTCATTTCTTCTTTAGCTTCCAGTCTATCCCTACTACACTCATCTGAGCCCTTCTCAAAAAACCTAAACCCACTTCTCTAGCAGCTGACCACCTCCCAGCTGAGTACCTGCAATTAGCTGCAAGGGCCATCGCTCTCCCAGTCTCTATCCTCATTAATAGATCCATCTCCAAGGCAACCATTCCATCAATATGGAAAATACTACATGTAATACCCCTACATAAAGGAGGTAGTTCCACAGAATTGTCCAACTTTAGGCCCATAGCCATACTCTCACCTCTAGCAAAATTATTAGAAGAGTGTGTCCACATACAACTAATGCACTACCTTAACCATAATAAACTTCTTACAGACTCCCAGCATGGTTTCAGACCACACCATAGTACCTCATCAGCTCTGTTATCATTCACCAATGTCATCAATCTTAACCGAAACAACAATAAAATATCATCTACACTCTTTCTGGACCTCTCTAAGGCCTTTTGATATGGTCAACCATCAGCTTCTGCTCAGTACCCTGAAAGCTGTCTTCCTGGACCATCACTCACTACAATTTATTTATTTATTTAAATTTGTTAACTGGGAGTGTCTGACTGGACGTAGGTCCATTTTCAGAGGAGGTCCGGGGAGAAAAGCTCCACAGTTAGACAGTAGTTACATTGGATTACATAGTGATTAACAATTTAACATCGCAATTACTTACAAATGGTTTTACAATGGTTTTTACAATGCTTTTAGTCTTATTTAAATGGTACACAGCAGGCTGTCTTATGGCAGGACAAGCTGTCATCTCAACTCCAGGTCACCTTAGGAGTCCTCAGGGCTCTATACTAGGTCCCCTCCTCTTCTCTATCTTCATAAATGACCTTCACACCACAATTCCAAATGCACACTGTATCCAATATGCCGACGATTCTACCTTGATTTGCTCTTCTACTTCACAAACAAATCTGCTATCCCTAACCCAGAATACCTTTAACACTGAAAACTGGCTAACTAATAGACAACTTCTCCTGAATGCCAACAAAACCAAGCTGCTGCTTTTCTCACCTACCCCTCGATCCACTCATCCATTCTTCACTATTAAGTCTAACAATGGCACAATCATATCTCCAGACAATTAAACTAAGCTCCTAGGAGTAACAACAGATACTAACCTCAAATGTGACGCGCATATCGACCACACTATTAAGTTCATTAACAAAAAACTAGGATCCCTCTACAAGGTCAAACCTTTCCTCACTCCTTTTGCTAGGGTTGCTATTGCATGAAACCATCTTCTCTCCACTCTCCTCTATGCCTCAACGGTATTTACGAACCTCTCTAAAGCTAACCTCAGCAAACTGCCTTCCTGTTACTACCACAAAGCTAGATTCACCACAGGTATGGCATACAGGACTCACCATTGCAACAAACTAGCTCAACTTGATTGGCTGGAATTTCCTTCCCTTTTAAAGCTCAACCAGCTTACAGTAGCACACAAAGTACTCAACCATCCTGACAATACCTCAACCCTCAAGAGCATTATCAGTCCACATAATGCTATTAGGCCACTTTGCTCATCCAACAAACTAGCAGTCCTAACCCTAAAAATCAAACAATACAGCAGGTGATTCTCTGTTTACTAACTCAATTGGTAAAATCTGGAACCTTCTTCCTGTAACTCTTAACCAAGAAACATCTCTTCCCCTATTTAAAAAAAGCCTCAAATTATACTTTAAAACAAACTGGCTCTGCCCCGCCTAAAACCTGACTAACCCAATCCAACATCTTGGTCTTTCTCTACCTATCAGGCTATCAGCAAATAGATATTCCACTCATCTGTTGTGTCATGCCATAATGTACAGTTACACCTGCTGAGTTTATCCTTTCTGCTAATTGTAGCGTTTTCCTATTGTGCTTTAAATTTGTGAAAAGATCTATTTCATATTTTTTCCTCGCTCTGTTAACCTTTAGCATATGCCTGTGTATTCCTACTGTGTTAAAACTTCTGAAATGATGCATCTAAATCCTTTGCTCTCTTGGAATATTATTGTACTATTATTATTTTTGTGGAGCTTTTCGCCCTGGGCCTCTGATGAAAATGGACATGTATCCAGTCGGACTATCCCAGTTAACAAATGTAAAATTACATAAATAAATAAATAAAAATACTATGTACAGAGGGGTCTAGGTGGTTGACATCAGAAGCTTCAGTGCTGGCTTTAACAACAACACAGAAGAAAAGATGTGAAGGAAAATGTTAAATGGGTCAGCACGGAGAATAACACCATCTAAAGAAATGTGGCTAGCATCAGTAAGGCCAACACCTGAAAATACTGACTGAACACGCTAAAGGCAGATGCTACACTGACAATGACATCAGAGGCACTGTCAGCATTTATGTCCCAGCACTGGCTAAAGAACCAATGGAGATGCCAAGAAAGATATGGGCACCAGAAAGAATGACGTTCCAGGTAAAAAAAAATTCTCAGGGCCCTGACTCAGAAAGGATGGGGTAAGGGGTCCTAAATATATTGCCTTGCTCTGACAAATGATTCCACCAACTTACAATAATCCAAGCTATGCAAAGCTGGTGAGCAAAGGGACTTGGCCTGGAGTCAAAAGGTTGAGAATGAGCATTAACACCTGAACTAGTAGGTTCCATAAGCAGTATAATAAAGAGTTTAAAGAATCCACTACAGCTTGAAGAAGTCC
Organism: Protopterus annectens; assembly: GCF_019279795.1. Lineage (NCBI taxonomy): Eukaryota > Metazoa > Chordata > Ceratodontiformes > Protopteridae > Protopterus > Protopterus annectens. Next base: position 208,806,362 of record NC_056728.1, on the reverse strand, counting down.
TAAATGCAAATTATACCACAAGAACAAATTGACATTTTTTTTGAACTGCGAGAATGCCAAAAATTAGTTACTTTTTGGTGGAAAGTACAGTTTTGTACCTACCATAAATGTAGATGTTCGAGTGCTAATACAGCTGCAGTCATAACAGATGGGTTCTCCTGCCGTCGGGCGGGTCCTCGGTCGGCCGAATTCCAAAGTCTAGGTCCGGCGTCGGTTGTCGTCGCTTCTTCCCTGACGTCAGTGTGACAGGGGTATAAAGGAACCAGCCGACGCCATTTTCTTCAGTTTTTCTTGCCCCAGATGTCAGGTGCCCCCAGAAGGAAAGCAATACATAAATTTGTGTAATAATGCAGTGCAATATAATCAAAATACAGTAGTTGCAAGCAAATACATCATAAATGAATACCCCAATCAGGTTGTATGAGGATGTGCTAGCCTATAGGCCTGTCCGAAGAGGGGAAGGAGGGAGGGAAACCTGGACTGCAGCTGTATTAGCACTCGAACATCTACATTTATGGTAGGTACAAAACTGTACTATGTTCATCGTGCATACAGCTGCAGTCATAACAGATAGGTAGAATCCCAAAGCTAAGAAAGGGGTGGTAGGCACTAGGTGGAACGAGGAGGAGCCAGAATGCCCTGCAAGACTGCAGTGGCAAAGCCTGCTCTAGATTTGGAGTATAATGGTAGGTTGTAGTGCTTGGAGAAGGTATGCACAGAACTCCAAGTGGCTGCTTCCAAAATATCCTTGGTAGGGACTCCTCTGAGGAAGGCTGCAGAGGAGGCTGGGGCCCTGGTGGAATGAGTTCTAATGCCTGTAGGTACAGTTTTGCCATGAAAGGAATAGCAAAAGCGTATGCAGTGGGCTATCCATTTTGAGACTGTCTGTTTGGAAATTGGCTTTCCTTGAGCTCCTAACGCATAGGTCAGAAAGAGCTGTTCTGATTTTCTGAAAGGCTTTGTTCTGTCCAAATAATAACGCAGTTGTCTGTGGATGTCCAAGGAGTGTAGTAATCTCTCCCCTTTGTTTTGAGGATTAGGATAAAAAGTAGGTAAATGTATGGCCTGATTTAAAGCTACCCTGGATACCACTTTAGGCATAAAGGACGGGTTGGTTCGTAAGGAAACTCTGTCCTGATGGAAGATGATAAAAGGCTGGACAGCCATGAGAGCCTGTAGTTCTGAAACTCTACGAGCTGAGGTGATAGCCAGAAGGAAAGCTGTTTTCCAGGACAAATATTGCAAATCTGATGAGGCAGCTGGCTCAAAGGGAGGCAAGATCAGTTTTTCCAGGATGAAATTAAGATCCCAAGCAGGTATTGGTTGTTTCCTTGGAGGTCTTAAATTCTTAGCCCCTCTGAGGAACTGTCTTAAGACAGGGTGAGAGAATAAAGGTGGATCAGTGTTGTATTCTGCAGAATATGGCTGAGGCATGGATTTTGATGGAGGAGAAAGCAAGTCCACTGTTTAACAGTTCAGCCAAATATTGTAGTATTTGAGGTAAATTCAGTTTTCCAGGGTCCTGGCCATTTTTCTCATTCCAGACACAAAAACGTTTCCATTTTGTGGAGTAAGCTTTTCTAGTTGATGGCCTTCTGGCCTCCAAAATGACATCCTGCACCTCCTTGGAGAGTAGAGCCTGCTGTGATGCTAAGGAATCTTCCATGCGGATAGATTGAGTGTTTTTAGCTGACTGTGAAGAGTTCTGAAGCTGTGCTGAGTCAGAAGAAGAGGCATTAGAGGCAGGGTCCATGGTGGGGAATGCGTCAGACTCCTCAGGAGTGGGTACCAGTGTTGCCTTGGCCAGTCCGGAGCAATGAGGATCATCTTTGGTCTGTCTGCTCTGGTCTTCAATAGAACTTTGGGCAGCAGAGGAAGAGGTGGGAAGGCATAAACTGTCATTGATGTCCAACTGAAAGAGAGAGCGTCCACTCTCCAGGCCTTTGGATGGGAGATCCTTGAGCAGAATTTTGTCAATTGATGATTTTTGTGGGAGGCAAAGAGATCTATGTCTGGCCTTCCCCATTCTTGGATTATCCTGTAAAAACTTTTGGATGCAACTTCCATTCGTGTGGATCTGTCATATTCCTGCTTAGGTTGTCTGCCAGCGTGTTTTCCTTGCCTGGCAAGTACTGTGCTTGTAGTTCCATTTGTAAGTCCATGTCCATGTTCCAAAGTGACATGGCCAGTCTGCATAGGGGGTAAGAATGTGTTCCTCCCTGCTTGTTTATGTACCACAACTATGGTGTTGTCCGTTCTTATCAACCTGGTTGTAGAAGGTCCTTGAAAGCTATAATAGCAATCATTACTGCTAGCATTTCTTTTTGATTGATGTGAAGATGCTTTTCTTTTTGGGACCATTTGCCCTGAATGCACCGATCTGTCATGTGCGCCCCCCAGGCATAGTCCGAGGCCTCTGTTGTGATGACTTGATTTGCTTGAGGCTTGCTGAATGGAAGACCTGTGTTTGTTTGACATGCTTGAGCCCACCACAGAAATTCCTTTTGCAGACATGGAATTAGTGGTATTATTGTTTCCAAACTGTGGCTGTGTTGAGACCATATGTTTTTCAGGTACCATTGTAGTTTCCTCATATGCAGCTTTGCACATGGGATTAGTAAGATGCAAGATGCCATGAATCCCAGAGCCTGCAGGATTTTCCTTGCAGTCAGCCTGGTGCAATTTGCTAGTGTTCTGAACTATTGAATTAGTTGCCCCTGCTTCTCTGGCGTGAGGTAGGCCATCTGGGTGTCCAAATTGGCACCCAGGAAAATTATCTTCCGAGAGGGTATTAGCCTTGATTTCTTTTTGTTGACTGTGTATCCCAGAGAGTTCAATAACATTATTACATAAGCCAGATGTTTCAGAAGAATGTGCTTGCTGTCCGCTTGGATCAGGCAGTCGTCCAAATAGGGATATATTTGTATCCCTTGAAGTCTGCAGTAGGCAATTACTGATGCCAGGCATTTCGTGAATACTCTGGGCGCAGTAGATAAGCCAAAGGGCAATGCAGAGAATTGATAATGGGTTGAACCTGCAAGAAATCTGAGGTACCTTCTGCAATTTTGTCTGATTGGGACATGCAGGTATGCCTCCTTGAGGTCCAATATTACCAGCCAAGACTCCTTGCCCAGCATGGGAAGAAGTTGCTGTAGAGTGAGCATCTTGAATTTTGGTACGAGTAGAAATGTGTTTAGGATGGATAGATCCAAAATAGGTCTCCAATCTTTTCCCTTCCTTGGCACCAGAAATAGCCTGGAATAAAAACCTTGACCTTGTTCGTACGTAGGTACCTCTTGAATAGCTTTCATGTTTATGAGATCTGTAATTTGCCTTTGTGCCTCTGCCCTTTGATTGTGTGGCAGGTTTGGCATGCCTCTCATTTTTGGAAGGGTGTGAAACTGGAATTTGTAGCCTCTGTTTATAATGTCCAGGATCCATTTGTCCTTTGTGACAATATGCCAATTTTTTGAAAATAATGCCAGCTTTCCTCCTAAGGGGGCTGCCATTTGAGACCTGGTTGGCATGCAAAGGGGAAAGTCATTGGGTTTGCTTTCTGAAAGATTGCGAGTTGTCCTCACCACCTCTTTGTGTAGGAGTTTGCCATTGTCTGTCTCTATACAATCCTTGGGATTGTCCTCTGCCCCTCGGGCGCCTGTATCTGCCTCTTTGGAGTCCGTCTGTGGCAGGAAAGGACCAGTTTTTGGAAGGCCAATTTCTACTAAAACGTGGGGGTTGAACCTGTAGAAATTCTTTCACAGTTTGCATTGATTTAGCCTTTTCCTCCATTTTCCTTAATACCTCCTCAGCGTTAGCACCACATAGTACATCCTTTTGAAGAGGGGCGTCTAGTAATTTAGCTTTGACAATCAGGCAAGGCTTGTTCCTCGAGCCAGGCATGTCTACGTATGACTGATCCTGTAACAGCAGCTCTACATGAGGCCTCTAGAGCATCAAAACCACATTGTAAGGTATGCTTACCCACTTGTTCTGCACTATGCATCAAATCCTGCAACTCCTTCAAGTCTGGTTGTTCAGGTTGTGACATTTTACTTTTCAATTGTGATAACAAAAACTGTTGGTATTTCAGCATATGAAACTGACAGTTTAAGGCCCTCATGGATAAGGTAGCCGAGGTATATACCTTTTTCCCCACCTTTCTAAGGATCTGGAATCTCTCTCGGAAGGCAATGGCTTTTTAGCAATGGAGGCCTTAACTCCCTTGGGGCCCTGTGAGATGGTCTATGGGTCAGCAGCATGGCTTTTGTATAGAAATTGGTGTGAGTCAGGGACCCTGTAGTACCTGTCAGGCTTAACTGGAGCTGGAGGTAGAGAGTCCGGGTTAAGGCAGGCCTCCGAGTAAACATCATCTAGGATGTCCAAGACAGGAGGTATAGCCAGAGGCCTGTGCTGAGGGAGCAAGAGAAATTCCCCGAGCCTTTTCTTGGAATCTGAATAATCCTGGCCTTCCCAGTGGAAGTGTTCCCTTAAAGTATGCAAAGTTTCCCCAAATGAGTAATCCTCAGGGGGGGATACAGAAGGGATGGACTCCTCCGCATCAGAGTCTTCAAAAGGGGAGTAAGAATGTTCCTGATCATCAGAGTGCTCTGAAATAATGGAGCCCTGATCAGAGGAGGGGGAATCTTCTGCCACTCTAGGCCTTTTGTCCGGAGGGAGCGGAGAGCCTCTGATAAGAGTAATTAAATCCTCAGCCATTTTAAGCATCTGTTTCTTAGGCATGGGGCCTGGAGATGGGCCCTGTGTAGCTGGTCTCTTAGATTGCATGGTTGCTTTAGACTTTGTGAAAGCCTTGATGGAGAAAGAAGAGGAAGGTCTGAAGACACCTTGAGTGGAGGTGGTCCTGTCCACATTCTGAGTTTCAACGCCAAGAGTGGCTTTGGTATCTGTAGTCGGGGTGTGGGCCGAGGAGCCTGCGACCTCAGGCACAGGAGACACAGTCAAAGACAGGTCGTCGGTAGTCAAGGGCTGCGTAGTCGCCTCGCTGAGAACCGGACCACTTGTAGTCGGCTTTGGCGTGGTGTCGGTAGAGGCCGCAGACCTCGTGTGTCGGTCCTTGTCTTTGCGTTTTTTTGGACAAAACCGGAGTCGGAGTATCCAACGACATAGTATAATTAAATGCTTTCCCAAAATAATGCTGGGCGAACTCCGCCAGACGCTTAATAGTGCGTTTGTTAAAAGTAGCACAAAAGCGACAGACCGAGACGTCGTGGTCTGGGCCTAAACAAGGTATGCAGAGGGAATGGAAATCCTTATGCGGTATTTGCTTCCCACAAGAAATACAATTATTAACTTTGTCTGACATCGGTCTGAGGCAAGAAAAGTTTCCCCAACGGGGTACTTCGCTTTTAAGAAGACTTCGGTTTCCAAATTTTCATAATCTCAAGAGCTGGCCGACTGGCACTTGCGAAATGCTTCTGCTTCGGGCACCGCGCGGCAAGAAAGACTGAAGAAAATGGCATCAGCTGGTTCCTTTATACCCCTGTCGCACTGACGTCAGGGAAGAAGCGACGACAACCGTCGCCGGACCTAGACTTTGGAATTCGGCTGACCGAGGACCCGCCTGACGGCAGGAGAACCCATCTGTTATGACTGCAGCTGTATGCACGATGAACATCCTGAAGGTTGCTTTGAATTTACCAAACAAATAGCAAAGCTAACTAGCTGACAAAGCTTAAACAGTAAATGAGCCTAAAGTTTATGAAAATGTTTAAATGAAAAGCCAAAAAGTGGAAATCATCATAGTTCTCCATATGTAAATTTTACTGATAGGCAGAATATTCCAATCACAGGCCTAGTTTAGGCACTGAAAATGGATGTAGACGCAAAGGCACACAAAGCGAAGAAAAGGGCTATCTAAAAGAAAGCCTGTCAAAACTTTCGTTTTTCTGAACAACAGAAGAGAATAAAACAAGCAGGAAGCATTTTAAACACACACACAATTCCATTAAGAATCATAATATGAATTACCACACAGTCAGATAGTTGGGACCACTTTCTCTGTCAGCTATGAAATGAGATAAGTGATGCCTGCCTATAACCCTCTCTCTTCCCATTATACACCCTGGGAAAGTTGCATCTACCAAGTGGTCCTAATAGCTAAAGCATCAGTCCTAGGTCTTATCAAAGATGTACAGCTGCTTCTCAGATGTCTTTATGAAAAAAGTACAGTTGTGTACACTTACCATAAATGTAGATGTTCGAGTGTATTCACTGTTGCAGTCATAACATTTGGGTCATCTGCTGGCAGGTTGCCCTCAGTCAGCCTGATTAACAAAGTCTTGGGTACTGCGTCGGTTGCTGTCCCTTCTTCCATGACGTCAGGTCGTCAGGGGTATAAAACATGCAGCCGACGCCAATACATCAGTTTTTCTTGCCCTAGATGCCAGGTGCCCCCCTAATGGGGAACAAAATAAAATTAAAAACACAAAAATATACCTCAAATCAAAAGCAAATACACCAAAAAGGCTTTTAAGCATAGTAAAAGAAAGTAGAGGTATAGTAAGAGAAAAACAGGGGGCTGGAGGGAGGGTAACCAGGACACTGCAACAGTGAATACACTCAAACATCTACATTTATGGTAAGCGTATACAACTGTACTATGTTCTTCGTGTTTCACTGTTGCAGTCATTACATTTGGGTAGATTCACAAAGCTATGGTTGGAAGGATGGATTTATACAGCATTAGGATCAACTGTAATGCCCTGCAAGACAGCAGTGGCAAAGCCAGCTCTGGATTTAGAGAAAATGGTAAATGATAATGCTTGGTGCAAGTATGAACTGAACTCCAGGTAGCAGCTTCTAGAATATCCCTGGTAGGAACACCTCTGAGAAAGCCTGCAGAAGTAGATGCAGCCCTGGTGGAATGAGATCGGATCCCTTGGGGGATAGGTTTTCCATGCTGCTTATAGCAGAAATTAAAGCAATGGCTTATCCATTTAGAAATGGCTTGTTTTGAAATAGCCTTTCCCTCTGCCCCTGCAGCAAATGCTACCTGCAGTTGTTCAGATTTTCTTCAAGGTTTAGTCCTGTCCAAGTAGAATCTAAGTTGTCTGTGCACATCCAATGAATGCAGAATCCATTCCCCTTTGTTCTGTGGATTGGGAAAGAAAGCTGGCAAATGAATGGACTGATTAAGAGCCACACTGGATACCACCTTGGGCATGAAGGATGGATTGGTCCTGAATGACACCCTGTCAGTATGAAAGGCTCCACTGCCATAAGGGCCTGTAACTCAGATATCCTTCTAGCTGAAGTGATTGCTAGAAGGAAGGCTGTTTTCCAAGAAGGAAATTTTAAGTCTGCAGTAGCAGCTGGCTCGAAAGGAGGTAGAGTGAGTTTCTCCAATACAAAGTTAAGGTCTCAGGCAGGGGTTGGAGCTCTCCTGGGTGGTTTCAAGTTTTTGGCCCTTCTGAGGTACTGCTTCAGCAGAGGATGAGAGAAGAGGGGAGGTTCTGTTTTTTAATGAGCTGAAATGGCTGAGGCATGGATTTTAATGGGGGAAAAAGACAGGCCCTTGTGAAGCATCTCAGTTAAATATTGTAAAATCTGAGGTAAATTGGGCGCTGCTGTGCTCATTTCTTGAGATTGATTCCAAGCACAGAATCTTTTCCATTTGTCAGCATAAGATTTTCTAGTACTAGGTCTTCTCGCCTCCAAGATGACATCCATCACAGGTTTGCTGAGGGATGCTAAGGGTGAATTTTAAGTGATTAGCCAACCTGCAAGGTTCAATGTTGGGAGCTGAGGGTGCAGGATTTGGTTCTTCTGCTGAGACAGTAAGGAAGTTGTCTGAGGCAGGTGCCATGGAGAAATCTGTGACACACTGCGCAGGAGTGGGTACCAGTGTTGGCGTGGCCAGTCTGGAGCAATCAATATCATTCTTGGTTTGTCCTGTTTGACTTTTAGCAGAACTTTGGAAAGCAGAGGCAGAGGCGTAGACTGATAGGTTTTTCCAGCTGAATGACAGCATCCACTTTCCAAGCTTTTTTGTGAGGAGTCGTCGTGCAAAATTTGTCCAACTGGTAGTTGTGGGGGGTGGCAAATAGATCTATGTCTGGGCCCCCCATTTGCTTGTCAACATGTTGAAAATCCATGGTTCAAGTTTCCACTCGTGTGGGTCCATGAGATTTCTGCTTAGTCTGTCTGCCAATGTATTCGGTTTTCCTGGCAGGAATTGAGCTTGTAGTTGCACTTGGTAGCTCAAGGCCGTGTTCCACAATGCCATGGCTAGTATGCAGAGGGGGTAGGAATGTGTAACCCCCTGCTTATGTACCACATAACCATGGTGTTGTCTGTCTTTACCATTAGTTGTCCTGGATGAATGTAGTCCTTGAAGGCTGTCAGAGCATTCTGTACAGTTAACATTTCTTTTTGATTGATATGTAGGTGCATTTACTTTGGGTTCCATTTGCCCTGAATGCACTTCCCTGCTAGGTGAACACCCCATGCATAGTCTGATGAGTCTGTAGTTAGGGTTTGGGTGGCAGGGGGTAGTGTGAATGGCAGGCCTCTGCCCACCATAGGAACTCCAGGCGTAGGCAAGGTATGATAGGAATCATTGTTTCCAGGCTGTGACAATGTTGACTCCATAGACTTTTTAAGTACCACTGAAGTTTCCTCATATGCAGTCTTGCATATGGAATTAGAAGAATGCAGGAGGCCATGAACCCCAAGGCTTGCAGTATTTGTCTTGCAGATAGCAGGGTTTTTGTGTACTTGTTTGAATTAAGTTACCAAATGAATTTGCTTTTCTGGCGTGAGGAAAACCCTCTGGGCAGTTGTATTCAAGCTTGCACCCAGGAAAGTAATCTGTTGAGAGGGTACCAGTTGTGATTTCTTTTCGTTTATGGTGTACCCTAGACAAGTTAGAACCCTTTTTACAAACACCAGATGATTTTTAAGTATGGCCTGGTTTTCTGCCTGAATAAGACAATCGTCCAGGTATGGATATATTTGAATATTTCTTTTCCTGGAAAATGCAATTACTGGAGCCAGGCACTTTATGAATATGAGTGCAGTAGACAAGCCAAAGGGTAGTGCAGAGAACTGATAATGCAAACAGCCTGCTTTGAAGCGTAAGTATCTTCTGCAAGTTTCCCTGATTAGGATATGCAGGTAAGCTTCTTTTAAATCTAGATTTGCCAACCAGGCATCTTTACCTAGCATAGGAAGTAACTGGTGAAGAGTCAGCATCTTGAATTTTGGAATGTCCAGAAAGGTGTTTAGAGTAGACAGGTCCAGAACTGGAGTCCAAGATTTGTCTTTACTGGGTAGCAGGAAAAGCCTGGAATAGAAACCGTGTCTCTTTTCCTCTTCTGATACCAGTTGAATAGCCCCCATGTTTAGGAGGGAAAGTACTTGTTTCTGAGCCTCTGCCCACTGATTTGGGGACAGGTCTGGCCACCCCTTTGACGTTGGCAACGTGTGGAAATTAAATATGTATCCCTGGGACACTAGATTTAAAACCCATTTGTCCTGGGTTATGAGTTCCCAGTTTTTTGTATGAAGAGCAATCTTTCCCCCCAAAGGGGCGACTGAAAGTTAAGTGCTTGGCAATTTTAAAGGAAAGTCATTGAGACTGTTTACCATAGGGGGTGTCTTGTTATTTCCAGATTTGGAAGTGGATGTCCCCCAATGCTTAGTTCTGAGAGTCCCTTGGGATTGAAATCTGGTGCTTTTGGTGTGTCTGGGTTTGGCTTGAATCTTGGAGGTTGTACTTGTAAAAAATCTTTTACAATTTGCATAGATTTAGCTTTATCTTCCATCTTTTTTTAGAACTTCTTCAGCTTTATTGCCAAACAGGTGGTCCTGATTTAAAGGAGCATCCAACAATTTTGCTATAACATGATCAGGCAGAGATTGCTCCTTAAGGCCAAGCATGCCTTCTAAGCACAGACCCAGTAACCGCAGCCCTGCAAGAGGCCTCTAAAGAATCAAAACCACATTGCAAAGTATGTTTTCCAACTTGTTCATCAGAATGCAATAAATCCTGTCCTGTAAATCTTTATTTTCCACACAGTCAGAAATCAACATAAATCAACATAATTTTCTGTTTAAGCAGTCCCATAATATGCTGTTGATATTTTAGCATATGAAATTGGCAGTTTAAAGCCCTGATTGCCAAGGTTGCAGAAGTATAAAATTTCTTCACCCCATCTATCCAGCGCCCTGGAGTCTCTATCAGAAGGGGTAGGATTTTTAGCAGTAGAAGCCTTAATGCCCTTCGGCCCCTGAGAAATGGTTTCTGGATCCGCAAGAGAATTTTTGAAAAGGAACTTGTGGGACTCAGGAACCACGTAGTATATGTCAGGTTTACTAGGAGCCGAGGCAGGGAATCAGGAGCCATACTGGATTCTGAAAACACATCATCAACAATGTTTAGTACAGGAGGTATAGCCAAAGGCCTATGCTGAGGTAGAAGAAGGAAATCCCCAAGTCTCTTTTTAGATTCAGAAAATTCCTGACTTTCCCAGTGGAAATGCTCCCTTAAGGAATGTAAAGTTTCCCCAAAAGAAAAATCCTCGGGGGGGGGGGGGGGGCAGAGGGAAAGGAATCCTCTGCATCAGATTCCTCATAAGTAGGCATGGACAAATCCAGGTCATTGGAAGAATTAAAAGAAACAGAGTCCTGATCAGAAGATTCATAGTCAAGCTCAGTCCTAGGCCTCTTAGAAGGGGGGGGGGGGGTTGACTACCCCTGATTAGAGTAATAAGATCTTCAGCCATTTCGATCACTTGTTTTTTAGGCATAGGGGCCTGCACATTGGTTTTTTAGACAGAGATTGAGATTTAGACCTTAGAATAGAAGGTGGAGTAGGTTTAATATGAAAGTCTGTAGGCCTGATGACACCCTCAGAAGCCGGTGCCTGCACAGCGGCCCCGGACCCATCCAAGGTAGCGACATCCGTGGGTTCCATAGGTGAAGCATCTCGCGGCATACCGGACTCCGAATGGGTCTCAGTAGAGGCCTGCAAGTCAGAAGTAGCGGGTATGAGGGGCTGCGAAAGCACCTCACTGAGTACCGGCGAACTGGCGACTGGCTTTGGAGAAGTGTCGTCAGCAGTTTTGGACCTCAAGCGGCCTGTCTCTCTTTTTCTTTGCGTTTTTGCGGAATTCCGGTAGTCGGATGGCTAACCGATGTAATTTCTGGATAATTAAACCGAGAACTGAAATATTTAGAGGCAAAAATGTACCAACGATGGATAGTGCACTGATTAAATAAAGCACAAAACCAACAGCAAAGTACGTCGTGGTCAGGGCCTAGGCAAGGAATACAGTACAAATGAAAATCTTTATAAGGTATTTGCTTCCACACAAGTAATGCAATTATTAACTTTTACTGACATCAGAAAGGAGCAAGAAAAAGTTTCCCCAATGGGGTACTTACCTTTAAGTTGAAGACTTAGGTTCTGAAACTGGAAAATGAAAATTTCAGGAGTCAGCCGACCGGCACTTGAAAAATGCTTCTGTTTCAGGCACCGCACGGCAAGAAAGACTGATGTAATGGCACCGACTGCATGTTTTATACCCCTGATGACCTGATGTCATGGAAGAAGGGACAGCAACCAACACAGGACCCAAGACTTTATTAATCAGGCCGACTGAGGGCAACCTGCCAGCAGATTACCCAAATGTAATGACTGCAACAGTGAAACACGAAGAACATCTATACCTATAAGTACTGCGGGGCTACTGGAAAGGCTCTTTAACTCCAGAATACGTCATGCAGATGTGACCACTATTGGGTGGCTTGATAAATAATACAAAGGAGGAGGGGAAAGGGGGAGAAGGGGGTAGAGATATAGTACAGTTTCTGTCAGGTCTACATTCAAATTAAATTCACTGGAATTTCAATGTATCACATGGAATGCAAATCAATTTCTTTATTTTACACTATAATATAAACAAGTGCTCAAATCTTTTATGATCCTTCTTCAGATCTATTATAATCATTCTTCTTTTATCAATTTAAGTATCAGCCCAGTGGGCATCATCATAGTTAACAAACCGCATTAGCATTTACACCACAATTTCCTTCAATTCCTTCTTTAACAATTTAAGTATCAGCTCAGAAGACACCGTCATAATTAAACCACGTCATCATTTATACCATGATTTCTTATCCAATCATCATCTGTTCTACATTCTTGACCCAGATCTACCCGGTATTATATACTTACTTTGACCAAAACATCAACAAAACAAAAACAAAGTGTAAAGCAGGGAGCAAGCCCCACTGCACCCCCCATGTGGGGTGCTGTGCCCCCACACCCCCCTACTTTATTATTCTAACTCCGAGATCGCACTACAGTGGGGAAAGGAACAATTTCCCGATCCCCACTATAGTGCAATCTACCCCAGAATGTCGAATGTGCAATGAGTGCATCTCACTGTGCCTTCGCTCATTGCACATTGGACCCTTTTTCTGTTCGGCATTTGCAAATCTTGCAGACTGCCTTTCGCACATGTGCAATTCGCCTGTGTGCAATATGCACATCTAAAGGTAAACCTTCTTAAATATATAGGTTTATTGGTATGTACTACACTATTTGTCCTTGTGGACCATTTAAGCCTAGCCAACTTCCTTTTTGGTGTTCGAATTAGCCTACCCTGTTTGGTGTTAGATTAGTCTTACTCATCCCACAGTCAAAAATTATATATTACCCCTAGTGAGAATAACTAGGATCATAACGTACATAATCTGAGGGACATGTGTGGGATAAAATAATTAGGAGCAGTCTCTGTCTTTTATTAGTACAGGGGGCAATCCTGGGGTAAATTTTCTAATACTCATCCACAGATCCAAGTTGTGCTTGAATATGGAGAGGGATGAGCTCTGTTTTATGTTGATGAAGCATTTGTTCTAGAGCAGCGATATCCTCTGTGAGACAAAACTGTCCCTCCAAACCATTCTGTTGATATTACAGAAGAGGTTTAGATCCCTAGACTGAGTATTTCTGATGCCATCTGACTTGCTAATGTGCAGTAAATCCATCAGTAATGGGGTCGGAGAATGCATTGTATGTCAAGACGCAGGTTTCCTCTTTGCAGTCTGTAGTGTACATGGATTTTATGCTCAACTCTTGAGAGACTTGCTTGGCTACAAACATCTGCATTAGAAGCTGGAGCTAAGTGAAACTTGCATTTTAATATTCTGTTAAGTACAAACTTGCAGATTTAAAAGTACTGTAGTTTCATTTTTTCTGTTGTGTGTGTTTTACAGTGTGGTCTGTGTCTCTCTGCAGTTAACTTGCATTTTAATATTCTGTTAAGTACAAACTTGCAGTTTTAAAAGTACTGTTTTTTTTCATTTCTTCTCTTTCCTAATTGTGTGTTTCTGGCTGTGTGTCTGTTTGCTATATGTGGGGGTGGTGTTATCACTCTTTGTTATCTGATATTTAATAGCCTAGAGGGATTCCTCTGTACTTTAAGTGCTAGCCACAAAGTTTGTGAAATCATTTTATGCTCAACTCTTGAGAGACTTGCTTGGCTACAAACATCTGCATTAGAAGCTGGAGCTAAGTGAAACTTGCATTTAAATATTCTGTTAAGTACAAACTTGCAGATTTAAAAGTACTGTAGTTTCATTTTTTCTGTTGTGTGTGTTTTGCACTGTGGTCTGTCTCTCTCTGCAGTTAGAGTTTCCCACCCATCCTCCCTGTTCGCGTGTTGGTGTTTAGTGGCTCTGGAATTACCCGCCCCTCCTGTAAGTCTGTATTAGAACACTCCTCTTGGGTCCATCTCATTTGCTCACTTAACCAAGTATAGTGAGATCATATTCTGAGTCTAGTGTTCACTCTACTTAATACAGAGAGTAGATTTGAGAAGGAAATAAAATGTTGCTTTTACTGTATTTGTCTTTCCTCCTACTTTCTTTTGCTTTTCTTAAAAGTACTCACTTTTATTTATTCTGCTGCATTTATTACTGCTTGGTACTAGCCTGATTAAACTGTAACTGTTATTCTAAGTCTTTTGGTTTAAGCACTTGGGCTTCATACAGGCTGTTTTACATTAAGAAGGTTTGTGGTCTGCACTGTTGTGGCAGGACAGGTAGCTTACATCCTTCTAAGCTGGGAATTGCTGATTGAAGGCCCAGTGTCTGCTATTCTAAAAGTGTATTAGTTCTGGATTAAGCACTTGGGCTTCAGGCCAGTTATTCTACATTAAGAAGGTTTGTGGTCTGTACTCTTGTGGGAGGAGACTGGATTCTGCCCTTCTGAGATGGAAATATCTGGTCACAGGCTTATTGTGCCTGCTTATTATAATTGTTTCTTTCTGAAATTGGTGTGGCTTGTTCCTGTAGCATAGACCAGATTCAGGCCTACTGAATCTAGCTTTGTTTGTATAACTTGAGCACTGATCCAGGCCATCTTTTTTGGAGAAGGTTCCCCTGCACCCTAGTAAGCAGGGGTGTGCAGTTAAAACTTATCTGATTGAAGACTGCTAGAACAGGGCTCAGTTTTGAGCCTTTTTCTGGATAATTGGGTAACTTGTTTAAATCATTTTGTTCATTTTCTACTGTACTTTATTCATCTGCTTTTACTGTATTTGTGTTTCTTCCTACTTTATTACTAGGGGCATTGTTTACAACTCGGATCTGCGATATATAACAATAAGTATCCTTTTCTGTGCATTTAAAATGTTTTTTGAGTGTATCTGCTTTATTTTCTAAAAAAAATAATAATGAAATATATATATATATATATATATATATATATATATATATATATATATATATATATATATATATGCTTGTTTCCCGCCTTTCTAAGCTACTATAGTCCAGTTTTCAGGTTAGTGCTGAATTCAGGGCTGTGTTACAAATTTGTGTTTGCCCATACCTTACTTAGATAGAAGGAAGTTCTCTGTTCACCTGTGAGAGAGGGGAGCTTTGAGCACCCTGTCTGTCACTGGAGGAGTGGTTTCAGCCCAGAAATTAGTAGTTTATTGGCCATTTTGGGCTAATTTCTATATCTTTCATTTCCCTGCTATAAATACCGTATTTGCCCGGTTTTGCATGCCGGGCAGCACTGGTTAGCTAGGGTAAAACTATTCCCAGTTCCACAAAGTCTCCTCTTCAATTTTTCCCTTGGAACTAGACAAACTTTCAACTTAAGCACTCAAGCCACTTTTTTTCTCAGCCTGGCACTTCCTCAAAACTTATAGTAAGCACTTATAAACCTTAGCACTAGACCCTCCTGTACGGTACAGAAGAACAAGGCTCTCTATTCGACCTTACCAGCCATCCAGTAAAACAGTTCACTGTACCTATCCAGGCATGCCGAAAGGGCAGTGTCAGTTGTACTCTCCAGTCCAACTGGTGAATCTGGGCATTTTGAGGCAATGTTACAACTGCCTCATGTACACAGACAACCCCCTCCTCCTACCACCAAACACTAATACATGCGAGAGATGCAATTATACGGCCAAACTGGAGGCTAAGCTCTCTCAACCCAAGACTGGATCAGACAGTCAAGAGGAGAAGGGAAATACTTGCATCACACCACCAGTCTCACATAAACCCATTAAAGCAGCAATGGAAAAAAACACACAAATACATGAAAACATACTCGGAGGCACTAAATAAAAATCTGCAAAACCAACAAAGACCTCCAAAGCAAACATCCAAGCAACCTCCACCTCCCAATACAAACCATGAAACACATACTTCACAAAACCAGTGTGCCATGCAATCTCAGCCCTTAAGGCAAAATAACATACCCAAAATACTAGTAATATGTGACTCTATAGTCGGGCACACTGACGTCCCACTCACTAAGCTGAATAAGGAGAAGATTACTGTTAGCTGCCTGTCGGGCGCCAGGATCCGCCACATAACACAAGCACTCAGGTCACTACAGAACAAGTACAAATATGACTCTGTCATTGTCCACGTTGGTGTGAATGACCTGAGCCGTACTTCTCTGGACTACATGAAAAGAGACATGGAAGAGCTCTCTGATCACGTAGCCCAGGCCGGTATGACCCTGACCCTGAGTAGCATCCTGCCCTCACCAAGAATGATACCACAGTATAAAGAAAAAATTCTCAATTTCAACAATTGGCTAAGTTTCTGGTGTCATTCAAAGGGGATCCAGTGTCTGTCCGCCTGGGACGACATGCTCGACAAGCCACGCTGCTTCGCTAGAGATGGCTTGCACCTGTCACCCTTAGGCTTTCGAATACTGGCCAAGGCTCTTGCCACCCCCATAGTGCCTTTTTTAGGCAAGGCTCAAAAGACAAACCCACTGCTGTAAATAGCACAAGTAACAAAAAACTGAGGGTAATGCTACTCAATGCCAGAAGTCTGAACTTCAAAATGCATGGACTCGAGGCACTCCTCAGTATGGAGAAAATTGATATATGTGCAGTAACAGAAACCTGGTTTAAGGCTCCAGAGAGCACCCCAGCACTACCAGGCTACAACTCATACCATACATTTCGGCCACAGAACCCAAACCGAAATACAAAAGGCGGGGGCATATCCATATTCATCAAGGATTCCCACACCTCCTGGTTAGTGGCACAGCACGATGCTTCAGAGATCATCCACGTGCAACTAACAATGGGCAAAACTGCAATTCAAATTGTAGCTTGCTACAGATCACCTACCATGTCCCAGGACCCCCATTCCACATTTCTGGAAACATTGGGAAAACATAAAGGTCCTACCAAACACCCTGATATTAGGTGATTTCAATTACCCAAATATTAACTGGGAGAACTACTCAAGTACTAACTCCCTTGCCCAACATCAGAATTTATAAACTCAAACACCCTGGTTCAAATGGTCAACACACCCACCAGAGGTGACAACATACTGGACCTGGTCATCACCAACATGGTCGACCGGTGTTCCACACCAGACGTCAACCCCTCGCTGGTTAGATCTGACCATAAACAAATCACTTTGGATATCCACATTCTGCCCCCACCCGCGGACAAAAAAAACACAGTGAAAAACTTTTCAAAAGCAAACTTCACTTTACTTAAGACCGAGGTGGAAAGTTTTAAGGCCCCCATGCTGAAAGATAACACTGTCCAAGCTGCAAAATCCTTCACTAATGCATTCTACGGGCACCTACAAGAATGCATGGATCATGGCATCCCAAGCAAAACCAAGACTCGCTCCTCCAAGAAAAGGAAACCAGTCTGGTGGACTCCTGCCATAAACAAGCTACACAACAAAAGAAGGAAACTAGTACAGAAAAGAGTAAAATCCCAAGAAGGGAAGACATCCCTGATCAGTATCAGCAAGAAACTTCGATCCCTCATAAAATCATTCAAGGCGAGCTTTGAAAGAAAAATTGCCAAGGACTCCAAAGATAAAGACAAGGCATTCTTTAGCTATGTCAAGAATCTAAGTGGCAATGGTCAGATCTGCTCGGAGTTCGTGCAGAATGGCATAAAATACACTGAATCGACTGATATCGCCAATATCCTGGCAGACAAGTTCAGCGCAAACTTCACCCCCCTCTCACCCCCAAGAGGGCCCATAACCATACCAGAAGAATGTAGAGTCCCTGAAATCAGACACTCAGGTTAAAACAGCCCTCTCCAAAGCCAAAAACACAGCATCAATGGGACTGTACGATGTCCCAGGCTGCGTCCTACACGAGCTCAAAGACGAACTAACCCCTCACCTAAACACACTGTTCAAACTCAGCCTCTCCACAGGCTACATACCCATACAGGCTACATACCCATACAGTGGCGCACAGCAGCAGTGATTCCGCTTCACAAAGGTGGAGCCACAACAGACCCCAGGAACTATTGCCCTATAAGCCTGACTAGCTTGGTCTGCAAGGCTATGGAGCGCATTATCATGGAACTCATTAACAGAGACATTGAGAACCTCCAAACACTGGACCCTACCCAGTTCGGCTTTGTTAAGGGCAGATCATGCCTCCTAAACCTGGTGGACTTCTTTGAGACAGTTACGAAGGCTATAGATGAGTGAAAAGTGGTACACACAGCCTACCCAGACCTCGCAAAGGCCTTCAACACCATTCCCCATTCTGGTATTATAGACAAGCTCACCAGCCTGAACATAAATCCCTACGTCACAAGATGGGTTGCCAACTGGCTCACGGACAGAACCCACATGGTGAGACTTGCGGGAGCTAGGTTCGACTCTAAATCGGTTACAAGTGGAGTTCCCCAGGGCTCAGTCCTAGGACCATTCCTGTTCGGCATATACTTCTCAGAGGTACAGGCAAGCACAGGAGGACTATGGCTGACCAAGTTTGCAGACGACTGCAAACTAGGGGCTATAATTGACTCTCCAGCTGACACAGACATCCTCCAAAAGGGTCTCACGGAGACTGATACCTGGTGTCAAAATCATGGCCTCAAGCTAAATGCCAAAAAGTGCATAGTCTTCCCCTTTGGAAAAAACAAAATACTCACAAACTACTACATAGGTGGTAGTCCCCTAAATACAGAAGACGTGATAAGGGATCTGGGGACCCAAGTAGACAGTAATTTCACCTTTGATCATCACATTGCCAAAGTGGTTAGAAAATCCTTCTACGTGGCCCACCTAATCACAAAAGGGTTCGCATCCAGATCAAAAGAGGTCATTGTGCCCCTCTACTCATCAGACCCATCATAGTGTACAATGCCCCATTTGGGATGTACCTTACAAGACACCTGCAACAGCTGAAAAGACCTCAGAAGTACCTCACCAAGAGGATCACTGGCCTCAAACAGATGCCCTATGCAGCTCGACTGAAGAAATTACAGCTGTACTTGGTTGCATTCCGCCTACTCAGAGGTGATCTCTGCCAGACATACAGAGCCATGTCCAACCCAGAATTAATGGACATGCTCCACCTAAAGAAAACCTTACCCCCACGAGCCACACGCTCTAGGGATCTCAACCTCACCACAACAATAAATAGGACGTGCTGGAGGGATAGATTCCTTTCCCAGAGACTTCCCATGCTTTGGAACAAGATCCCAATCTACATTAGGCAGAGCACCTCGCTAACACTCTTCAAAAGAAATCTTGACGACTGGATGGGAAACAGAAAGTTTATCTCTAGGATCAATTCAGTGGCCCTGCTGGACAGAGGCACAGGGAACTAATCTAATGGGGTGGTGAAAGCCAACACATTCTGGCTAGGCTTATAAATACCTTCGGGCAGATAGCCTAGTACCTACCTATGAACCTATAATGACAGGGGCTTTGTGCTAGTCTATGTAAGATATATTGTTTAGATCTTGTATTTTTTTAGGAAGGTATCTCTGTGGGTGCTCCAGTGGTTACATCTGGACAGATACATGACAAATGCATTATACACCTAATGAGCTGAGAAAAGGGGGACAATGATATCTCTAGATCTAGACACAATCTCTTTATTCGTAGGCTGCATAATATACAAGGGGCTTTCTTACAACAGTGGACACACGATGGACATAAGTTAGGTGACGGAGCACTTCAGTTCCCAAATATTGAACAACTGGGTCAATTATTAGGGGCATATTATCCATGTGGTAGTTACATGGGATAGATGACTTCTCAAAGGATACAATACTGCATTTTTTGGTATTCAGTTTCAGTCCATGATTTTGGCACCAGTTATTTTTTTGGTAAAACCCTTCCTGCAGGATGGTCATGTCATTTGGGGATTCAACGACTGCACATAGCCTGCAGTCAGCTGTATACTTAGCCAGCCAGAGCCCTTTTGACATGGCATTTACTCTTGAGAAGTAGAAGCCAAACAGGAGATATCCCAGCACTGAACCCTGGGTGACTTGCACATGACTGGTCTCTTTGTGGTGACAGCTTCCCCTAACTGATCACGTGCATCCTACCTGTGAGTCAAGCTGACAATCCAGCAGATAATGTAGAGGTTTATTACCAGTTTACTTAGAATTTCTACTATTCCTGAGTGAGGTGTTGTGTCAAAAGCTTTGGTCAGGTCATGGTAAGTGGTGTGTACCATTTTATCTTTATTCACTGCTTTGCTGACCTTTTCAAAAAAAGTCAGCCAGGTTGAGTAAGTATGACCTGCCCTTGACAAATCCAAACTGAGATGGGTCCAGCGTTTGGTGGCTCCCTATCTCTTTACTGACTATATCCATGATGGGTCTATATTCTGTGATCAAACGTTTAGTTAGTCGAATAACTAAACACCAATCACTAAATATCGATCACTAAATGTCGAAGACCCAAAACCGTGAATGGCAGTTTCCACACGGGAACGATTTGTTTGGCCTTTACACAGATTTTGCCCTTTCTTCAATGTGGAGCGATCTCAGAGTTGGTATATTTAGTTAGGGGGGTGTGGAGGATGGAACCCCCCCCCACTTGATTTGTGTTTAATGTTTCTTTTTGTTTTTTTTTTTCTAGGTTGGACAATGGCATTGTTTCCGTGTGTGGAAACTGCCGTTCGCAGTTTTAGGTGATCGACATTTAGTTATTCGAGTAACTAAGCGTTCAATCATGTAATATAGACCCATCCATGATAAGTCTTTCTATGGCTCTGCATATGAAATTGGTTAGACTTATGGGTCTGTAACTACTTGGGTCTAAAGCCTGTATGGAGTAGAGGCTGTACAGTGTTGTTAGAAGGATGGCTAAAATATGCTTCATGCTATTTAAGTTACATCTGGAGGATACTGTCAGGCCCTATCAATGCAGTATTTTTTAGCTTTTAGGATTTGAGCTTAATTTATCAGCCAGTAGGTTTGCTATATCTTCAGCCTCAGTGTAGGTTAACATCATTCAGAACCAGCTTAGCACACTGCTGCATTATGCTTCTGAGATTACGAACATAACTAAAAAGTGCTCTGTGACCATCTTTGGCTTGGGTAGCTATTTTTGCCTCAAACTTGACTTTGATGGATTTTATTATGCTCTTGACTTGTTTATTTTATTTTAATGATGAGGGCTCCTCTACCATTCTGGGAATTAGTGTTCTTACTTTTGGTGAAAAGTCTCTTCCTTTTACTGTAAAGCTTGTTGATAAAATGTTTCCACCATGGGGGTTTGTTTCTGGTGTGCAACACCACTACCCTTTTCAGATGATGAATCACAAATGGCATGAAAAGCATGTTCTTATCATAATATACACATATACGTATCGACCTCTGTGCACTACAAGAGTCCAATAAGGACAAAGCAAATCTGATCCTATACCAAAACAAAAGGGCAGTATACCTCTTCTAAACTTTCCACATCTTGGACATCCCTTGTAACATACAATTATTAGTCATCTATAAACTGTCCTCCCATTGCTTATATCTTTATATCGACAGCCAGCTTTCATCCTGTACATTTAGCATGCTGAAGGCAATTTATTCTGCAGTTCCTTACACTTGAAAACTAACATTTACATCATTTAATACAGACACACTGCACTTTCTCCACCATTATACCCCCTTTACACATAATTTGCTTCTTCTTTACAGCTCATTATAATCCTCATTCTGTTAATTTTTGCTGTAACCTTTTTGTAAACTGCTTCTTATTTTCTTCTTTCTATGAATAGTACCTACTGTTTCCTGTTTGTATGTAATACTTTTGTATAGTACTTTTCAATTCTATGCCCACACTTGTATCAGCACATGGCCTACACATTATTTTATCCAGAAAATGATCCATATCAATCGATGCTCTATTTCATTAAACAAATAAAATATAAAATAAATTAGGAGGTACAACATTAAGAGAGACTTCCAGAGTTTAGCACTCTTCTCCCTCTCGTCTAGATGGAAGGCTGTATTAATTGGCATGGTTACATTCTCTATATAAAACAAGCACCTGCACAAACCATCTTCAGTTTTTTCTTGCCCGTGACCCAAAGGGGAAGGATTCTAATACTAGCTGCTGGACATCCTAACAGGAGATATTACTTTCCAAAATGTGCCAGCAGGCAAAAGAGCCGAAACCCAAAACACTCTGGGAACCTGGGGTCCCTCAAGTCCATCCAGACCTGTGAAGATCCGAGTGAAACGGGGGAAGGTGGATGTCAGACAGGAAAGGATGAAGTGATAGAAAGGGGTACCCAACCACACAAATAAATACCTCTAGAGAGCAAGAAATGGCGGTAGGGGGACACTTACTGCACAGCAGCAAGTCATTTAAACACCTACAATTAAGGTACTTTCCTTAGACAACTGCATAATTACTGTATGGATCACATCTGCAGCAGTACTGACTAATGCGATGATTCCTAAAGATCAAAAGGTTGGTAAGATGAAGGTTTGTTGTATATAGTTGCAGGAAACCCTGGAAGATGACAAAGACAAGCCTTGTAATGCCCCTAGATGCAATGTTAAGCTTCTAATATTTTGAAAATATGTGAAGAGAGTACCAGAATGCAGATTCTAAAATGAAATGGACTCTGTGTTCATAGCCACAGGAAAGGACACATTGGCTGGTGTAACCTCCCAAGCAACAGAGAGTCAAGCGTGAGTCACTGTTGCAGTAACATTTGGGATCTCTCCGCAGAATGAGTATGATGTCTGAGATGACATTCAGAAATGAGTATCCCTCCCCCACGGCTTGGCCAATTTTCACTTCAGATGGACACAAGCCCATGCCATCTTTCCTTCTTGCCCCTTCATCAGGAAGGGCTTAGCTTAACCAAAGTCTATCTGCACTAATAGACTCCTCACAGCAAGACCTGTGAAGTGGAATATCAGAGTCCTCCTGTAGAAAGTACAGTTTTGTACCTACCATAAATGTAGATGTTCGAGTGCTAATACAGCAGCAGTCATAACAGATGGGTTCTCCTGCCGTCAGGCGGGTCCTCGGTCGGCCGAATTCCAAAGTCTAGGTCCAGTGTCGGCTGTCGTCGCTTCTTCCCTGACGTCAGTGCGACAGGGGTATAAAGGAACCAGCTGACGCAATTTTCTTCAGTTTTTCTTGCCCCAGATGTCAGGTGCCCCCAGAAGGAAGCCAATACATAAATTTGTGTAATAAAGCAATGCAATATAATCAAAATACAGTAGTTGCAAGCAAATACACCATAAATGAATATCCCTATCAGGTTGTATGAGGAGGTGTTAGCCAATAGGCCTGTCCCAAGAGGGGAAGGAGGGAGGAAAACCTGGACTGCAGCTGTATTAGCACTTGAACATCTACATTTATGATAGGTACAAAACTGTACTATGTTCATCGTGCATACAGCTGCAGTCATAACAGATGGGTAGAATCCCAAAGCTAAGAAGGGGTGGTAGGCACTAGGTGGAACTAGGAGGAGCCAGGATGCCCTGCAAGACTGCAGTGGCAAAGCCTGCTCTAGTTTTGGAGTATAATGGTTGGTGGTAGTGCTTGGAAAAGGTGTGCACAGAACTCCAAGTGGCTGCTTCCAAAATATCTTTGGTAGGAACTCCTCTGAGGAAAGCTGCAGAGGTAGCTGTGGCCCTTGTGGAGTGAGATCTGATGCCTGTAGGTACAGTTTTGCCATGAAAAGAATAGCAAAAGCGTATGCAGTAGGCTATCTATTTTGAGATTGTCTGTTTGGAAATTGGCTTTCCTTGAGCTCCTGTAGCATAGGACACAAAGAGCTGTTCTGATTTTCTGAAAGGCTTTGTTCTGTCCAAATAATAACGCAGTTGTCTGTGGATGTCCAAGGAATGCAGTAATCTCTCCCCTTTGTTTTGAGGATTAGGATAAAAGGTAGGCAAGTGTATGGCCTGATTCAAAGCTACCCTGGATACCACTTTTGGCATAAAGGATGGATTGGTTCGTAAGGAAACTCTGTCCTGATGGAAGATGATAAAAGGCTGCACAGCCATGAGAGCTTGTAGTTCTGAAACTCTACGAGTTGAGGTAATAGCCAGAAGGAAAGCTGTTTTCCAGGACAAATATTGCAAATCTGATGAGGCAGCTGGCTCAAAGGGAGGCAAGGTCAGTTTTTCCAGAATGAAATTGAGATCCCAAGCAGGTATTGGTTGCTTCCTTGGGGGTTTTAGATTCTTAGCCCCTCTGAGGAACTGTCTTAAGAGAGGGTGAGAGAATAAGGGTCGATCAGTGTTGTATTCTGCAGAAATGGCTGAGGCATGGATTTTGATGGAAGAGAATGAAAGTCCACTGTTTAGCAGCTCAGCTAGATACTGTAGTATTTGAGGTAGATTCAGTTTTCCAGGATCCTGGCCCTTTTTCTCATTCCAGACACAAAACCGTTTCCATTTTGCGGAGTAAGCTTTTCTAGTTGACGGCCTTCTGGCCTCCAAAATGACATCCTGCACCTCCTTGGAGAGTAGGGTCTGCTGTGATGCTAAGGAATCTTCCATGCGGCTAGATTGAGTGTTTTTAGCTGACTGTGAAGAGTTCTGAAGCTGTGCTGAGTCAGGAGAAGAGGCATTACAGGCAGGGTCCATGGTGGGGAATGCGTCAGGCTCCTCAGGAGTGGGTACCAGTGTTGTCTTGGCCAGTCTGGAGCAATGAGAATCATCTTTGGTCTGTCTGCTCTGGTTTTCAATAGAACATTGGGCAGCAGAGGAAGAGGTGGGAAGGCATAAACTGTCATTGATGTCCAACTGAAAGAGAGAGCGTCCACTCTCCAGGCCTTTGGGTGGAAAATCCTTGAGCAGAATTTTGTCAATTGGTGATTTTTGTGGGAGGCAAAGAGATCTATGTCTGGCCTTCCCCATGCTTGGATTATCTCTGTAAAAACTTTTGGATGCAACTTCCATTCGTGTGGATCTGACATATTTCTGCTTAGGTTGTCTGCCAGCGTGTTTTCCTTGCCTGGCAAGTACTGTGCTTGTAGTTCGATTTGTAAGTCCATGGCCATGTTCCAAAGTGACATGGCCAGTCTGCATAGGGGTATGAATGTGTTCCTCCCTGTTTGTTTATGTACCACATAACTGTGGTGTTGTCCGTTCTTATCAATAGTTGACCTGGTTGCAGAAGGTCTTTGAAAGCTATAATAGCATTTATTACTGCTAGCATTTCCTTTTGATTGATGTGAAGGTGCTTTTCTTTTTGGGACCATTTGCCCTGAATGCACCGATCTGTCATGTGCACCCCCCCAGGCGTAGTCCGAGGCGTCTGTTGTGATGACTTGATTTGCTTGAGGCTTGCTGAATTGAAGACCTGTGTTTGTTTGGCATGCTTGAGCCCACCACAGAAATTCCTTTTGAAGACATGGAATTAGTGGTATTATTGTTTCCAAACTGTGGCTGTGTTGAGACCATAGGTTTTTCAGGTACCATTGAAGTTTCCTCATATGCAGCTTTGTGCATGGGATTAGTAAGATGCAAGATGCCATGAATCCCAGAGCCTGCAGGATTTTCCTTGCAGTTAGCCTGGTACAATTTGCTGGTGCTCTGAAGTATTGAGTTAGTTGCCCCTGATTCTCTAGCGTGAGGTAGGCCATCTGGGTGTTTGTGTCCAAGTTGGCACCCAGGAAAATTATCTTCCGAGAGGGTATTAGTCTTGATTTCTTTTTGTTGACTGTGTATCCCAGAGAGTTCAACAACATTATTACATAAGCCAGATGTTTCAGAAGAATGTGCTTGCTGTCCGCTTGGATCAGGCAGTCCAAATAGGGGTATATTTGTATCCCTTGATGTCTGCAGTAGGGAATTACTGATGCCAGGCATTTCGTGAATACTCTGGGCACAGTAGATAAGCCAAAGGGCAATGCAGAGAATTGATAATGGGTTGAACCTGCAAGAAATCTGAGGTATCTTCTGCAATTTTGTCTGATTGGGACACGCAGGTATGCCTCCTTGAGGTCCAATGTTACCAGCCAAGACTCCTTGCCCAGCATGGGAAGAAGCTGCTGCAGAGTGAGCATCTTGAATTTTTGGTACGAGTAGAAATGTGTTTAGGATGGATAGGTCCAAAATAGGTCTTCAATCTTTTCCCTTCCTTGGTACCAGGAATAGTCTGGAATAAAAACCTTGACCTTGTTTGTGCGTAGGTACCTCTTGAATAGCTTTCATGTCTATTACATCTGTAATTTGCCTTTGTGCCTCTGCCCTTTGATTGTGTGGCAGGTTTGGCATGCCTCTCATTTTTGGAAGGGTGTGAAAATGGAATCTGTAGCCTCTGTTTATAATGTCCAGGATCCATTTGTCTTTTGTGACAATATGCCAATTTTTTGAAAATAATGCCAGTTTACCTCCTAAGGGTGCTGCCATTTAAGTCTTGCTTGGCATGCAAAGGGGAAAGTCATTGGGCTTGCTTTCTGAATGGTTGCGAGTTATCCTCACCACCTCTTTGTGTAGGAGTTTGCCATTGTCTGCCTCTAAACGATCCTTGGGATTGTCCTCTGCCCCTCGGGCGCCTGTATCTACCTCTTTGGGGTCTGTCCGTGGCTGGAAAGGACCAATTTTTGGAAGGCCAATTTCTACTGAAACGTGGGGGTTGTACCTGTAGAAAATCTTTCACAGTTTGCATTGATTTAGCCTTTTCCTCCATTTTCCTTAATACCTCCTCAGCATTAGCAAAAAGTAATACAATCCTTTTGTAGAGGGGCATCTAGTAATTTTGCTTTGACATGATCTGGCAAGGTTTGTTCCTTGAGCCAGGCATGTCTACGTATGACTGATCCTGTAACAGCAGCTCTACATGAGGCCTCTAGAGCATCAAAACCACATTGTAAGGTATGCTTACCCACTTGTTCTGCACTATGCATCAAATCCTGCAACTCCTTCAAGTCTAGTTGTTCAGGTTGTGACATTTTACTTTTCAATTGTGATAACAAAAACTGTTGGTATTTTAGCATATGGAACTGACAGTTTAATGCCCTCATGGTTAAGGTAGCCGAGGTATATAACTTTTTTCCCCACCTTTCTAAGGATCTGGAATCCCTCTCGGAAGGTAATGGATTTTTAGCAGTGGAGGCCTTAATTCCCTTGGGGCCCTAAAGAGATGGTTTCTGGGTCAGCAGCATGGCTTTTGTATAGAAATTGGTGTGAGTCAGGAACCCTGTGGTACCTGTCAGGCTTAACTGGGGCTGGAGGTAGAGAATCTGGGTTAAGGCAGGCCTCCGAGTAGACATCATCTAGGCCTCCGAGTAGACATCATCTAGGATGTCCAAGACAGGAGGTATAGCCAGAGGCCTGTGCTGAGGTAGCAAGAGAAATTCCCTTAGTCTTTTCTTGGAATCTGAATAATCTTGGCCTTCCCAGTGGAAGTGTTCCCTTAAGGTATGCAAAGTTTCCCCAAATGAGTAATCCTCTGGGGGGGATACAGAAGGAATGGACTCCTCTGCATCAGAGTCTTCAAAAGGGGAGTAAGAATGTTCCTGATCATCAGAGTGCTCTGAAATAATGGAGCCCTGATCAGAGGAGGGGGATTCTTCCTCCACTCTGGGCCTTTTGTCCGGAGGGGGTTGAGAACCCCTGATAAGAGTAATTAAATCCTCAGCCATTTTAAGCATCTGCTTTTTAGGCGTGGGGCCTGGAGATGGGCCCTGTGTAGCTTGTCTCTTAGAATGCATGGCTGCTTTAGACTTAGTGAAAGCCTTGATGGAAAAAAGAAGAGGAAGGTCTGAAGACACCTTGAGAGGAGATAGACCTGTCCACATTTTGAGATTCAACGCCAAGAGCGGCTTCGGTATCTGTAGTCAGGGTGTGGGCCGAGGAGCCTGTGACCTCAGGCACAGGAGACACCGCCAATGAAGTGTGGTCGGTAGTCAGGGGCTGCGTATGCGCCTCGCTGAGAACCGGACCACGTGTAGTCGGCTTTGGCGTGATATCGGTAGAGGCTGCGGACCTCGTGTGTCGGTCCTTATCTTTGCGCTTTTTAGACAAAACTGGAGTCGGAGTATCCGACGACATAATATAGTTAAATGTTTTGCCAAAATAATGCTGGGTGAACTCCGCCCGACGCTTAATGGTGCGTTTGTTGAATGTAGCACAAAAGCGACAGACCGAGACGTCATGGTCTGGGCCTAAACAAGGAATACAGAGGGAATGGAAATCCTTATGTGGTATTTGCTTCCCACATGAAATACAATTATTAACTTTGTCTGACATCGGTCTGAGGCAAGAAAAGTTTCCCCAACAGGGTACTTAGCTTTCAAGAAGACTTCGGTTTCAAAATTTTCGTAATTTCAGGAGCTGGCCGACCGGCACTTGCGAACTGCTTCTGCTTCGGGCACTGCGCGGCAAGAAAGACTGAAGAAAATGGCGTCGGCTGGTTCCTTTATACCCCTGTCACACTGACGTCAGGGAAAAAGCAACAACAACCGACGCCGGACCTAGACTTTGGAATTCAGCCGACCGAGGACCCGCCTGACGGCAGGAGAACCCATCTGTTATGACTGCAGCTGTATGCACGATGAACATCCAGAAGTAAACAAGAGATATAAGGAATACATATAAGGAGAGAGGAAAGTGGAGTGGAACCCACCCATTCCCTTAAGTGTCCCAAGCAGTGGAGGGGATGCAGTAGAAGAATCAAGACTGAAAGAGTGACCACACAAAAACATCTAATATTTTGGTAAGTTGAGTAAACAACTAATATTTTCCTTATGTAACTTACTATCACAATTGTAACATTATGGAAGATTCTCAAAGTTCTTGGATAGTGATCATATCTTCCAGGCTGTTTTATTGCGTAGGCAGACTGGAATGTACTAGGGATCCTTTGTACTGTGTTAGAAGGTTTACAGTGTCAGCAATGCAGGTTTTACCTCTTCCACTTGGTAAGAGAGAGAAAGTACAGTTTTGTACCTACCATAAATGTAGATGTTAGAGTGCTCATACAGCTGCAGTCATTACAGAAGGGTTATCCTGCCATCAGACGGGTCCTCGGTCGGCCGAAATCCAAAGTCTAGGTCCGGCGTCGGTTGTCGTCACTTCTTCCCTGACGTCAGTGCGGCAGGGGTATAAAAGAGGTAGCCGACGCCATTTTCTTCAGTTTTTCTTGCCCCAGATGTCAGGTGCCCCCAGAAGGAAGGCAAAACATAATATTATGCAAACATGCAATGTAGATAAATCAAAAACAGTAGTTGCAAGCAAATACACCATAAAAGAATGCCCCAAATAGGTTGTATGATAAAGGTGTTTGTCATAAGGCCTGTCCTAAGAGGGGATGGTGGAGGTAAGGACTGCAGCTGTATGAGCACTCGAACATCTACATTTATGGTAGGTACAAAACTGTACTATGTTCATCGTGCATACAGCTGCAGTCATTACAGATGGGTAGAATACCAAAGCTAAGTAAGGGTGGTAGGCACTAAGTGGAACTAGGAGGGGCGAGGATGCCCTGCAAGTCTGCTGTGGCAAAGCCCGCTCTAGATTTTGAGTATAGTGGAAAGTGGTAGTGCTTGGAGAAAGTGTCTGCAGTGAACTCCAAGTAGCTGCTTCCAAAATGTCCTTGGTAGGGACCCCCCTGAGGAAAGCTGCAGAGGTAGCTGTAGCCCTGGTGGAGTGGGATCTGATGTATACAGGCACAGATTTTCCATGAAATGAATAACAAAAGCGTATGCAGTGGGCTATCCATTTTGAAATTGTCTGTTTGGAAATAGCCTTTCCTTGAGCACCTGTAGCATAGGACACAAAGAGCTGCTCAGATTTCCTGAATGGCTTTGTTCTGTCCAAGTAATAACGAAGTTGTCTGTGAATGTCCAAGGAATGTAGTAGTCTCTCCCCTTTGTTCTGTGGATTTGGATAAAAGGTAGGTAAATGAATAGTTTGATTCAAAGCTACACTGGATACTACCTTTGGCATGAAGGTAGGGTTGGTTCATAAGGAAACTCTGTCCTGATGGAAAATGATGAATGGTTGCACAGCCATGAGGGCCTGTAGTTCCGAAACCCTGCGTGCTGAGGTAATAGCCAGAAGGAAGGCTGTTTTCCATGACAAGAATTGTAGCTCTGCTGAAGAAGCCGGCTCAAAGGGAGGCAGGGTCAGCTTTTCCAATACGAAGTTGAGGTCCCAAGCTGGGACTGGTGGTTTCCGTGGGGGGTTTATATTTTTTGCCCCTCTGAGGAACTGCCTTAATAGAGGATGTGAGAATAAAGGAGGATCTGTATTGTATTGTGCAGAAATGGCTGAAGCGTGGATCTTGATGGAGGAGAAGGAAAGGCCACTGTTTAACATCTCAGCTAGGTACTGTTAAATTTGAGGAATATTTATTACCCAAGGATTCTGGCCCTTTTCATGATTCCAGGCACAAAATCGTTTCCATTTGGCAGAGTAGGCTTTTCTAGTAGAGGGTCTTCTGGCCTCCAAGATGACATCCTGCACCTCCTTGGAGAGGAGAGTCTGTTGGGAAATTAAGGTATTCTCCATGCAGCTAGATTTAGGGTTTTGAGCTGGCTGTGAAGGGTTTTGTAGTTGTGCTGGGACAACAGAAGAGGGACTAGAGGTAGGATCCATGGTGGGGAGTGTGTCAGGCTCTTTAGGAGAGGATACCAGTGTTGTTGTGGCCAGTCTGGAGCAATGAGAATCATTTGTGGCCTCTCTGCTCTGGCTTTTAATAGAACTTTGGTCAGTAGAGGAAGAGGCGGGAAGGCATAGACTGTCAATGTTGTCCAATTGAAGGAGAGTGCGTCCACTTTCCAGGCCTGTGGATGATAGGTCCTTGAACAAAATTCTTCCAACTGGTAATTTCTGTGGGTAGCAAATAGATCTATGTCTGGCTGTCCCCATGCCCGAGTTATTTTTGAGAAAACTTGAGGATGCAACTTCCATTCGTGTGGGTCTGTCATATTTCTGCTTAAGTTGTCCGCCAGTGTGTTTTCCTTCCCTGGCAGGAATTGTGCCCGTAGTTGAATTTGCAATTCCAGTGCTGTGTTCCATAGGGTCATGGCTTGCCTGCACAGGGGGTATGAATGAGTCCCCCCCCCGTTTATGTACCACATGACTGTGGTGTTGTCTGTCCTTATCAATAGCTGGCCTGGATGCAGTAGGTCTTTGAAGGTCATAAGAGCATTTTGCACGGCTAGCATCTCCTTTTGGTTGATGTGTAGGTGCTTCTCTTTTTGGGACCACTTTCCCTGAATGCACTGATCTGCCATGTGTGCTCCCCAGGCGTAATCTGAGGCGTCCGTTGTGATGATTTGAGTTGCTTGAGGTACACAGAAAGGGAGACCTGTGTTTCTTTGGCATGCTTGAGCCCACAACAAAAATTCCTTTTGAAGGTGAGTGGTATAATTGTTTCCAAGCTGTGGTGAGACCATAAGTTTTTTAGGTACCATTGTAGTTTCCTCATATGCAGCTATGCACATGGTATTAGTAGGATGCAAGATGCCATGTATCCCAGAGCCTGCAGGACTTTCCTTGCAGTTAGTCTGGTGAAAGTTGCCATTTTGTTGAAGTATTGCGACAGTTGCCCTTGTTTGTCTGGCGTGAGGTAGGCCATCTGGGTGGTCGTACTTAAGCTGGCACCCAGGAAAATTATCTGTTGAGAAGGTATTAGATTTGATTTCTTTTTGTTCACTGTGTATCCCACGTAGTTTAATAGCTTTATTACAAATGCCAGATGCTGCAGTAGAATGTCCTTGTTGTCCGCCTGGATCAGGCAGTCGCCAGATATGGGTAGATTTGTATTCCTTGTTGTCTGCAGAAGGCAATTACTGATGCCAGGCATTTCGTAAACACTCTGGGTGCAGTAGATAAGCCAAAGGGCAATGCAGAGAATTGGTAATGGGTTGAGCCTGCAAGAAATCTGAGGTATCTTCTGCAATCTTGTCTGATAGGGACATGCAGGTATGCCTCCTTGAGGTCCAATGTTACCAGCCAAGACTCCTTGCCCAGCATGGGAAGAAGCTGCTGTAATGTGAGCATCTTGAATTTTGGCACCTGAAGATATGTGTTTAGGATGGATAGGTCTAAGATGGGTCTCCAATCTTTGTCTTTCCTTGGTACCAGGAATAGTCTGGAATAAAAACCTTGACCTTGTTCTTTTGCAGGTACCTCTTGAATCGCTTTCATATCCATGACAGCGGAAATTTGTCTTTGTGCCTCTGCCCTTTGATTTTGTGGCAGGTTTGGCAAGCCTCTCATTTTTGGAAGGGTGTGAAAGTGGAACATGTAGCCTCTGTCTATAATGTCCAGAATCCATTTGTCTTTTGTAACAAAGTGCCAGTTTTTTGAAAATAATGCCAGTTTTCCTCCCAAAGGTGCTGCCATTAATGCTTTGTTTGGCAGGCATAGGGGGAAGTCATTGTGTCTGTTTTCTAAATGACTGTGATCTATCTTCTCCACCTCTTGGGGTTGGTGCTTGCCACTGTCTAGCTCTGTAAGATCCTTGAGGTTGTCCTCTACCCCTTGGGCGTCTGTATCTGCCCCTTTGAGGTCTGTCAGTGGCTGGAAAGGACCAATTTTTTGAAGGCCAGTTTCTGCTGAAGCGTGGAGGTTGTACCTGCAAGAAATCTTTCACTGTTTGCATAGATTTCGCTTTTTCCTCCATTTTCTTTAGTACCTCCTCAGCTTTAACACCAAACAATACATCTTTTTGAAGTGGTGCATCTAATAACTTAGCTTTGACATGATCTGGTAAGGTTTGCTCTTTGAGCCAAGCATGTCACGATAACAGATCCCGTGACTGCAGCTCTACATGAGGCTTCTAAAGCATCAAAACCACACTGCAAGGTATGTTTACCCACTTGCTCTGCTCCATGCAACAAATCCTGCAACTCTTTAAATCTGGTTGTTCTGTTTGTGTCATTTTGCTTTTCAGCTGAGATAACAAAAACTGTTGGTACTTTAACATATGAAATTGACAGTTTAATGCCCTCATGGTTAAAGTGGCAGATGTATACACCTTTTTCCCCTACCTTTCTAATGCTCTGGAATCTCTCTCTGAAGGTAAAGGGTTTTTAGCAGTAGAGGCCTTTATTCCCTTGGGACCCTGTGAAATTGTTTCTGGGTCTGCAGTACGGCTTTTATAAAGGAACTGGTGAGAATCAGGAACCCGGTAATACCTGTCTGGTTTAACAGGGGCTGGAGGTAAAGAATCTGGATTAAGGCTGGCTTCCGAGTACACATCATCCAAAATATCTAAAACAGGAGGGATAGCCAAGGGCCTATGCTGGGGGAGCAGTAGAAATTCCCTGAGCCTTTTCTTGGAATCTGAGAAATCTTGGCCTTCCCAGTGGAAGTGTTCCCTCAATGTATGCAGGTTTCCCCAAAGGAGTAATCCTCGGGGGGGGGGGGGGGGCAGGGAATAGACTCCTCAGCATCAGAGTCTTCGAAAGGGGAATAAGCATAATCCTGGTCCTCAGAATGGTCTGAGGTAATAGAAGCCTGGTCTGAGGAAGGGTAGTCTTCCTCCAATCTGGGTCTTTTGTCAGAAGGGGGTTGAAAACCCCCGATGAGAGTTATCAAATCCTCAGCCATTTTAAGCATCTGCTTTTTAGGCATGGGGCCTTGAGAGGAGGTCTGGGGACCCTGTCTTTTAGTTTTCATGGCAGCTTTAGATTTAGTGAAGGATTTAATTGAGAAGGTGGAAGGCCTGAAGACGCCTTCAGAAATGGCAGGCCTGACTAAATTTTCAGTTTCCTCGCCAGGAGTGGCGTCGGTATCTGCAGTGGGAATGGAGACCGAGGAGCCTGCGACCTCGGGTACTGAAGTCACCGGTAAAATAAATTCATCGGTAGTCAGGGGCTGCGTAGGCGCCTCGCTGAGAACCGGTAGTCGGCCTAAGCGTGGCCTCAGTACTTGGTGCTGACCTCGAATGTCGGTGTTTGTCTGCGTCTTTTGCTTAAAACTGGTGTCGGAGTATCCAACGACATGATATAATTAAATTTTTTGCCAAAATAATGAAGGGCAAACTCCGCCCGGCGCTTAATAGTGCGCTTGTTGAACCTAGCACAAAAACGGCAGGCCGAGATGTCGTGGTCTGGCCCTAAGCAAGGTATACAGAAAGAGTGGAAATCCTTATGCGGTATTTGCTTCCCACAAGAAATGCAATTATTAACTTTGTCTGACATCGGTCTGAGGCAAGAAAAGTTTCCCCAATGGGGTACTTAGCTTTAAAGAAGACTTCGGCTGAAATACTTTCGTAAATCTCAGGAGCTGGCCGACCTTATGCTTCGGGCACCGCGCGGCAAGAAAGACTTAAGAAAATGGCGTCGGCTGCCTCTTATACCCCTGCCGCACTGACGTCAGGGAAGAAGCGACGACAACCGACGCCGGACCTAGACTTTGGAATTCGGCCGACCGAGGACCCGCCTGACGGCAGGATAACCCTTCTGTAATGACTGCAGCTGTATGCACGATGAACATCTAACCTGTTCTACCCAGAAAGGAACCACCAAGATAATTTTTGTCCTGTTATCCTTCAGCTTTTGAATTACCTTAAGCAACAAGGATATCAGAAATAGACTCACTTTTCTGATATACCCTGGAAGAAGGCAGCAAGTTTCAAGTCTCCTATAAAAGGTAAGCTTTACTGCTTTCAGGAAAGACTAAATTTTTGGTTGGGTACAAGATGTGGCTCAACTCAATGAGGGAGAAGCGCAATTTGTTGAGCTTCTCTACAGTATACTCCAGCACCTTCTACATCTCCCTAAGGCTCAGAACCTGTATCAGGCAAACATCAAGCATAATTACATACAGAAGCCCTGATTCAAACAGGACACCATCACTGGGGCTGGACAAAGTAAAAACTGTACAAGAAGCTCCTAAACCATAGGGAGACTATGTACATCAACCCCTACCACAAACCTCAGATACTATTTGTGTAACAAAATCAACACTACATTTTTTCATTACTTATAAATAGGTTTCACTGTCACAAATTGATTTCAAAGTCTGCATCAGTATACCATATAAATTATTTTACATCTTCTTCTGCTACTAGTAACTGCAGATCTACCCAAAGACTCCCCAGTTCTTCTTAAACCAGTTCTACAGGCTTCTCTTGTAAATGTGTTCAATGTATCTATTATGTTGATTCCTTGCTTGTTCTGTATTTCACTTTCAGATCTTCTGTAGATGAACATTTTCTGCAATTTCAGTGGTGACTTGCACATAGACTGAATATGCTTTGCAAGAGAGTTTGTGGTCAGTTTCCACTTGAACTTCTTATCCGCAGATATTAATAATGGAATTTCTCACACGTATATACTTCTGTCAAAAGTCCTTTTTCTATCCAAGTAGTAGTTCTTTGTGCATCTGTACACTCTCTCGACCCTAACACATCTGGTCAGTTCTCCAGTAGAACTACATGTCCAATACAATTCTGACTGGTATCTACTTATAGTAAAACTGGCTCACTCATTTCATAAATCCGCAACAATAGTGCATCTATAAAGTACAGTTGTGTACACTTAACATAAATGTAGATGTTCGAGTGTATTCACTGTTGCAGTCATCACATTTGGGTTATCTGCCTGCAGGTTGGCCTGAATACCAGAGTCTTGGAATTTCTGCATCGGATGCTGTTGCTTCTTCCATGATGTCAGGTTGTAAGGGGTATAAAACATGCAGCCAACGCAATTACATCAGTTTTTCTTGTCCCAGATGTCAGGAGCCCCCAAAATAGGAAGCAATTACATGGTGTTCAACACCCCCAGCAAAAAGCAAAAACCAATGATATAAGGTATGTAGTAGGAAAAAATCCTTGGTTCCACCACAGCTGTAAAAATGTTAAAAACAAACTTTAATCTTCAGTAAAAACAACAAAAACAGGAGCACAGTAAAATTCCCTGATAAGCGCTTTCGGCTTACTAGCCTTCATCAGATCATATGTATTAGCTGTGCTCACCCTGAACTTAAAGACGGAATAAACCAATCAATGTTCTAGACATATAGTCATAAGCAATGAAAAAACTCATTAGTTTGCATACAGATGATCTGTGTCTTGCTGTGAGCCAGTCATTACTGTATCTCAAGGTATCAAATGTCCGATATCCTAGTGGCAGAACTATCCAATAGCAACAAAGTTAATGATTTGCATACAGCATACATCCTGCTTCTTGTTATAGCCAATCATATTTATGCCTTCAAATATCCAATCTACAATTTTCTTGTCCTGTAGTTATCCGATAGCATCAAAGGGGCTGAATTCCTTTGGTTGCCAGAACATATTATTCAGTTCATTCAACAATATGCAGTACTTCATGGAAGTAGCACATATGATACAATTTTATAAGTGCAATAGCATTGGTGCTCTTGCATATAAATTCCTATTATGTGCAGATTAATACATGTATCCATGTGGTTTTCAGAGTAACATACTCTCTGCCTCCTGAAGTATTCGTAGCCATTTGCTCCTTGTTCTATAGAAAATACTGCCTGGTCACAGATTCAGCATAAAATAATGCACCACAAAGAGTGTTATCACTGCTACAGCATTCCTTGTTTTTATCAGTCTCTGCCTTGAATAATTAAACTGCAAATGTTGTTGTCTCTTTCGGCTTTTCCCGGTTAGGGGTCGCCACAGCGGAACTCCGGTCCGCTAATGATTGGCAGTAGATTTTTTTTACGTGCCGAATTGCCAGCCCTGACGCACAACCTTCAACGAAGGTACGTCCATTTACGCATGTCTCCACACAGAAGACGCTCTAGCTGAGAATCGAACAGGACAACGTCTTACTGTGAGGCGACAACGCTACCGCAGCACCACCACCGCGGTAATAATTAAACTGCAAACTATGTAAATATATTCGCAGAACAACTTGACGAAGCATAAAAATAATTCGTAGCTCATATATCCCATTGCCATAATAATGAGGTTGCACCATAAAGAGTATTGTAGATAATCACTGCTGCAGCTTTCCTTGTTTTTACCACTCTGCCTCAGATAATTGAACTGCAAATGATGTAAATATATTCGCAGAACAACTTGCAATATATATATGCAGTATATTTGTACTCCTCTTTGTCTGCAGAAAGCAGTTACTGGTGCCAGGCACTTTGGGAAGACCCTGGACGCAGTAGATAAGCCAAAGGGCAGTGCAGAGAATTGGTAATGCTTTGAACCAGCCTTGAATCTGAGGTATCTTCTGCATGATTGTCTGACTGGGACATGCAGGTATACCTCTTTTAGGTCTAAAGTCACGAGTCAAGCCTTTCTGTCCAGCATGGGCAGAAGCTGCTGCAAGGTCAACATCTTGAATTTTGGTATATCCAGGAAAGTGTTTAGAATAGATAGGTCCAGTATTGGTCTCCATGCTTTGTCCTTTCTCGGTACCAAGAGCAGTCTTGAGTAAAATCCTTGTCCCTGCTCTTGCTGTGGCACTTGTTGAATAGCCCCCATGTCCATGAGGGATGAGACTTGTTTTTGAGCCTCTGCCCATTGATTGTTTGGCAGGTCTGGTCAACCATTTGCCCTTGGCAGGGTATGGAAGTGAAACATGTAGCCCTGTGACACTGTCTAGAACCCATTTGTCCTGGGTTATAATGTGCCAATTTTGAGAAAAAAAGTGCTATTTTTCCCCCTAAGGGTGCTGCCAGTAGATAAGTGCTTGGTGCAGGCAGGGGGAAGTCGTTGGGACCGTTTCCTGTATGGTTGTGATTTGTCTTCTCCACTTTTGGAGGTAGAAGCACCCCATTGCTTAGACCTGTACAAACCTTGCGGCTGGGATCTGCCTCTAGGGCGTCTGGATCTGCCCCTTTGAGGTCTGTCTGACACTGGAGAGGACCAATTTTTTGTAGGCCAGTGTCTGCTAAACCTATGTGGCTGTACTTGTAAAAAATCTTTGACCGTTTGCATAGATTTAGCTTTGTCCTCCATTTTCTTTAACACCTCTTCTGCCTTAACACCAAACAAGGTATCATGCTGTAATGGTGCATCTAATAATTTAGCTTTGACATGATCAACCAGATTTTGTTCCTTTAACCAAGCATGCCTCCTAATTACAGAACCTGTAACAGCGGCCGTGCAGGTGGCCTCCAGAGAATCAAAACAACATTGCAAAGTATGCTTTCCAACTTGTTCAGCTGCATGCAATAAATCCTGCATTTCTTTGTTTTCTGCACATTCAGAATTTACCAACATTTTCTGTTTAAGCAGTGTCATGACATATTGCTGATATTTGAGCATATGAAACTGACAATTTAAGGCACTTATAGCCAAGGTAGCAGATGTGTAAATCTTTTTTCCCCATCTATCCAGTGCCCTAGAATCTCTGTCAGAGGGGGTAGGGTTTTTTGCAGTGGAAGCCTTAACCCCTTTGGGACCCTGAGAAATTATTTCTGGGTCTGCAGCTGGGTTTTTGAAAAGGAATTTGAGAGTCAGGAACCCTGTAGTATCTGTCAGGCTTAACAGGAGCTGGAGGTAAGGAGTCAGGGATCAGACTAGACTCTGAAAACATATCATCTACAATGTCTAACACAGGTGGAATAGCTAGAGGCCTGTGTTGAAGTAGTAGAAGGAAGTCCCTGAGCCTCTTCTTAGATTCTGAAAAATCTTGGCTCTCCCAGTGGAAATGCTCCCTCATGGTATGCAAGGTTTCCCCAAAGGAATAGTCCTCAGGAGAAGCTGAAGGAATGGATTCTTCAGCATCAGAATCCTCATAGGGGGGGCAGAGAATATTCCTGATCAGAAGAGGAATCAGAGGAAGTGGAAACCTGATCTGAAGATTCATAGTCTGTCTCCTGCCTAGGCCTCTTATCGGGAGGGGGATGGAAACCCCTGATAAAGGTAATTAAGTCTTCGGCCATTTTGAGTATCTGTTTTTTGGGCATGGAGGCCTGTCCATGTGGCTAGTGAACTTGTTTCTTTGCTTTTAGAGGTGCTTTAGTCTTTGCCTTTGAAGCTGAAGTCGGTTTAATGTATAATTGTTTAGGTCTGAATACACCCTCAGAAGCCGATGCCTGCTCAGTGGCTCTGGACCCATCTGAGGGAATATGCTCCAAGGCTCCAAAACCTTGAGTTTCCAGCGGCCTGACCGACTCCACGTGGGAGTCGGTAGTGGCCTGCGACTCTAAAGTAGCAGGTGTCAGGGGCTGCGACAGCGCCTCACTGAGAACCGGCGACTGGTTCAGGAGAAGCTTCGTCGCCGGTTTTGGGCCTTGGTTGCCTGTCTTTTTCTTTGCGCTTTTTGTGAACTCCGGTAGTCGGATGGCTATCCGACGACATTGTATAATTAAATTGGCGCCCAAAGTAGCTTAATGCAAAACTGTGCCGACGCTTAACAGTGCGTTGGTTAAATCTAGCACAAAACCGACAACTTGAAACTTCGTGATCAGGGTCTAGGCAAGGAATACAGTAAGAATGAAAGTCCTTATGAGGTATTTGCTTTCCACAAGAAATATAATTATTAACTTTTTCTGACATCGGTCTGGAGCAAGAAAACAGTTTCCCCAATGGGGTACTTAGCTTTTAATGAAGACTTCGGATCTGAAACTCAAACACGAAAATCTCAGGAGTCGGCCGACCGGCACTTGCGAACTGCTTCTTCTTCAGGCAACAGTCGGCAAGAAAGACTGAA
Organism: Protopterus annectens; assembly: GCF_019279795.1. Classification (NCBI taxonomy): domain Eukaryota; kingdom Metazoa; phylum Chordata; order Ceratodontiformes; family Protopteridae; genus Protopterus; species Protopterus annectens. The sequence goes on along the minus strand of NC_056728.1, from coordinate 208,767,040 downwards.
GAAAATGGCGTTGGATGCATCTTTTATACCCCTGATGAGCTGATGTCAGGGAAGTAGCGACAGCAACCGACGCAGGACCCAAGACTTTGGAATTCAGGCCGACTGAGGGCAACCTGCCAGCAGAATTACCCAAATGTAATGACTGCAACAGTGAAACACGAAGAACATCAAGAAAGTACAGTTGTGTACACTTACCATAAATGTAGATGTTCAAGTGTCTTCACTGTTGCAGTCATGACTGTAGGGTTCTCCCCTGCCGGCAGGCAGTCCTCGGTCGTCCAGAATCCTAAAGTCTGGGTCCGGCGCCGGCTGTTCAGCCACGCTCCCTGATGTCAGAGCGCCAGGAGAACAAAGCTGACAGCCGACGTCATGTTCTCCAGTTTTTCTTGCCCCAGATGTCAGGTGCTCCAAAATGAGTAAGATCCCATACCCTTTGAAAATACACCTCAAAAGAAGGGTGAAGAAGGGAACCACACAAAAGAAAAAATAACAGGGGACAGGAGGGAGGGAAACCCAGACTGCAATAGTGAAGACACTCGAACATCTACATTTATGGTAAGTGTACACAACTGTACTATGTTCATCGTGTTTCACTGTTGCAGTCATGACTGTAGGGTTGAATTCCAAAGCAGAATAAAAGGGAGGTGGTAATAAAGAAGAGGGGGTGGCTAAAAGGCCCTGCAAGACAGCAGAAGCAAAGCCTGCCCTAGACTTAGAGTAGAGAGGTAGATTGTAGTGCTTGGAAAAAGTATGCACTGAACTCTAAGTTGCAGCTTCCAAAATGTCTTTGGTAGGAACTCCCCTGAGGAAGGCAGCTGAAGTGGCAGCAGCTCTGGTAGAGTGAGTCCTTATACTCCCTGGGATTTGCTTTCCATGGTGTGAATAACAAAATCTGATTCTATGAGCAATCCATTTAGAAATGGTCTGTTTTGAAATGGCTTTACCTTGGGAACTTGAAGCATAAGAAATTAGAAGTTATGTACTCACCATAACGTTCCATCTGAGTAAGTGTATTCATTTGTCTGCAACCTGTGGGTTATGGATCCGATATCGGATCCGAACCGGCATGGTTTACCAGCTATGGATCCAAGCTCTCAGCTCCTCCCCTCACCCATAATGCCCTGCTCTACCCTCATGACCTCAGATCGAGTTTGCCAATAGCAAGAATACCCTGAAAAGGGTAACACACCATATGCAGGAAACTGAAAGGCCAGGGGGATAGGAGGGCGGGATGGTTGCAGACAAATTAATACACCTACTCAGATGGAACGTTATGGTGAGTACATAACTTCTAAATCTGAAGTAGGAGATTCATTTGTCTGCAACCTGTGGGACAGAGTCCCCAGCTACCTGAATCTTGGGCGGCCATCATGAAAGGATATTCCGGAGCACCGCGGAGCCAAATGATGCTCTACCCCTAGATGCAAGATCCAACTTGTAGTGGGAAATAAAAGTATGAGATGAAGCCCACGTGGCTGCTGCACAAATATCATCTAGAGGAATCCTAGCCTTAAAGGCTGCCGAGGTAGAGACTGACCGGGTTGAATGGCGTGTACCCTCCGGTGCGGGCCTTCCTGAAGCTTGATAAGCCAATAAGATACATTGTGAAATCCAGCGAGACAGAGAGACTTTAGAAATTGGCTAGCCCAAATTAAATTTAGCAAAGGAAATGAACAACTGGTCGGATTGCCTATGACCAGCCATTCTGTTTAGATAAAATCTAAGTTGCCTGTGAACATCTAAGGAGTGAAGCTTGTATTCACCTTTGTTTTCAAATTTAGGAAAGAAAACAGGGAGGTTAATGGATTGATTAATGTTTGCTTCAGAAGCTACCTTAGGAAGAAAGGATGGGTTGGTCCCGAGGTAAACACGGTCCGGATGAAAGACCAAGTAAGGAGGTTTAGCTGGTAATGCTTGGAGCTCTGAAACTCTCTTGGCCGAAGTAATGGCTACTAAGAAGGCAGTCTTGAACGACAAGAATTTGAGATCTACCGTAGCCGCCGGTTTGAAGGGGGGGGGGGGTTAAGGCCTGGAGAACTAAGGAAAGGTCCCAGGGAGGAACCGCTTGTTTTACAGGGGGCCTGAGAAGGAAAGTACCTTTAAGGAAAATTTTACACAACTTGGCCGACATGAGTGGACTGAAGTCATGACCAATGTGATAATGTGAAATTGCCGCAAGTTGTACTTTGACTGTGGAACTGCTGGCACTATCGTTAAAAAGAGTGGTTAAAAAATCAAGCACTAAAGGGAGAGGAACTGTGAAGGGGTTCAGGCCTTGCCTCTCCGCCCACAAAGAAAACCGTTTCCACTTGCTACGGTAGACTTTCCTAGTGGACGGTTTATGAGCTGCCACCAGGATAGCCTTAACAGGGGACGAAATACCGGGAGTCCTGATCAAGAGTGGAACTGGAGCAGCCAAGCGGTCAGCTTCAGGTTGTCCAGGTTCGGAGGAGATAGGCAGGATGGATGAGATATCAGATCCGAATGGGATCTAGAATCCAAGGGGATTCACCGAGTGAGACCTTAGGAAGGGGAACCAGATCTGTCGAGGCCAAAACGGAGCAATGAGAATCATTCTGCAACCCACCCGAGAGGATTTCTGAAGAACTTGGAGCATCAGAGGCAAGGGGGGATAAGCATACAGAAGACCGGGTGGCCAAGCATGCACCAGAGCGTCTCTTGGGGAACCTCCTGGAGGAGGTATCAGAGCGAAAAAACTGTCGCACTTGGTGTTTGAGGGAGAGGCAAAAAGATCGCATGAAGGAGTTCCCCACCGTGCGAATATGCGTTCCGCTACTTTAGTATTGAGAGACCACTCGTAAGGGGTCAGAATGGTGCGACTGAGCTTGTCCGCCAGGATGTTGGACCGACCCGGAATGTGCGTTGCTATTAGAAAGCGGTTGGTGGAGATTGCCCATTCCCAAACTCTCAAGGCTTCTCGACAAAGAGGGTTAAGACCTGGTTCCTCCTTGCTTGTTGATATACCAGACAACCGACATGTTGTCCGATTGAATCGCAATTGTTCCCAAGGGAAGAAAGTCCAGAAGTGCTAGCAACGCCAAGAGCACTGCTCTCATCTCTAGAACGTTGATATGCAGTAAGGTCTCTGAATCGTTCCACGTGCCTTGGACGGTCCGGCCTGCAAAATGCCCCCACCCGAGGGGAGGCATCCGTGGTCACCGTGGCGAGAGGGGGAGAAGCACAAAATGGGCGGCCTCCGTGGAGATCCGGGGAGTGAAGCCACCACAGGAGGGACCGCTTGCAAGCCTTGCTGATCGCAATGGGATGATGCATAGGAAGAGCAAGGTACGACCACTGTACTAAGAGAGTCCACTGAAGGATGCGCATATTGAGCCTGGCGAGAGGAAGAAGTGCTATAGCAGACGCCATGGACCCCAGAGCCCTCAGGACCAACTCCGCCGGAACTGAACTTGAGTGGAGAATGGCCCGCACCTGGAGCTGCAGATTTTGAACTCTGTCCGCAGTGAGGAAGGCTTTCAAGCTCCTTGTGTCTAACCTGGCCCCTATAAAATCTAAGAGCTGTGTGGGTGCTAGGTTGGATTTCTTTGTGTTTATAGTGATGCCCAGACTGGGAGCAAGATGGAGAAAGGAGTCTCGCCAATAGTAGTAGATGCCTTGTTGGGGGTAAGGAGCCAGTCGTCCAGGTAGGGAAAGACCTGCACCCCCTGAAGTCTCAGGTGGGCCGCTACCACTGCTAATACTTTGGTGAACACCCTGGGGGCTGTGGTGAGACCAAAGGGAAGGACCCGGAACTGGTAGTGACTGGCTCCCAGCCGGAAGCGAAGAAACCTCCTGGAGCGCCTGTCCATTAGAATGTGGTAGTATGCATCTTTGAGGTCTATGGAACACATCCAGTGATTTTCTCCCAGAAGGGGGAGAATAGATTGCAGAGTGACCATTCGGAACTTCTCCTTGGGAACTGCCAGGTTCAAGAGAGAAAGGTCTAAAATTGGTCTTAGATCCCCCGTCTTTTTTGGCACTAAAAAGAACCTGGAGTAGAACCCTGATCCGATCTGGTCTGGGGGGACGGGCTGGATGGCTCTTTTCTTTAGCAGATGGCTAATTTCTGCCAAAGCGGCCTCCCGTTGACCGGGTGGAACGTCTGGGAGGGACTTCAATTTTGGTAAGTGACGAAATGGGATGCGGTATCCTCTGGATATGATCTGGAGAACCCAGCGGTCTGATGTTCTGGACTCCCGTGCCGCTAGGTGCCACGAAAAACGTCCCCCGACTGCCTCCAGAGTGGAGCAGCCGGGCAACCCCTCAGGGTTGCTGCGCGGGCCGTTCAGAGAAGGGTTCTCTGGACCCGAAGTTCCTGGGAGCCCCTCTGCCTCTAGGGCGGCATCCTCCCTGTCCTCCTCTGCCACGGAAGGACTGGTTGTCCGGAGCAGGCTGGGATTGCTGCGACTTCCGGAACCATATCTTCTTCTGACCCTTTTGGTTCCTAGAATAGGGCCTCTGGGGTGCAGAGAAGCGGATTCCGACGGCAGACAGCGTCTTCCCGTCCTTCTCGCTCTGGGTCAAAGTGTTGCGAACGGTTTTGCCAAAGAGGGCAGAACCATCAAAGGGGCGCTCAAATGACGCTTTGAAGGGCTCTGAGAATGCAATGACGGAGCCAGGCCTGACGCCTAGTGACTAGACCTGCCCCTGCGGCTCTAGCGGCGCCTTCCGTAGCATGGGAGAGTAGCCGCATAGAGGTATTGGTAACTGATCTAAGAGTGGCCATGCGGGTGGAGTGCAGCACTTTGTCCTCCTCCGACATGGACTCCGGGGGAGATGCAGCGTATTCTTTAATGAGATCGTGCTGCATCCTAATTACGTGTGCCAGGTAGTTCAGCGCCCTTACCGAGAAGGTCGCTGAACTAAACATCCGCTTCCCCAAGTGGTCCATCATCCGAGACTCCTTGCTCGGGATGGACTGAGGGACTCTCCTGAGCAAGTTCCTCTTGGTGGCCGCCGTCAACATGGCATCTACCGGAGGCCCCTTACTCCAATGGGCACGGTCAGCCGGTGGACTGAGGATCTGGTCGGGCCTCTTAGGGATTGGCTCCACGGTGTCCGGTTCCTTCCACGCCCTAGTGGTAATGAGGTCCACCAGGGGGTCGGCAGGAGGGGACACCCAAGACGTAGACGGGCCCGCTTCAAATGCCTCCAAGAACACGGACTCGTCCAAGGAAGACTTGGGGGCAGACCACCCCCCCCCCTTATGCGGAGCATTTCCATGATGTCTCCAAATGAGACATCCTCGGGAGGTGACCGTGGGGAGCCTTCCCCTTCCTCCAAATCCGTGTCTTCCGTGAGAGACTCGGGGGAGTCAATGTGCCTCCTTTTGCACGATGCTTGCGAGGAACATCTTCTGGGGGCTGTCAGAGGACTCCTGCAGCAGCAACCTGTTCCAGGGGAACAGCTTGGGGCACAGAAGCGGGCTGTCCCAAGGGCCGGATGGTGGAAGCCTGACCCAGTGCAGAGGGAGCGGGACGGAGCGAAACAAGTGCCAGGGGTCGGAGACCCTCAACAGGGCCCTCTCCACTACATCAAAAGCCGAAGGGGAGCCGACTCGACCAAAGGATCCGACAATCGGCTCCCCTCGGATCTGAAGAGTGGATCGAGCCGCGCCAAGCGCCGGATTCAGGGACAGTGCGCTCCGACACAGACGGTGCTGAAGGAGCACTGATCCCCCCGGATCCGAGGCTCGGATCCAGGCTCCGAGAGGTCGGATCCGATGCACTCGAGGGCAGGGTCGGATCCGAAGTACCAAGTACTATCGGCGCCGACCCACCCCCCGCTCCCGAAGCTGCTCGGCTCCAACTGCTCCGAACCCGGGTAGCGGGTCGGAGAAGGAGCAATTGGTTTGAAAAAGGGGGTCGAGCTCCCCCCCAGAGGGGGGGGGAGGCAAGAGCACTCCCATCTACATCTGGGCCTGGATGAACCTTCTCATCATCCGGTCCAGATCAGCGTCCGACAGGCTGTAAGTTGATCTCGACGAGGCTACCGAGGTAGGCCTTGAGTGCCTCGACGGAGATCGGGTCTCCTCCTCCTCAGGTCCCGGTGAAAAACACACTGGAGACCGGAGCCGAGGAGGGGGAGAGCCAGCAGACAAGGGGGCCGGGGGAGAAGCCCGCTTGGCTGGCGGGGCTGAAACAGAGGTCTCGGCCCGCTGCTTATGGTGCTTCTCCCTCCGGTCCTTCTTCCTAGCGTCCCTCTCCTCCAAACCAGAAACGGGAGGTTGAGTCCCAGGAGGAGGAGGGGGAGCCGGAGAGGGAATAACCGTGGTAACGGTTACCCCCGAAGGAGCGGAGGCTGGAGCTGAGTCCGGCGGCAAGAGACCCGCCAAAACAAGCTTGGACCTCCGCTCCTTCAATGCCCTGGGGTTGAACCCTGCACAAATGGAACATCCAGATGTGAGGTGTTCAACCCCCAGGCATCTAACACCGAGTGTGGCCATCAGCTGGGGAAAGCTTATGGCCACACTCGGAGCACTTAGAAAAAATAGCTTTGGGCTGCTCAGACATCCCAAACTAACAAATAAAGTTACTAGAACTAAAGTAAAAGTAACAAAAAAAACCACTCACAGGCCCAAACACACACTACGCTACCAGCGAGGGGAGGGATTTAAATTTAAGTTTTAAACTCTAAAAAAAAGTAATAATACAAGAGGGAAACCTACACTTTCACACAAAATTAACCAAAAAATTTTAAATTTAAGTACTTTAAACACTAAATATAGCACTTAGCTGGAGAGCTGGAAAAAACAATCTGGTCACCATGCGCGGCAAACGAGATCGGAGGTCATGAGGGTAGAGCAGGGCATTATGGGTGAGGGGAGGAGCTGAGAGCTTGGATCCATAGCTGGTAAACCATGCCGGTTCGGATCCGATATCGGATCCATAACCCACAGGTTGCAGACAAATGAATCTCCTACTTCAGATCAAACAATTGCTCTGATTTCCTGATGTGCTTGGTTCTGTCCAAGTAAAAACGTAGTTGTCTGTGTACATCCAAGTAATGCAAGATCCTTTCCCCCTTATTTTGAGGACTGGGGAAAAAACTTGGCAAGTGAATAGTTTGATTTAAGGTCACTTTGGAAACCACCTCAGGCATGAAAGTAGGATTAGTCCTTAAAGACACCCTGTCTTGATGAAAAATAATATAAGGTTCCACAGTCATGAGAGCTTGCAACTCCGAAACTCTCCTCGCAGAGGTCAGAGCTAACAGAATGGCTGTCTTCCAAGATAAAAACTTGATGTCAGAAGTGGCAGCAGGCTCAAAAGGAGGTAAGGTGAGTTTTTCCAAAACAGTTGAGATCCCAAGCAGGAATGGGAGGAGATCTAGGGGGCCTTAAGTTCTTAGCTCCTCTGAGAAACTGTCTTATGAGCTGATGGGAAAAGATAGGAGGGTCTGTATTATAATGAGCAGGAATAGCAGAAGCATGGATCTTTATGGAAGAGAAAGAGAGACCCTTATGTAAGAGGTCTGTTAGGTAAAGTAAAATCAGAGGAATGTTAGGAATAAGAGGATCTGAATCCTGAGCCTGCATCCAGGAACAAAATCTTTTCCATTTTCCTGCATAAGATTTTCTAGTGCTAGGAGGTCTGGCTTCTAAAATTACATCCATAACCTGCTTGAGTAGGAGAGAATGAATCAAAGACCCTGGATTAACCAGGCTTCCAGGCTGAGAGTTTTGACATGGGAGTGCAGAACCTGACCCTGGTGCTGGGACAGAAGGTTCCGAGTCTGTGGTAATACCCAAGGGGGCTCCAGACAAAGGTTTTTCAGAGTTGGGTACCAAAACTGTCGAGGCCAATTTGGGGCCAGCAAAATTATCATCTTGGGCTTGTCCTGTTTGATCTTTAATAACACCCGTGGAAGAAGAGGTAGAGGCAGGAAGGCATACCCCGAGAGGTTTCTCCAACTGAATGATAGAGCATCCACTTTCCAATCTAGTTCGTGGAAAGTCCTGGTGCAAAAAATCTGCAGTTGATGATTGAGGTGGGATGCAAAGAGGTCTATGTGAGGACATCCCCAGACTGCTGTAATCATCCTGAATATTTCGGTGTCCAGCATCCATTCGTGTGGATCCGACAGGTTTCTGCTCAGACTGTCTGCCAGGAAGTTTTACTTCCCTGGTAGAAACGGAGCTTGAAGGTCCAGTTTGCAAGCTAGGGCTGTGTTCCATAGATTCATGGCTAGTCTGCAAAGGGGATAGGAATGAGATCCCCCTTGCTTGTTTATGTACCACATAACTGTGGTGTTGTCTGTCCGTATCAGTAGCTGTCCTGGTTGTAGAAGATTCCTGAAAGCCAATAGAGCATTCTGTATGGCTAACATTTCCTTTAAATTGATATGCAGGAGCTTCTGATCCTTTGTCCAAAGGCCCTGCAGACAGTTGCCCTGAAAATGGGCTCCCCATGCATAATCTGAAGCGTCCGTGGTTAGTATCCGAGTGGCTGGAGGCAGACTGAAGGGTTTTCCTATGTTTAGAGTACATGCCTTGAACCACCAAAGGAATTCCTTTTGGAGACAAGGCAGGACGGTGATCTGTATGTCTAAACTGTGGCAATGCTGAGACCATACACTTTTTAGGTACCACTGAATTTTCCTCATATGTAGTCTTGCATATGGTACGAGAAGGATGCAGGAGGCCATGTAACCCAAAGCCTGCAGGAATTTCCTTGCAGAAAGCTGAGTTAAAGTTGCCAAGGTTTTGAAAGTTGAAGCCAGCTGTAATTGTTTTTCGGATGTCAGAAATGCCATCTGGGTTGTGGTGTTTAGAAGAGCACCCAGAAAAGTTATCTGTTGTGAGGGTGTCAAATTTGACTTTTTTATATTTACAGAGAATCCCAGGAACTTGAGCAGGTTCTGAACAAATTCTAGATGCTGGAGTAAGACATCCTTGCTGTCTGCCTGAATTAGACAATCGTCCAGATAAGGGTAAATTTGAATTTCCTTGAGTCTGCAATAAGCTACTACTGGAGCCAGGCATTTGGTGAAGACCCTGGGCACAGTAGACAATCCAAAGGGCAGCGCAGAGAATTGATAGGTTCAGGGCCAGATCGAGGCACTGAGGTATTTTCTGCATTCCTGCCTGATGGGAATGTGTAAATAAGCCTCCTTTAAATCCAAAGTTACCATCCATGCATTTTTGGTCAGCATTGGAAGTAGCTGCTGTAGAGTAAGCATCTTGAATTTTGGTATCTCAAGAAAAGTGTTCAAGACTGACAGATCCAGAATGGGTCTCCATGAATTTTGCTTTCTGGGGACTAGAAAGAGCCTTGAGTAAAATCCTTGTCCCATTTCTGAAAGTGGAACCAGTTCTATGGCTTTCATAGCCAAGAGAGCCTCCACCTGGTTTAAGGCCTCTAACCATTGATGTTTTGGAAGATCCGGCCATCCGCTTGGACTTGGTAGGGTATGAAAATGGAATTTGTAACCTCTTGAAACCACATCCAGAACCCACTTGTCTTGGGTTATATGAGTCCAATTTAGGCGAAAAAGAGAATGTTTTCCTCCGAGTGGGGCTTCCAGGCAAGAAGTTCCTGCAGCCCAACAGAGGGAGTCATTGAGCCTGTTTTCTATGAGCTTGCGACCTGTCCTCTCCTCCCCTAGGGGTGGAAGCAGTCTACTGTCTTGGTCTATAAGAGGCTTGCGTTTGAGGCCTTCCTCGGGAGCGTCTGTATCTACCCCTCTGAGGCCTGTCTGAACTGGGAAAGGACCAATTTTTTGTAGGCCAATTCCTACTAAATCTGGGTGGCTGTACTTGTAAGAAATCTTTAACCGTTTGCATGGATTTTGCCTTGTCCTCCATCTTCTTTATCACCTCTTCAGCCTTAGGTCCAAACAAAACATGATGCTCAACAGGAGCATCCAATAACTTAGCTTTTACTTGATCTGGCAAGGTTTGTTCCTTTAACCAAGCATGCCTTCTAATGACTGAACCAGAGGCAGCAGCCCTTCAAGAAGCCTCCAAGGCATCAAATCCACAGTGTAAACCATGCTTCCCAACTTGTTCAGTGGCATGTATTAAGTCATGTAATTCCTTATCATCTGCACAGGCAGAAATGGAAGTTAGCTTTTGTTTCAAAACAAACAGAAGAAATTGCTGGTATTTCAGCATATGAAATTGACAGTTTAAAGCCCTAATAGATAAAGTAGCAGAAGTGTACACTTTTTTGCCCCATCTTTCTAAAGATCTGGAATCCTTCTCAGTGGGAAGGGGGTTTTTAGCAGTAGCGGCCTTAACCCCCTTAGGACCCTGAGAAATGGTTTCAGGATCAGCAGTAGGATTCTTGTATAAAAACTGGTGGGAATCAGGAACCCTATAATATCTGTCTGGCTTAACAGGAGCTGGAAGAAAAGAGTCCGGAGTTAAGTTAGCCTCCGAAAAAGCATCATCCACAATATCCAAAATAGGAGGGATAGCCAGGGGTCTATGTTGGGGAAGAAGAAGAAAATCCCTAAGTCTTTTTTTAGATTCCGAGTACTCCTGTCCTTCCCAGTGAAAAAGTTCCCTCATTTCATGTAAAGTTTCCCCAAAAGAGAAATCCTCAGGGGGAGAAGCTGAAGGAATGGATTCCTCAGCATCAGAATCCTCATAAGGAGGGAAAGAATATTCCTGGTCAGAAGAAGAAACTGAAGAAACAGAAGCCTGATCAGAGGAGTCATTATACACTTCCTGCCTTGGCCTTTTATCTGAAGGGGGATGTGAACCCCTAATCATAGTAAGTCAGTCCTCCGCCATCTTAAGTAACTGTTTCTGAGACTTGGGTGACAGATCAGAAGAGGCCTGAGCTGTAGTCTTTGATTTGGAAGGAGTCTTTGCCTTTGTCTTTGCCTTTATTAGAAGCTGAGTAGGCCTGAAAACCCCTTCGGAAGACGGTACCTGCACAGCGGCTCCAGACCCATCCGAAGGAGCATTGTCCGAAGGTCCTGCAACAGAAATATTCAAAGGCCTAGTTGGCTCCTCGTGGGAGTCCGTTTCGGCCATCGGTTCCGAAATGGCCAACGACAGGGGCTGCAAAAGCGCCTCACTGACGATGGCCGAAGCTGAAGCTGGCTCTGCTTGTACAATATCGTCCGATTTGGACCTCGGAGGCTTGTCTTTATCCTTGCGTCGTTTGTGAACTCCAGTAGCCGGAACCGAATCCGATGACATTTTGTAATTAAAGCACCTACCGAAGTAATGAAATGCAAAATCGTACCTTCGTTTAATCGTACGTTGATTGAATCTAGCACAAAATCGACAACTAGCTACGCGGTGGTCAGGGCCTAAGCAAGGAATACAGTAAGAATGAAAATCCTTATGAGGTATTTGCTTCCCACATGAAATACAATTATTAACTTTTTCTGACATTGGACTGGAGCAAGAAAAAAGTTTCCCCAATGGGGTACTTAGCTTCGAGTAAGAGAGGAAAGTCTTCGGACTGAAGTACGTTTAGCAAAAATTGTCAGGGGTCAGCCGACCGGCAAATGCGAACTGCTATCACCGCACGGCAAGAAAGACTGGAGAACATGGCGTCGGCTGTCAGCTTTGTACTCCTGGCGCTCTGACGTCAGGGAGAGTGGCTGAACAGCCGACGCCGGACCCAGACTTTGGGATTCTGGCCGACCGAGGACTGCCTGCCGGCAGGGGAGAACGCTACAGTCATGACTGCAACAGTGAAACACGATGAACATGCAGGATTTATGCTGTATGCAAATCATTAACTTTGCTGCTATTGGATAGTTCTGCCACTAGGATATCAGACATTTGATAACTTGGGATACAATTATGACTGGCTCACAGCAAGACACAGGAGATATGCTGTATGAAAACTAATGAGTTTTTTCATTGGTTATGACTATGTGTCTAGAACATTGATTGATTTATTCAGTCTTTAAATTCAGGGTGAGCACAGCTAAGACATATGATCTGATGAAGGATAGTAAGCCGAAAGCGCTTTTCAGGGAATTTTACTGTGCTCCTGTTTTTGTTGTTTTTACTGAAGATTAAGTTTTTTTTTTAACGTTTTTACAGCTGTGGTGGAACCGAGGATTTTTTCCAACTACATTTCTACATTTATGCTAGGAGCCTTCAGCAATACAGCTATGTTTTCTTCATTTTAATGATATAAGATATGGCTAAACAAAAAGGATAGGTAGAAGTGTATAGAGAAGTCAGGGGGCTGGAGAGAGGGTAACTAGGACTGCAACAGTGAATACACTCGTACATCTACATTTATGGTAAGTGTACACAACTGTACTATGTTCTTCGTGTTTCACTGTTGCAGTCATCACATTTGGGATGATTCCGAAAGTTGAGGATGGGTGGAGGCAGTCAAGAAGCATTAGGCCTGGCAAGCAGGCCCTGTAAGACTGCTATGGCAAATTCAGCTCTGGATTTAGAAAAGATAGGTAAGTGGTAATGCTTGGTGAAAGTGTGTATGGAGTTCCAGGTTGCAGCTTCCAGAACCTCCCTGGTAGGGACTCCCCTGAGAAATGCTGTAAAGGTTGATGTAGCCCTAGTGGAATGTGTTCTAATCCCCTGTGGCGTAGGTTTCCCATGGTGTTTGTAGTAGAAATGGATGCAGTGTGCTATCCATTTGGAAATGGTTTGTTTTGAAATGGCCTTGTCCTCTACCCCTGTAGCAAAGCTGACTAGCAGCTGGTCAGATTTTTTGAAAGGTTTAGTCCTGTCCAGACAGAACCTAAGCTGCCTGTGCACGTCCAGGGAGTGCAGGATCCTTTCCCCCCTATTCTACGGATTAGGGAAAAAAGTTGGCAAATTAATGGATTGGTTTAAAGCCACACTAGATACCACCTTGGGGATAAAAGATGAGTTAGTCCTGAGGGAAACATTGTCCACATGGAAGATAATGAAAGGTTCCACGGCCATAAGGGCCTCCAATTCAGACACTCTTCTTTCTGAAGTGATGGCTAGAAGTAAAGCTGTTTTCCAGGAGAGGAATTTTAGTAGCAGCAGGATCAAAGGGTGGAAGTGCGAGCTTTTCCAATATAAAGTTAAGGTCCCAGGCAGGAGTGGGAGCTCTCCTGGGGGGGGGTTCTTAAATTTTTGGCTCCTCTGAGGAACTGTTTGACCAGAGGATGAGAGAAGAGGGGTGGATAAGTATTATAATGAGCTGAGATGGCAGAGGCATGAATTTTAATTGAAGGGAAGGATAGGCCTTTGTGGAGCATTTCTGTTAAGTAATCTAGAATATGAGGTCAGATTGGCACAGTTGTGTCAATTCCCTGAGACTGGCCCCAAGAACAGTATCTATTCCACTTTTCCGAATAGAATTTTCTAGTACTAGGCCTTCTTACCTCAAGGATGACATCCAGCACGTGTTTACTGAGGGTTGCTGGTGATGAGTTCAGGGGATGAGCCAGGCTGCTAGGTTCAGGGTCTGTAGCTGAGGATGCAAAATCTGACCCTCCTGTTGGGGCAGCAGGGAAGGGGTCTGAGGCAGGTGCCATGGTGGCACTACTGTCAGACTGCGCAAAAGTAGATACCAGTGCTGGCGTGGCCATTCTGGTACTATCAGGATTGTCCTTGGCTTGTCCTGTTTGATCTTTAGTAGAACCTTCAAGAGGAGGGGCAGAGGGGGAAAGGCATAGATTGAGAGGTTTTCCCATGTAAAGGACAGGGCATCCACTTTCAATGCTTGGCTGTGGGGAGTTCTGGTGCAATATTTGCTCAATTGATAGTTCTGAGGGAAAGCAAAGAGGACCACCTCTGGTGCCCCCCACCTGTAGATCAGAAGCTTGAATATTTTGGGTTCCAGTTTCCACTCGTTGGGTCCATTAGATTTCTGCTGAAGTCGTCTGCCAGTGAAATTAGTTTGCCTGGCAGGAATTGAGCTTGCAGGTGCACCTGACTGCTCAAGGCTGTGTTCCACACAGCCATGGCTAATCTGCAGAGTGGGTAGGAATGGGTACCCCCCTGCTTGTTTATGTACCACATAACTGTGGTGTTGTCTGTCTTTATCAATAGTTGCCCTGGAAGAATAAGGCATTTAAAGGCTGTCAGAGCATTCTGTACAGCTAACATTTCTTTTTGATTGATATGCAGGTGCATTTGATTTGGGCTCCATTGCCTTGAATGCATTGCCATGCCATGTGAACCACCCATGCATAGTCTGATGCGTCTGTTGTTAGGGATTGGGCGGCAGGGATTTGAGTGAAAAGGAGTCCCTTGTTGGGATAGCAGGCCTCTGCCCACCCAAGGAACTCTATCCTTAGGCAAGGAATGATAGGAATCATTGTTTCCAGGTCCTGAGAATGTTAACACCAGAGACTTTTTAAGTACCATTGAAGTTTCTTCATATGCAGTCTTGCATATGGAATTAGTAGAATGCAAGAGGCCAAGAACCCTAGGGCTTGCAGTATTTTTCTTGCAGATAGCTGGGTTTTGGTGGCCAGTAGATTGAAGTAGTTTGTCAAATAAACTTGTTTTTCTGGAGTGAGGAATGCCATCTGGGAAGTTGTGTTCAAGCTTGCTCCCAGGAATACAATCTGTTGGCTGTGTACCACATGTGATTTATTTTCATTGATAGTGTACCCCAGTGAAGTTATAAGTCTCTTTACAAATGTCAGGTGATGTAGTAGCAATTCCTGACTGTCTGCCTGAATCAGGCAATCGTCCAAGTATGGGTAAATTTCAATTTTTCTCTGCCTGCAATATGCAATGGCTGGAGCTAGGCATTTTGTGAACACCCTGGGCGCAGTAGATAAGCCAAAGGGAAGTGCAGAGAACTGACAACGCATAGAGCCTGCTTTGAAACGTAGATATTTCCTGCAACATTCCCTTATGGGGATGTGCAGATAAGCTTCTTTTAAGTTTAGGGTCGCTAGCCAGGAGTCCTTAGCTAGCATAGGAAGCAGCTGTTGGAGAGTAAGCATTTTGAATTTTGGAACCACCAGAAAGGTGTTGAGAATAGACAGATCCAGGATAGGGCACCAAGAGTTTTCTTTTCTGGGTACCAGAAACAGTCTGGAGTAAAAATCTTGCCCCCTTTGCTCTGCTGTTACAGGTTGAATAGCCTTAATACTGACAAGGGAAACTACTTGCTTTTGGGCCACTGCCCACTGGTTTGGGGAGAGGTCTGGCTATCTGCTTGGAGTTGGCAGTGAGTGGAAGTACAATCTGTATCCCTGGGATACAATATTCAAGACCCATCTGTCCTGGGTAATGTCCTCCCATTTTTTTGCATGCAGGGCAATTTTCCTCCTAAAGGTGCAAGTACTTGGGCAGGGCTTGGAAGAGTTAAGGATAAGTCATTGTGAAATTTTACCATAGGAAGGTGGCTTAATACTCCCTGTTTTAGAGGTGGGAGCACTCCATTGCTTAGATCTGTGCATACCCTGAGACTGTAGTCTTGGTGGTCTGCTGCCCCTGAGTTTGGAGCGAAAGAAGGTCTGGGAAGGACTGGAACGGACCAGTTTTTTGAAGGCCAATGCCTACTGAATCTAGCTGGCTGTACCTGTAGGAAATCTTTAACAGTTTGCATAGATTTAGCTTTTTCCTCTATCTTTTTGAGGACTTCTTCTGCTTTACTGCCAAACAGGCGTTCTTGATTTAATGGTGCATCTAGTAATTTTGCTTTGACATGGTCTGGCAAGATTTGTTCCTTAAGCCAAGCATGACTTTTAAGAACAGACCCAGTGATAGCAGCCCTGCGGGATTCTTTTAAGGCATCAAAACCATATTGCAAAGTATGTTTTCCAACTTGGTTAGCAGAATGCATTAACTCTTGTAAATCTTTATGTTCTTCACAATCAGGGATCAACATAATTTTCTGTTTAATTAGCTCCATAATATGTTTCTGATACTTTAACATATGAAACTGGCACTTTAAAGCTTTGATGGCAAGAGCAGCACAGGTGTATACCTTCTTACCCCATCTGTCTAAAGCCCTAGAGTCCCTGTCCGAAGGGGTAGGGTTTTTGGCTGTAGTAGCCTTAATGCCTTTAGGTCCCTGGGAAATGGTCTCTGGATCCGCAGTAGGATTCTTAAAGAGTAACTTGTGGGAGTCGGGTACTCTGTAGTACCTGCCAGGTTTCCTGGGAGCTGGAGGCAAAGTATCAGGGGTAAGGCTGGATTCCGAGAAGACATCATCCACAATTTTCAGAACAGGAGGGATAGCTAGAGACCTGTGCTGAGGCAAGTTTAAAACTTCCCCAAGTCTCTTTTTGGACTATGGGTAGTCCAGGCACTCCCAGTGGAAATGCTTTCCAAGGGTATGCAGGGTTTCACCAAAGGAAAAATCTTCTGGTGGGGAAGCAGAGAGAATGGAATCCTTTGCATCAGAATCCTCATAGGTAAGATAAGGGTATGTCCTTCAGAAGGATCAGAGTCAACAGACTCATGATCTGAAGAATCAGAAGTAAAATCAGTTCTTGGTCTTTTTGAAGGGGAAGACTGGCTTCCCCTAATTAGAGTAATAAGATCTTCAGCCATTCTAAGCATTTGTTTCATGGCATGTGGGCCTGAGAATGGGCTTTGGACGTCGGTTTCCTAGGCGTAGTGCGAACTTTGGGCCTGAGAAATTCTGTATTTTTGGTCTGAAATGAATTTGTCGGTTTAATATGAAAATCTGAAGGCCTAAATACACCCTCAGAAGCTGGTGCCTGCACAGCAGCTCTGGACCCATCCAAGGTAGAGACATATGCAGGTTCCATAGTCGAAGAAGCATCTTGTGGCATACCGGACTCCGAATGGGTCTCAGTAGAGGCCTGCAAATCTGTAGAAGCAGGTATCAGGGGCTGCGAAAGCACCTGAGTACCAGCGGACGGAAGACTAGCTTAACGGAAGTGTTATCAGCAGTTCTGGACCTATGCGGTCTGTCCCTGTCTTTATCCTTACATTTTTTCAGAATATCAGTAGTCAGATGGCTTATCGAAGCCATTTCGGAATACGGAGAACGAGAGCAAAAGAATTTAGCACCAAAAATATCCTGACGAATAGTTCGGGTGATGAACAAGGCACAAAAACGACAGCGAGGAATGTCGTGGCCTGGGCCTAAACCAGTGACGCAGTAAGAACGAAAATCTCTGTGAGGTATTTGTTTTCCACAAGCAAGACAATTATTAACCTTTTCTGATATAGGTTAGAGCAAGAAAAAAGGATCCCTAACGGGGTACTTATCTTTTAGAAGGCATCAGGTCTGAAACTCGAAAAGCGAAACTTTCAGGAGGTGGCTGACCGGCACTTGCTAACTGCTTCTGCTTCGAACACTGCACGGCAAGAAAAGCTGATGTAATAGAGTCGGCTGCATGTTTTATTCCCCTGACGACCTGACGTCATGGAAGAAGCGACAGCATCTGACTCAGAAATCCCAAGACACTGGTATTCAGTCCGACTGAGGGCTAGCTGCAGGCAGATAACCCAAATATGATGACTACAACAGTGAAACACGAAGAACATCTACTTTCTTCCTCCTGTTCACACCTCAAGACCCAGGCAGCATCTTGCTCTAACAGCTTTCTTAGAGGATTAGATATCGCAGATATACAAGTTACAAATTTGAAAGACACTGGATCACATCAAGAAACTTTTCCAATGTCCATTTGTCTTCTAGCTTAAGCATCTGTTCAACAGATTTTTCAGGATCAGGCTTCACACTCTCATATTACAATATGATTCAAGCATTCCACTCCTATCATACAGATTTTACATTTCACTTTAATAAACTTGAAATTTAAGTCTTCATTTATTGGACAATAATATCAGTCTCTTCTCAAGCTATCTTTCTGTCTGATCCCACACCAATATACAGTTATGTTTTTACCACAGCTTTCCAGTGTTCCAGTAGTAGGGTAAGAGCTGTCTGAGACACCTTTGGAGAAGATGAAATACCTAATAAAAGTCTAAGGAATCTCTACCATCTTAATGGTGTTATTAAATCTGAAAATATTGAGTTTGCTTTGTCCAACTTTATCTGGAGCAAAAACAGAGTATAATGTAACTCTGGTGCTTATGCTTGCTTTTATTTAATTTGAAATTATTTAATCTAGTCGGCAATAACACTCTCTCACTCCAGTGTCTGACCCTAAACTAATATACAAGTAATTATGTTTACCATTCCTATCTTTTCTTTTTCTCTGCAAGCATTTCTCCTTTGTGCTTCTGTAAACCCTCTCAGCTCGTACACATCAGGCATGGGGGCATGGGTGTGGGTGGCACACAATAGAAATGCTAATTTTCAGTGTCAAATGGGTGTAAGGAACTTTATTTTAAAAAAAAAATATTGCTTCTGGTTCTCACCAATATTGCCCCCCTATTCCCAACATCTGCAGATCTCCCTTCACTGGTCAAATATGAAAACTGTTCAATAACATTGAGAGCAAAACTTGAGTTACCAAAGCCTAACCCAGCCAAATGATGACCTAATGAAATTTAAGTGCACTCCTTACCTCAATGACACCATCTCGCACACCGCCACATTTGTGGATAAACTACTATACCCAGCTCAAAGCATGCATTAAAGCATCTTGTCTCCATAAGACAAATACAATACCACATTCAGGAATAAGCCTGTATTATGGTGGAACCCTAGTATAAACAAACTATACAATAAGCGGAAAATTTCATAGCCTGTAAAAGCAAACTTAATTCCTGATCATCTACAGATGAACTCAAAAAGATCAACAAAAGAACTCAGAAGCAAAATCAAATCTTCCAAAAGTAAGCATAAATTGTGACTTGCTACACCTGTTAAGGACAACCACAAAGCCTTCTTGATCTATGTCAGAAACCTTAGAGGTAATCACAGTTATGCTAAGAGCTAACACACGACACCAACACTTACACACACACCCCCCACCGAGGACACAGCCAGTATATTTAGCAAATTTTCTCCCCAACTTATTAGTACACCCAAACTTACCTCAGCGATCACTTCTAGACTCATCTGAATGTTCTTTGCAAGACAAAAGCACTTTTGCTCCATGGCTCCTGAAAATTTGCCAGGCTGCCTTCTTGTAAACACCAGACATTGCCTGGTAGACCCACTCAAAGTTATTCATCCTCAGAATCTCCACTACATTCATGCCAGAGGAATGGAGAAAAAGAAGTTATGTAGCTACCATAACGTGCAATGTTTGTAGTCCATCTCGACCTTCATTCTTACTCTTGGGATCGGAGCCGAACCTCTGCTCCGACTCTGCCATACTCTAGCTCGAAAACCTCTGGTTGACTCGTGCCTAGGAGGTATACCATATGATGCATCACTAACACAACCCAGATCTTGTTTGCTGCAAGGAGAAACATACAGAGACAAAGATCAAACCAAGTCGAAAGGACTAACATAACCAAACAAACAGAAGACATTCTACCCCCAGGTCCTCAAGGAGAGAGCAGGAGGGTGAGTTCATAAGAATGAAGGGTGAGATGGACTACAAACATTGAACCTTATGGTAGGCACATAACTTCTTTATGTTCTGTAGTCCTATCTCGCCTTCATTCTTACTCTTGGGACAGTGTCCCTAGCACCTTCATCTCGCGTGGCTCACTGGAAAATGCTCCTGAGTACTGTGGAACCAAAGGAAGACCTGTTCCTGGAAGCCATATCCAATTTGTACTGAATAATGAATGTATGAGGTGAAGCTCATGTTGCTGCAGCACAAACGTTGTCTATTGGAATTTTAACCTGAAAAGCTACCAAGGTAGACACAGACCTGGTAGAATGAGCTTTCATCTTGAAGGGAAGATTATTGAAACTGGATTAATAGACAAAGGAAATGCAGCTGGAAATCCAGTGAGCTAATGTGACTTTAGAAACTGGAAGGCCCTTCCTAGTATCTGAAAAGGAAACAAACAATTGATCTGACCTTCTGAAATCTTTAGTTCTGTCAAGATAAAACGCAACTGTCTATGCACATCCAGGTGAAATTTGTACTCTGCCTTGTTAAAAAAATTAGTGAAGAAAGCAGGCAATTCAATAGACTGATTAATATTGGCTTGAGAAGAAACCTTAGGAATAAAGGAAGGGTTTTGTCTGCAAGGAGACCCTATCTTTGTGAAACACCAAATAAGGGGGCTTAATGGAAAGAGCTTGCAGTTCAGAGACGCTTCTTGCAGAAGTGATAGCCACTAAAAATATAGTTTTCTAAGATAGTAACTTAAGGTCACATGCTGATGAGGGTTTGAAAGGACTAGATGCAAGTCTATGGGGAACAAAGTTCAAATCCCATGGCGCCAGCGGATCCATGACTGGGGATCTTAACAAGGTGGTCCCTTTTAAGGAAAGCTTTACACAGTCTATGATCCATAAAATTAGGTTCATTAGCCAAATGAAAAGTGGGAATAGCTGCCAGTTGAACTTTAATAGTGGCAGCTGCTGAACCTTGGTAGAATAACTGAGAAAGGAAGTCTAAAATGGCAGAAATGGGAGATGTGTAAGGATCTAGGTTTCTCTCACCGGCCCAAATGGAGAATCTTTTCCATTTACTGGTATAAATCTTTCTAATAGAAGGTTTGTGAGAGGATGTCAGAATGTGTACATCCTCAAGAGAAAAGTCATGAAGTCTGACTAGGGATGGAATTGGAGCAGCCAAGCTGTCAAACTGAGGATGTGAAGAGAGGGATGGAACACTCCTGACATGTGCATCAGCATATCTGGCACTGGGTCAAGAGTCCACGGTTTGGCCATTAGATGAGGTCTGAGGAATGGGAACCAAATCTGTCGAGGCCAGTAAGGAGCATTTAGGATCATTTTGCTTCCCACGGATGTTGCTTTCTGAATTACCTTTGATATCAGGGGCCAATCATGAATGAGTGCATCTCTGGGTGTCTCCCCTTCCGGGGGAATTAGGGTGAAGTAGCTGCTGCATTTGGCATTGAGAGGAGTGGCAAATAGATCGCAGCACGTCTGACTCCATTTGTGAAAAATTTGTTCCGCAATGTATGTGTACAGAGATCACTCGTGAGGAATCAGAATAGCCCTGCTGAGCCTGTCAGCTATCACGATGGATTTCCCCAGGATGTGCATTGTGACCAGAAAGAGCTGGGAAGACACTGCCCACTCCCACACTCAAAGGGCTTCTCTGCAAAGGGGGTAAGATTTGGTCCTGCCTTGTTTGTTCATGTACCACCCAACCGACATATTGTCCGAGTGGATCGCAATCGTCCCTAAAGGGAGAAAGCTGTGAAATGCTTGCAACGCCAGAAGCACTGCTCTCATCTCCAAGACGTTTATATGCAAATAAGTCTCGTGTTCCTGCCACGTGCCTTGGACTGTTCTTCCTAGATAATGCCCCGTCCCCATCTGGGAGGCATCCGTGGTCACTGTGACAACGGGGGGAGACAAACGGTCTGCCTGAGTTTAGATTACTGGTCTGGGTCCACCAGCGAAGATCCTGTTTGCATAAATCTGTTATCAGGATGGGGCAAGATAGAGGTAGATACTGCAGTCACCATTGGGCAAAAAGTAACCACTGCAGGACCTTCATGTGCAGTCTGGCTAATGGAACTAATGTTATTGTCGAAGCCATTGTCTCTAACAACTTGAGCACCACCTTTGCTTTCACTTTCCTTAGAGGAAGCAAGCTCAAAACTTGTTCCCTGAGGTTCTGAATTCTTTCTGCGGGAGGGTAAGCCCTAACTGAGACAGTGTTGTATTTCGGCACCAATAAATTTCACATGCTGAGAGGGCGATAATGCAGATTTTCTGCCAATTTACTGTGATCCCTAACTGCAGGCAAGTTGAAATAGTAATGTCCCAGGCCTGTAACAGTAGATGCCTGGTGGTGGCAGTCAGGAATCAGTCGTCCAAGTACGGAAACACTTGGAATGCCTGACGTCTCAAGTGAGCCGTAACCACTGCCATGCATTTGGTGAACACCCTGGGGGTTGTCGTGAGACCTAAGGGCAGGGAGCGAAACTGATAATGACTGGCTCCCAGCCAGAAGCGTAAGTGACTCGATGCCCTGTCCATTTTGATATGGTAGTATGCATCTTGGAGGTCTATGCAGCACATCCAAATGTCTTTCCCTAACGGGAGTATCGACTGTAAAGTGACCATTTGGAACTTGGACTTCTGTACAAATTCGTTCAATCTGCTGAGATCTAAGATGGGTCTCAAGTCCCCTGTTCTTTTTGGCACCAAAAAGAATATGGAGTAAGTCCCTAATCCTACTTGGTCTGCGGGGAGAGGTTGGATGACTCTCTTTACGAGCAACTTTTGAATTTCTAGAGTTGCTAATCTCTGTGATTAGGTGGCACATCTGGGATTCGTCTGGTCCAAGGGGGTGGAGAAGAGAAGGGAATATAGTAACCTCTGGTGATTATCTTTAATACCCCCTTGTCTCGAGTGATATCGTGCTAGGCTTCTGGGTCTAAAGTAATAAGACCCCCGACTGGCTCCAGAGACTCACAGTCGGACCTCCTTTCAGGAGCGCTGATAGTGACGACCACGAAAGGAATCACTGTCTCCCTGATTCTGCGAGCCTCCTTTGTCTCAAGGGTGGCGTCTACTGTTTTTTCTTCCTCCTCTGCCTCTGGAGGGTCTAGAAGGAACGGAAAAACGGACTCCCATGGCAGACAGGGTTTTTCCTTCCTACTCGCACTTGGTGAGTGTGTCCTTTAAATTGGTTCCAAACAACGAGGATCTGTCAAAAGGGCACTGGTAAACGTAGACTTAAAGGCCTCTGCAAAGTTACACAAACACATCCAGGAGTGTCTCCTAAGAGAGACTTCTGAACCCGCTGCCCTACTCGCTCCATCAGCTGCGTAAGATATCAGCCTCATGGAGGAGTTCACAACAGAATTTAGGATAGACATCTGTGTGTTAACCTTCTGAGATACCGCATCAGATACATTATCCTTCACAGTATCTCCCAGCTCTTTTAGGAGATCTCTCTGGAGCCTTGTAAAATGAGACAGGTAGTTCAGCGATCTAAGTGTAAAAGCCACTGAAGAAAAGACACGCTTCCCATACCTATCCATTGTCCGAGACTCCTTGTTCGGTGGATGGACAGTGGAGGAAGTTTCGGCAAGTTAATTTTTGGTGGCTGCTGCCACCACCATTGCATCTACTGGAACACCCTTAGTAAGAAACCCCTTGTCCTGGGGTGCTGACAAAAATGTATTTGGTCTTCTAGGAACCAGTTCCACAGAATCAGGATATTCCCACATCTTTCGACTCACTAGATCCAGTAGCTTGTCAAAAGATGGAGACACCCAAGAGGCGGAGGATTGAGACCCAAAAGCCTTCAAGTACACTGACTCCTCATCAGACGGGGATGTGGTGGGGTCAGCCACCTCCCTGTTTCAGGATCTCAACGATATTTGCGAATGAGATATCATCAGAGGACGATTTGGGGGACCCTTCTGACTCCTCGAGGTCAGTGTCTGATGTAACAGACTCATCAGGGGAGTCAACATGTTTCCTCTTACAAGTTTCTTCCTAGGTGGCTCCTCAGAAAGGTACTCTGGGGAGACCTCGGAAGACTGGGAACCACACATGGAGGTTTCCTGAGGATGCAAGTCTCTGCTGTGTTGGGAGAGAGAGGGAGCGGAGACTGAAGTTGGCGCTTTAGGTGGAAGAGTGTCGATACCTGTGGTTGAAACTGAAGACCTGGACAGCAAACTCCTCATCATCTCGAAGGCCAATCTTTCCAGCTTCTTAGATGTCCTCCACTCTGAAGATGCAGAGGCGGTCCTCAGCGTCAAGGAGATGGGCTCCGAGGCAGATGTGGGGTCCAAGCTTACCCGCGCCGAAGCACCGAGAGGTAGGCTCGGAACCGAAGAAGTTCAATTCGAAGCGTCCCCCTCGGGCCCAACCAGAGAACTAAGGACCCTAGACCCCACGGACAGCACCGAAAGGGTCAGAGCAGATATCAGAACTGAGAGACCATCTGTGGTAGCTGGAACTGACCTTTCCACAACCTGAGGCACTGACAACTCTGGGTCCGAATGCTCAGAGAAGCTCGGAGGAGGAACATCGACAGGGTGTGAGGACTCTTTGGGACAGAGCCAAAAGTAAATTTGCCAGCACCGAAGTCTGAAGCAGTCTACGCACCACTCTATCGACATCCTCATCAGAAAGGCTCCTAGAGGACCTGGAAGATAGAGTGGGGGACCTAGATCGCTGGAATATTGGCGACCTAAGAGTCGGAGTTCAGCTGACCGGCTCCGAGATGCAGTATCAGTTATCGGCTTTGAAGCTCCTGGAGCTGAAACTATGGATCCACAATGGAAATCTCTGTCGGCATCGTGACCAGTGGAGCCGAAGAGGATGTAGTCACTTTGGTAATTTTGTCTGGTGGCTCCAACGACACAGAATGGGTGGGAGACTGCCTTTTTGTAGCTTTTGGTTTGTCTTTCTTAGAAGAGGAAGGAGATTTAGAGCTGGAGGATGTCAATTCCTTCTCGAAGGAATGTTTCAATGGTCCTTTCAAAATAAGTTTGTTCTTCCTCTCCTGAAGAACACAGGGACTAAATGCATGACAAAACAGGCAAGACACATGGAGGTGAATAGCCCCCAAACAATACACACACAGATTGTGCCCATCCATTAAGCACATTTTCTGGGCACATTTAGTACACTTTTTGAAGCCCAAAGGCTTGTGATCATTAGTATCTTTGGACATAGTGCAATAACCACTAAGAACAAAGCATAACAACTATATTCAAACAGACAGAAAGTACAGTTGTGTACACTTACCATAAATGTAGATGTTGAGTGTATTCACTGTTGCAGTCATTACATTTGGGGTAATCTGCTGGCAGGTTGCCCTCAGTCGGCCTGATTAACGAAGTCTTGGGTCCTGCATCGGTTGCTGTCCCTTCTTCCATGACGTCAGGTCATCAGGGGTATAAAACATGCAGCCGACGCCATTACATCAGTTTTTCTTGCCACAGATGTCAGGTGCCCCTCAAATGGGGAGCAAAAAATATATAAATATATAATTTAAAACACAAAAAATATACCTCCAAACAAAACAAATACACCAACAAGGCTTTAAGCATAGTAAAGGAAAGTGGAGGTATAATAAGAGAAAAAGAGGGGGCTGGAGGGTGGGTAACCAGGACTGCAACAGTGAATACACTCGAACATCTACATTTGTAGTAAGTGTACACAACTGTACTATGTTCTTCGTGTTTCACTGTTGCAGTCATTACATTTGGGTAGATTCCCAAAGCTAAGGTTGGGAAGATGGATTTATACATTTGGACTAGCTATAAGGCTCTGCAGGACAGAAGTGGCAAAGCCAGCTCTGGATTTAGAGAAGAAGCCAGCTCTGGATTTAGAGAAGAAAGGTAAGTGGTAATGCTTGGTTAACGTATGAACTGAGCTCCAGGTAGCAGCTCCACCTCTGAGAAAGCTAGAAGAAGTAGATGCAGCCCTGGTGGAATGAGATCTGATCCCCTGGGGGATAGTTTTACCATGGTGCATATAGCAGAAACAAATAAAATGGCTTATCAATTTGGAAATAGTCCGCTTTGAAATAGCCTTTCCCTCTGCCCCTGCATCAAATGCCACCAGTAGTTCAGATTTTCTTAGAGATTTTGTCCTGTTTAAGTAAAATCTAAGTTGTCTGTGTACATCCAATGAATGCAGAATCCGCTCCCCCTTGTTCTGTGGATTGGGAAAGAAAGTTGGCAAATGAATGGTCTGATTAAGAGCCACACTGCATAGCACCTTAGGCATGAAGGATGGATTGGTCCTGAGAGGCACCCTGTCCGCATGAAAAATAATGAAAGGCTCCACTGCCATAAGAGCCTGTAATTCAGAAATCATTCTAGCTGAAGTAACTGCTAAAAGGAAAGCTGATTTCCAGGAGAGAAATCTTAAGTCTGCAGTAGCAGCTGGCTCGAAAGGAGGGAGACTGAGTTTTTCCAATACAAAATTGAGGTCCCAGGCAGGGGCTGGTGCTCTCCTGGGTGGTCTTAAGTTTTTGGCCCCTCTGAGATACTGCTTTAGCAGAGGATGAGAGAAGAGGGGAGGTTCTGTGTTGTAATGAGCTGAAATGGCAGAGGCAAGGATTTTTATGGAAGAAAAGGACAGGCCCTTATGAAGCATCTCAGTTAAGTATTGTAAAATCTGAGGTAAATTGGGCGCTGCTGTGCTTATTCCTTGTGACTGGTTCCAGGCACAGAATCTCTTCCATTTGTCAGCATAAGATTTTCTAGTACAAGGCCTTCTAGCCTACAAAATGACATCCATCACAGGTTTGCTGAGAGATGCCAAGGGTGGTTAGCCACGCAGCAAGATTCAAAGTTTGAAGCTGAGTGTGCAGAATTTGGTTGTTCTGCTGAAACAGTAAGTAAGGGGTCTGATGCAGGTGCCACGGTGGAAGGTGTGACATTGCACAGGAGTGGGTACCAGTGTTGTCGAGGCCAGTCTGGAGCAATCAGAATCATTTTTGGTTTGTCCTGTTTGACTTTTAGTAGAACTTTGGAGAGCAGAGGCAGAGGGGGAAAAGCATAGAATGATAGGTTTTTCCAGCTGAATGATACAGCATCCACTTTCCAGGCTTTTTTGTGATGAGTTCTTGTGTAGATTTTGTCCAACTGATAGTTCTGGGGTGAGGCAAAAAGATCTATGTCTGGACTCCCCCATTTGCGTGTCAACATGTTGAAAATCCGTGGTTCCAGTTTCCATTTGTGTGGGTCCATGAGATTTCTGCTTAGTTCGTCTGCCAGAGTATTCAGCTTTCCTGACAGGATCTGAGCTTGTAGCTGTATTTGGAAGGTCAAGCCCGTGTTCCACAACGCCATGGCTAGTCTGCATAGGGGGTAGGAATGTGTACCCCCCTGCTTGTTTATGTAACCACATAACTGTGGTGATGTCTGTCTTTATTATTAATTGCCCTGGATGAAGGTAGTCCTTGAAGGCTGTCAGTGCATTCTGGACAGCTAGCATCTCTTCCTGACTGATATGAAGGTGCATTTGATTTGGCCGCCATTTGCCCTGAATGCTCTTCCCTGCCAGATGAGCTCCCCAAGCATAGTCTGATAAGTCTGTAGTTAGGTTTTAGGTGGCAGAGGGTGGAGTGAATGGCAGTCCCTTGTTTTGGTGGCAGGCCTCTTCCCATCATAGG
Source organism: Protopterus annectens (assembly GCF_019279795.1). Taxonomy (NCBI): domain Eukaryota; kingdom Metazoa; phylum Chordata; order Ceratodontiformes; family Protopteridae; genus Protopterus; species Protopterus annectens. The sequence continues at coordinate 208,739,998 of NC_056728.1, read as the reverse complement.
AATTCTAATTTCAGGCAAGGTATGATAGGAATCATTGTTTTCAGACTGTGACAATGTTGACTCCATAAACCTTTTAAGTACCATTGAAGTTTCCTCATATGCAGTCATGCATATGGAATTAGAAGAATGCAGGAGGCCATGAACCGCAAAGCTTGCAGAATTTGTCTTGCTGGTAGCAGGGATTTTGTGGCCACCTGTTTGAAGTAAGTCACCAATTGAATTTGCTTTTCTGCCGTAAGGTAAGCCATCTGGGCAGTTGTATTCAAGCTTGCACCCAGGAATGTAATTTTTTGAGAGGGTAACAGTTGTGATTTCTTTTCGTTTATTGTGTACCCTAGACAAGTTAGAATAAGAAGTTATGTACCTACCATAATGTTCCATGTTAGTTGTCTTCTTCTCGCCTTTCTTGCTGGTTGGGTTCGGAGCCGATCCTCGGCTCCGACTCGGCCATCTTCAAAAGCTCGAGAGTTGCTTACTGGCTCGAAGCCCCCCCCTATATCTCATGATTCCTGGCACTAGATACTCAGATCTCGTTTGGTAACCTAACTACAGACATAATAATAATAATTATAATAAGACAGTAAATTTAGCAGGATACAGGAACCTACTGGAGAGACTAACAGAAGTAATAGCCAGAGAAGACTCAGCCAGTGATCAACATACCTAAGGAACTCTTCTCGGTCTACTAGGATAGGGGGATGGAGGGTGGGATGCAAGAAAGAAGGCGAGAAGAAGACAACTAACATGGAACGTTATAGTAGGTACATAACTTCTTAACGTTAAGTTGTCTATCTCGACTTCATTCTTGCTGGTTGGGACAGCGTCCCTAGCACCTCAATCCTGGGTGGCTCATCGGAAAAGACTCTTCAGAACAGTGGAACCAAAATCAGCTCTGCTTCTGGAAGCCACATCCAGTTTATAATGTGAAATGAAGGTATGTGGATTAGCCCATGTAGCTGCCGCACAAATAGTTTCCATTGGCAATCTGGCCTGAAAAGCCACAGAAGTAGCTAGAGCTCTGGTGGAGTGTCCTTTGGGTTTAGCAGGGAACTCTTTATTTCTTAACTGATATATAAAGGTAATAGAAGTCAACCACCTAGATAAGGTGACTTTTGACACCGGTATACCTTGTTTTCCCTCAGCGTTAAGACAGGAACAACTGGTCTGATTTTCTGATTTGCCTGGTTCTATGCAAGTAAAAGCGTAATTGTCTATTGCCGTCCAGCTGATGTAACTTGTATTCTGCCTTGTTGGAATAATTTGGAAAGAACACAGGTAGTTCAATGGACTGATTCAAAATATAATCAGAAGAAACCTTTGGAAGAAAGGAAGGGTTAGTCCAAAGAGAAACTCTGTCTTTGTGAAAAACTAGGTAAGGGGGATGAACACACAGAGCCTGAAGTTCAGAAACTTTTCTGGCGGACGTAACTGCGACCAGAAGAAGGGTTTTCCAAGAAAGAAACTTCAAGGAACAGGAAGCTGCCGGTTCAAAGGGCGGCAGTATCAGGGAAGCTAGAACCAAATTTAGATCCCACGGAGGTGGGGATCTCTTACTGGGGGCCGGAGTAGAGTGGTCCCTTTAAGAAAGGCTTTACAAAGACATGATGCTGGAATCAGATAGGCCCGTATGAAAGTTTGAATTTGCAGCTAGCTAAACACTAATCGTGGCAGAAGAGGATCCTGTTTGAAAAAGTTCTGCTAGAAATTCTAAAATATGGTGCACAGGGGCTGAAAAGGGTTCTATCTTCCTGTTCTCTGCCCATAAGGAAAAACGTTTCCACTTGCTAGCATAAGTTTTCCTAGTGGTCGACTTATGCAAGGATAAGATGATTTCACGCACCAAATGACAGATGTTGGGAAGCCTGGCTAAGGTCAGAAGTGGAGAAACCAAGCAGTGAGCTGGAGAGATTGAAGAGATTGGTGCAGCCCGCCCGATTGATGGATCAGGAGTTCTGGAATTGGGTCCAGGACTGCTCCAGAAGGTGATGATGCAGGAAAGAGAACCAAATTTGTCGAGGCCAGTAAGGGGCAATGAGGATCATCTTGCATCCTAATGTCGTAGCTTTCTGAATTAGTTTGGGAATCAGGGGAAATGGAGGGAATGCATAAAGAAGTCCCTGGGGCCAATCGTGAGCTAGAGCGTCTGTGGGGAGGAGTCCGGGGAGAGGAAGGAGAGAGAAGAAATTGTCGCACTTGCTGTTGAAGGGGGTGGCAAAAAGGTCACAGCAAGGCTGACCCCATTTGCGGAAGATTTTGTCTGCCACAGTCTGATTGAGAGACCACTCATGAGGCATAAGAATTGCTCTGCTCAGCCTGTCTGCTATAACATTGGACTTCCCAGGGATGTGCGCTGCTATCAGAAACTGTTGGGAAGAGATCGCCCACTGCAAAAGTCTGAGTGCTTCTCGACATAAGGGGTACAACTTGTTTCCACCCTGCTTGTTGATGTACCATACCACTGACATATTGTCTGTTTGAATTGCAATGGTCCCGGCGGGAAGAGAGTTCTGAAGAGCTTGCAACGCTAAAAGCACGGCTCTCATCTCCAAGACATTGATATGCAGATGATACCCGTGAGGCTGCCAGGTGCCTTGGACTGTTCTGCCCTGAAAATGCCCCCCCCCCCCACCCGATCAGGGAGGCGTCCGTGGTCACCGTAGCTACTGGAGGAGGAAAAACGAATGGTCTGCCCTGGTGCAATGACGGGGAAACCATCCACCAAACAAGTTGGTTTTTGCATGACTGTGTGATCATTATCATGTGAGACATTGGGAGTTCTTGGAAAGACCATTGTGTGAACAACATCCACTGAAGAATCCTCATGTGAAAAAGTGCAAGAAGAACTAGTATTATAGCCGCTGCCATGAGACCCAATGTTTTTAGGACAAATCTGGCCTGAATCTTTTTGCAACCTAAGACCTGTACATGTTGTCGAATGGCTAACACTCTGTCTGCTGGGAGAGTCGCTGACATGTCCTTTGTGTTTAAATTTGCGCCTATAAAGTTGATAGATTGACAAGGCGACAATGCAGACTTTTCAAAATTTATTGTGATGCCTAGAGTAGAGCACGTTTGGATGGTGTAGTCTCTGGCTAGCAGCAGGTGATGCCTGGTGGTTGCAGTAAGGAGCCAGTCATCTAAATATGGAAACACCTGGAATCCTTGCCGTCTCAAGTGAGCGGTGACTACTGCCAAACATTTGATGAACACCCAGGGGGCTGTGGTGAGACCGAAGGGCAGTGCTCTGAACTGATAATGACTGGCTCCCAGCCGGAAGCGGAGGAATCTTCTAGAGCGTCTGTGCATTTTGATATGGTAGTACGCGTCCTGAAGATCTATGGAGCACATCCAATTGTCCTGACCCAGAAAGGGTAAAATGGACTGAAGCATGACCATCCGGAACTTCGTTCTTTGAACAGACCGGTTTAGTCTGCTGAGATCCAGAATGGGTCTCCAGTCCCCTGTCGTTTTTGGTACCAAACAGAACCTTGAGTAAGTTCTAGATCCTTGTTGGTCTGCTGGGACTGACTGGATGGCTCTTTTTCTTAGCAGTTTTGAAATTTCTTGAACTGCTTGATCCCTTAGATTGGGTGGAACATCTGGAAGGGATTTGTTGGAAAAGAGTGTAGTGCGAAAGAAGGGAATTTTGTAGCCTTCGGATATGACAGAAAATACCCATTTGTCTTGTGTTATACTTTGCCAGGCTTTTGGGTGCAGCGATAATCTTCCTCCGACTGCCTCCAAAGGTGGACAGTCAGGCAGCACTTCAGGGATGCTGGAAGGGCTTGTCAGAGAAGAATTCTCTTTGGCCCTGATTTTGCAGACCCCCTCTACCCCTAGGGCGGCGTCTATTGTTGTTCCCTCCTCTGCCCCTGGAAGGGAACTCTCCACGTGTGTCAGGCATGGCTCCCTGGGATTTCCGGAACCACATCTTCCCACTCTTCTGACCCTTGGGATACGGACTTGAAGGAGTGGAAAAACGGACTCCAACGGCAGAGACAGTCTTGCCTTCCTGCTCACACCTGGTAAGGGCATCCTTTACCTGTGGTCCAAACAGAGCAGAACCATCAAAGGGGGTGTTGGTGAAAGACATCTTGAAGGGTTCCGCAAAGTTGCATAACCACATCCAAGCGTGTCTCCTCAAAGCCACACCTGTGCCTGTGGCCCTACTCGCTCCATTGGCTGCATAAGAGATGAGCCGCATGGAGGAGTTTACTACAGAATTTAGAGTCGTCAGCTGGGAGGCAATCTTAGCCTGAGCCCCAGCAGCTGATGGATTTTGAAGGGCATCTCCTAGCTCTTTAAGGAGATCCCGTTGAAGGCGGGTAAAATGGCACAAATAGTTCAGAGACGTCATAGAAAAGGTCGCTGAGGAAAACATCCGCTTCCCATATCTGTCCATCGTCCTAGATTCCTTATTAGGCGGATGGACAGATGAAGTTTCAGCCAACTCCTTTTTAGTGGCCACTGCTACCACCATGGCATCCACGGGAACACCCTTGGTCAGAAGTTGCCTGTCTTGTGGGGCAGTGATGAATTTTGTGGGCCAACGGGGAGTTGGTTCCATTGAGTCTGGAGCTGACCACGCCTTTCGAGCCACCACCGACATCAGTTGATCGAAAGGCGGAGACACCCAGGAGGTGGAGGGTCGGGAACCAAATGCGTCCAGCAATACCGACTCATCCTCGGAAGGGTTAAGGGTAGTCCAGTTCCCCCTCTGCCTAAGGATTTCAAGGATGTCTGAGAAGGAGACGTCCTCAGAGGGGGATCTCAAGGACCCTTCAGACTCCTCCAAATCAGTATCTGAAGTGACAGACTCAGGGGAGTCAACATGCTTCCTCTTGCATTTCCTCTTTCGAGGGGGCTCCTCTGAATGAATGGGGGAGGCCTCGGAAGAGGAAGATACACCCAATGGGGTGCCCTGGAGCGCTTGTTCCCCATGCTTGGGGTCTGGAGGAGGGTCAGAGGCAGGAGCAGGCACCATGTGGGGAGGAGCCGATGAGGCTGACCGTGAGGCTGACTCAGATGCCAGCACACTCCTCATGACCTCGAAGGAGCCCCTTCCCGATACCAGAGAAGGTTCCTGCTCCAAAGAGACCGGAATCCTTCCTGGCACCAAGAGAGACGGCTCCAAAGCCGATGTAGGAGCTGAACTCGCCTGCGCTGAAAATCCGAGAGGGAGAATGGGGTCGGACAAGGGTCCGATGCCACTCGCCCCCTCGGAGCCGACAAGGGAGTCCCGGCGCCCAGATCCCTCCAAGGACGGCACCATGGAAAAGATCGGAGCCGACGACGGAACCGAAAGGGGAGGTATCGTCGCCGACGGACCCACGCTTCTAGCCACAGCATGCTCCGGCTCCTAACTCAAGGGATGAGTCGAAAGAGGAACTATTGGAGAAACAGGTAGAGCCGAGCCCTGATGAGGGGGGGCTGGATAGCATTTTTGCCAGGGCCTGTGACTTTAAAAGCCTGCTCACCACACTCTCCAAATCATGGTCAGATAACCTAGACGACCGAGAAGAGTGGGACCGATGACTACACTCAGACTGCAGTAAGGGTGACCCTGCAGCCGAGTGTATCAACTCCAAGGATGGTGACCTGGAGCGTTTTCGACTCCCTGATGGTTCCGACGGAAGAGTCGGGGCCGACTGGGAGATAGATACTTCTGCTCCGGTCGGAGCAGAAGTTGACGTAGAGATAGGTGCTTCGGTTCCAGCCAGAACCGAAGTTGAAGCAGAAGCCATACTCGGCGACGGCTCCGAGATGGAAGCCGATGGCTTCGATGGCCTAGAAGGTTTCACTGACTTGAGTCTTGGCTGATGATCCTTCAGGTTTAAGCAAAACCCTAAGGATAAGCTTATTCCTACGCTCCTGCAGGACTCTTGGACTAAAGGCGTGACACACCGTACAAGAGTCCTGCAGGTGTAGGGAGCCCAAGCAATAAACACAAGAAGTGTGACCATCTGTCAGAGACATTTTCTGACAGCATGAATCACACTTCTTGAATCCCGACACTTTTGTGTCTTTAGACATTCCTGTGAAGGAAAATCAATTACAAAGAACAAGTATAAAGGAGAGTAGGTAACTGGAAAAAAATATACACAAACCACACAAGTTACCACACCCTAACAGCACACACACACACTATATAAGACCTACAACTACCACAATTTCTAATTAACTTTGTCTACCTTAAAAAATAAAACAATGATAAGCCTCTAACTAAGACGGCTTACTTTGAAAAGGTAAACGGGAGTGGGGGAGGGAGAGGAAAACTCTCTAAAGAGAAAACAAGTTTTTAAGGGGGGGGAACACTAAAACTACCATAGAACCTACTAAGCTATGACAATAAGCGTATATTCAATAAAGTACAAAAAAGTCCTAAATATAGTGAATAAAGAGAAAATATATGACCTGAGCCAGTAAATGCAACCTTGTAGCAGAAGCGGCAAACGAGATCTGGGTATCTAGCTCCAAGCATCATGGGATATAGGGGGTGCCTCGAGCCAGTAAGCAGCTCTCGAGCTTTTGAAGATGGCAGAGTCGGAGCCAAGGATCGGCTCTGAACCCAACCAGCAAGAATGAAGGCGAGATAGACAACTTAACATCCCTTTTTACAAACGCCAGATGCTTTAGAAGAATGTCCTTGTTTTCTGCCTGAATTAGACAATCGTCCAGGTATGGATATATTTGAATATTTCTTTGCCTGCAAAATGCAATTACTGGAGCCAGGCACTTTGTGAAGACCCTGGGCACAGTAGATAAGCCAAAGGGCAGTGCAGAGGACTGGTAATGCAAATAGCCTGCTTTGAAGCGGAGGTATCTTCAGCAAGATTCCCCGATTGGGATATGCAGGTAAGCCTCTTTTAAATCTAGAGTTACCAACCAGGCATCTTTGCCTAGCATAGGAAGTCACTGTTGAAGAGTCAGCATCTTGAATTTTGGAATGTCCAGAAATGTGTTTAGATAAGTCCAAAATTGGACGCCATGATTTGTTTTTTCTGGGTACCAGGAAAAGTCTTGAATAGAAACCTTGTCCCTTTTCCTCTTCTGGTACTGGTTGAATAGTCCCCATGTTCATGAGGGACAGAACTTGTTTCTAGGCCTCTGCCAACTGATTTGGGGGCAGGTCTGGCCATCTGTTTGGGATTAGCAACGTGTGGAAATGAAATCTGTATCCCTGGGATACTATGTTTAAAACCCATTTGTCCTGAGTTATAAGTTGCCAGTTTCTTGCATGAAGTGCCAGCTTTCCCCCCAAAGGGGCGGCTAAAAGATAACTGCTTGGTGAATGTAGAGGGAAGTCATTGAGACTGTTTACCGTAGGGAGGTGCCTTGCTGGTTCCAGATTTGGTGGTGGAAGCACCCCATTGTTTTGTTCTAAAGGTCCCTTGCGACTGAAACCTGGAGCCTTTGGAATGTCTGGGTTTGACTTGAGTGGCTCTCGAAGGAACTGGAAAGAACCAGTTCTTAGTAGGCCAGTGCTTACTAAATCTTGGAGGTTGCACTTGTAAGAAATCTTTCACCGTTTGCATAGATTTAGCTTTGTCTTCCATCTTTTTTAAAAACTTCTTCAGCCTTATTACCAAAAAGACGGTCCTGTTGTAAAACAGCATCCAACAATTTTGCTTTAATATGATCAGACAGAGTTTGCTCTTTGAGCCAAGCATGCCTTCTTAACACAGACCCAGTTAAAGCAGCCTTGCAGGAGGCCTCCAAAGAATCAAAGCCACATTGCAAAGTATGCTTTCCAACTTGTTCAGCTGAATGCAATAAATCCTGTAAATCTGTATTTTCCACACAGCCAGAAATTAACATCATTTTCTGTTTAAGCAGTCCCATAATATGCTGTTGATATTTAAACATATGAAATTGACAGTTTAAAGTCCTGATTGCCAAGGTTGCAGAAGTGTAAACATTCTTACCCCATCTATCCAGCGCCCGGGAAACTCTATCAGAAGGGGTAGGATTTTTAGCAGTAGAGGCCCTAATGCCACTGGGACCCTGAGAAATGGTTTCTGGATCTGCAATAGGATTTTTGAAAAGGAGTTTGTGGGAGTCAGTAACCCTATAGTATCTGTCTGGCTTACAAGGAGCCAGAGGCAGAGAATCAGGAGCCATACTGGATTCTGAAAAATCATCATCAACAATGTCAAGAACAGGAGGCATAGCCAAAGGCCTATGCTGAGGAAGAAGAAGAAAAAAATCCCCAAGTCTATTTTTAGATTCTGAGAAATCCTGACTTTCCCAGTGGAAATGTTCCCTTAAGGTATGTAAAGTTTCCCCAAAAGAAAAATCCTCAGGGGGAGAAGCAGAAGGAATGGAATCTTCTGCATCAGAGTCCTCATAAGTAGGTATAGACAAATCCTGTTCATTAGAAGAGTCAGAAGAAATAGAAGATTCACAATCAATGTCTTGCCTAGGCCTCTTAGAAGGAGGGAGTTGGCTACCCCTGATCAGAGTAATTAAATCTTCAGGCATTTTGATCATTTGTTTTTTAGGCATAGGGGTCTGCACATGTGGCCCAGGCGTCGTTTTTTTAGACAAAGATTTAGGTTTTGGCCTTAGTCTTGAAGATGGCGTTGGTCTAATATACAAATTTGTAGGCCTGAAAGCACCCTCAAAAGCCAGTGCCTGCACAGCGGCTCCGGATCCATCTAAGGTAGAGACATCCACGGGTTCCATAATTGAAGCATCTCGCGGCATACCGGACTCCGAATGGGTCTCACTAGAGGCCTGCGAATCAGGAGTAGTGGGTATCAGGGGCTGCGAAAGCACCTCACTGAGTATCGGCGAACTGGTGACTGGCTTAGGAGAAGCGTCGTCGTCAGTTTTGGACATCGATGGTCTGTCTCTGTCTTTTTCTTTGCGTTTTTTAGGTATTCCGGTAGTCGGATTGCTAACCGACGACATTTCTGGATAATTAAATCGTGAGCCAAAATATTTAGAAGCAAAACTATACCGACGTTTAATAGTGCGTTGATTAAATTTAACACAAAACTGACAGCAAGGTACGTTGTGGTCAGGGCCTAGGCAAGGAATACAGTACAAATGAAAATCCTTATGAAGCATTTGCATCCCACAAGTAATGCAATTATTAACTTTTACTGACATCGGTAAGTAGCAAGAAAAAGTTTCCCCAACGGGATACTTAGCTTTTAGTTGAAGACTTCGGTTCTGAAACTCGAAAACGAAAATTTCAGGAGTCGGCCAACCAGCACTTGCGAACTGCTTCTGCTTCAGGCACCGCATGGCAAGAAAGACTGATGTAATGGCATCGGCTGCATGTTTTATACCCCTGACGACCTGACGTCATGGAAGAAGGGACAGCAACCGACGCAGGACCCAAGACTTTGTTAATCAGGCTGACTGAGGGCAACCTGCCAGCAGATTACCCCAAATGTAATGACTGCAACAGTGAAATACGAAGAACATCAGCACCGTACAGACAAAAAGGCAAACAGAGGACTAGGTCCTCTAATTTAAACGGGCCTAGCCCTAAGAAGAGAAAAAGGAGATAAACCGAGGAATAGGTCCTCTAATTTAAACGGGCCTAGCCCAGGGAGACACAAACAGAATCGAGGACTAGGTCATCCAACTTAAACGGGCCTAGCCCAAGGGGAAAGGAAAAAGGTAACAGAAACAGGCAGCACAAGAGAAGTGATGCAGGGATACAATAGGCCAACGGAAGAATGGCCAATCAACGTACAAACAGTATACACAGTAAACGATGCAGCAAATAGTCTAAAACAGACACGGACTGCTAACTACCAAAAAAGTTAATAGCCAACAATAAACTAGTCAAAGATATAGAAAAAATTTCACTTAGTCACGGCCAAGATGACTCACGTCTGAGTTGAACAAGCGGCAAACGAGATATGGGTTGTGTTAGAGATGCATCATGGGATACCTCCTAGCCATGAGCCAACCAGAAGTTTTCGAGCTAGAGCATGGCTGAGTCGGAGCCTAGGTTCGGCTCCGATGCCAAGAGTAAGAATGAAGGCAAGATAGGAATACAGAACATCTGCTATTATCCTGCTTCACAAGGCAAACCTGTTCACACTGTCTACCAGAAACTGGACAAGTAGCTTTAGACCATTCCATATTCTGGCATTATTGACAAGCTAGTCAAACTAAATGCAAACCCTCATGTTATTCACTGGACAGCAAAGTGGCTAACTTATAGAACCCATTCTATTAATGTTGGAGGCACAGTCTCTTCAAAAATAAAAAAAAAAGTTATGTCTTGCCATAACTTGGCATCTCTGTTGTCTTCCTTCATTCACCTTCATGATAGGGTATCGGAACCGACCCTCTGATCTGGCTTGGCTACATTTCACAGACTTGGATCCGACTCTCAAGCGCCTCCCTCATACCCACGATGCCCTTCATTCACCCAACTACCTCAGATTGAGTTTGCCAAATCCAGACATGCCACATTCAGACATCAAAGATTGGCAGAACACATTCAGACATAGGAAACAACAGTCCTGAGATCATCCAGGTACCTCAAGAAGAAAGGCAGAGGGGTGGTTGGGTGGGAAAGTGAGGATGAATGATGACAACACAGATGACAAGTCATGATAAAACATAACTTTTTAATCTGATGTTGTCTTCTTCATTCATCCTCACGATAGGGTCAGTCCCCAGATACATGAACGTTGGGTGGCCCTCATGGAAGGAAATGCTGGAGCACCACCGAACCAAAGGAGGCCCTGCTCCTAGAAATAACATCCATTTTGTAGTGCAACCCAAAGGTGTGACTATTAGACCATGAAGCTGCCACACAAATGTCATCAATAGAGGTTCTAGTACAAAAAGCCAAGGAAGTAGCCATAGCTCTAGTGGAATGCACCCTTGGAGGTTTAGGTAACTCCAACCTTTTGGATGAATAAATGAAAGAAATGCAGTCTGAAATCCATTTTGCCAAGGTAATTTTTGATACCATTTGTCTAAGTCTACTCTAAGAAAAAAGCTATAAAAAGCTGATCAGACTTTCTGTATTGTTTGGTCATGTGTAGATAAAAATGAAGCAGTCTACGAATGTCTAGTAGGTGAAGAACATTCTCCCCTTTGTTAGACAAACTGAGAAACATCACTGGCAGTTGTATGGACTGACTGATACTGTTTTCTGTGGCTACTTTAGGAATAAAGGATGGATTAGTGCATAAGGACACCATCTTTATGAAACAAAATGTAAGAAGGTTTAGAAGATAAAGCTTGAAGCTCAGAAATCCTCTTGGCAGAAGTCACAGCCAGCAAGAGCCATTTTCCAGGACAGACATTTCATGTCACAACTAGCCGCAGGTTCAATGCCTGCAGCACAAGAACAAGGTCCCATGGGGGAGAAGGATCCCTAAATGGGGGCCTTAATAACAACACACCCTTCATGAAGGATTTACACAATTTGAACATGAGCAAGGAGCGTGTTTCACTTGCTGTGGGAAAATTAGAAACAGTGGCTAACTGTAACTTAACAGTGGAGAAGCTAGCACCCTCATCGAAAAGGGTACGGAGAAAAGTACAGTTGTGTAAAGTACAGTTGTGTACACTTACCATAAATGTAGATGTTCGAGTGTATTCACTGTTGCAGTCATTACACTTGGGTTATCCTGCTGGCAGGCTACCCTCAGTCGGCCTGAATTCCAAAGTCTAGGTCCGGCGTCAGTTGCTGTCGCCTCTTCCCTGACGTCAGTGCGCCAGGGGTATAAAAGATGCAGCCAACGCCATTTTCTTCAGTTTTTCTTGCCCCAGACGTCAGATGCCCCCAAAAGGGAAGGCTAAAAATATGCCAATAAAACATGCATGCACCAAAATATATTATACCTTCATCTACAAGCAAATACACCACATAGGTTGTATAGATTAGTTCTATAAGTACCAGCAAAAAGAGATGGGGGGTGGTGGGTGGGTAACCTGGACTGCAACAGTGAATACACTCTAACATCTACATTTATGTTAAGTGTACACAACTGTACTGTGTTCTTCGTGTTTCACTGTTGCAGTCATTACACTTGGGTTGAATCCCAAAGTTACGGTTGGGAGGCTGGAGCTAAATAGCATTAGGAGCGGCTATGAGGCCCTGTAGAACTGCAGTGTCAAAGCCTGTCCTGGATTTAGAGTAGAGTGGTAAATGATAGTGCTTTGTAAAGGTGTGCACTGAACTCCAAATAGCAGCCTCTAAAATATCTTTGGTTGGTACTCTCCTGAAGAAGGCTGCTAAGTGGCTGCTGCTCTGGCTGAATGTGGCCTAATGCCCTTAGGCACTGGCTTGCCATGTTGTGAATAGCAGAAACGAATGCAGTGGCCTATCCACTTTGAAATAGTCTGCTTTTAGATAGCCTTTCCTTGTGATCCTGCAGCATATGTCACTAGTCGTTGCTCAGTCTTTCTGAAAGCTTTGGTTCTGTTCAAGTAGAAGCGTAGCTGTCTGTGTATGTCCAAAGAATGCAGAATTCTCTCCCCCTTATTCTGTGGGTTTGGATAAAAAGTAGGCAGATGAATAGTTTGGTTAAGGGCCTCACTGGACACTACGTTAGGCATAAACGTCGGGTTTGCCCTCAGAGAAACCCTGTCTGGATAAAAGATGATAAAAGGTTATACAGCCATGAGTGCCTGTAGCTCTGAGACTCGTCTTGCAGAGGTTATTGCTAGGAGCAGAGCTGTTTTCCAAGATAAAAACTGTATATCAGCTGTAGCAGCTAGCTAAAAGGGGGCAGAGTGAGTTTTTGCAAAACATAACTGAGGACCCATGCAGGTATTGGTGATCTCCTTGGAGGCCTTAAGTTTTTGGCTCCTCTGAGGTATTGCCTTAAAGGAAGAGAAAAGATTGGTGGCTCTGTACTGTAATGAGCTGAAATGGAACAGGCATGAATTTTAATTGTTGAAAAGGATAGGACTTTGTCCAGCATCTCAGTTAAGTATTGCAAAATCTGAGGAAAATTTGGTAATGCTGTGTCAATTCCTTGTGCCTGGTTCCAGGCACAGAATCTCCTCCATTTTTCAGCATAAGATTTTCTAGTACTAGGCCTCCTGGCCTTCAAAATGACATCCATCACCGCTTTAGTGATAGGTGTGTTCTGTATGACTACATTATCCGTCATGCTGCCAGATTTAAGGTCTTGAGTTGGCTGTGCATGATCTGATTGTTTTGTTGGGACAGTAGGTGAGGTATTTGAGGTAAGGTCCAGGCTGGGCATTGAGACAAGTTCCTTAGGATTGGATACCAGTACTGGTGGGGCCAGTCTGGGGCAATCAGTATCATTTTTGGCTTCTCTTGTCTGACCTTTAGGAGTACCTTGGGGAGGAGAGGCAGTGGAGGAAAGGCATATACTGTTAAGTTTTTCCAGCTGAAAGATAGGGCGTCCACTTTCCATGCTTGTCTGTGATAAGTCCTTGTGCAGAATCTCTTTAGTTGGCAGTTGTGAGGAGAGGCAAATAGGTCTATGTCCGGGCATCCCCATTTCCTTGTTATCATGTTGAAGACTTGTGGATCCAATTTCCACTCGTGGGGATCCATGAGGTCTCTGCTTAGTTCGTCTGCCAGAGTATTTATCTTTCCTGGCAGGAATTGTGCCTGCAGATGTACTCGGTAAGTCAATGATGTGTCCCACAAAGTCAATGGCTAGTCTGCAGAGGGGGTAAGACTCCCTACTTGTTTATATACCACATGACTGTGGTATTGTCTGTCTTTATCAGTAGTTGTCCCAGATGAAGTAGGTCTTTGAGGGCTGTTAGGGCATTCTGAACAGCTATCATCTCTTTTTGATTGACATGTAGATGCATTTGGTTGGCGGACCATGTGCCTTGAATACATCTTCCTGCCATGTGTGCCCTCCAGGCATAACCTGATGCATCCGTTGTCAATGTCTGCCTGGCTGGGGGTAAGGTGAATGGCTGTCCCTTATTCTATACAGGGAATGGGAGTAATTATTGTTTCCAGGCTGTGGCAATGCTAAGTCCAAACACTTTTTAGGTACCATTGAAGTTTCCTCATATGCAGTCTTGCATATGGAATTAGTAGAATGCAGGATGCCATGAAGCCCAAAGCCTGCAGAATTATTCTTGCAGATAACTGGGCCTTTGTTGCCAACAGTTTGAAATAGGTAGTCAGTTGCCTTTGTTTGTTTGGCGTGAGATAAGCCATCTGGGCAGTTGTATTTAAGCTTGCACCCAGGAATATTATCTCTTGAGAGGGTACTAGTTTTGATTTCTATTTGTTGACTGTATACCCTAGGCATGGTAGTAATCTCTTTACAAACGCCAGATGCTGTAGTAGAATGTCCTTCTCTGCTTGTATGAGGCAGTCGTCCAAGTAAGGATATATTTGTATTCCTCTTTGTCTGCAGAATGCAATTACTGGTGCCAGGCACTTTGTGAAGACCCTGGGCGCAGTAGATAAGCCAAAGGGCAGTGCAGAGAATGGGTAGTGCATTGAGCCAGCTTTGGATCTGAGGTATCTTCTGCATGTTTGTCTGACTGGGAGATGCAGGTATGCCTCTTTTAGGTCTAAAGTCACAAGCCAAGCCTTCTTGCCCAGCATGGGCAGAAGCTGCTGTAAGGTCAACATTTTAAATTTTGGTATATCCAGATATGTGTTTAGAATAGATAGGTCCAGTATTGGTCTCCAGGCTTTGTCCTTTCTGGGTACCAAGAACAGTCTTGAATAAAATCCTTGTCCCTGCTCTTGTTCTGGTAATTGTTGAATAGCGCTCATGTCCATGAGGGATGAGACTTGTTTCTGTGCCTCTGCCCATTGTTTTTTTGGTAGGTCTGGCCAACCGTTTGCCCTTGGCAGGGTATGAAAGTGAAACTTGTAGCCCGGTGACACTATGTCTAAGACCCATTTGTCCTAGATTATTATCTGCCAATTTTAAAAAAAGTGCTAGTTTTCCCCCTAAAGGTGCTGCCAGAAGATAAGTGCTTGGCGCAGGGAAGTCATTGGGACTGTTTCCTGTAAGGTTGTGATTTGTCTTCTCCACCTTTGGAGGTAGAAGCACCCCATTGTTTAGACCTGTATGAATCTTGGGGCTGGGATCTGCCCCTTGGGTGTCTGTATCTACCCCTTTGTGGTCAGTCTGACACTGGAAAGGACCAATTCTTTGTAGGCCAATGTCTGCTTAATCTTGGAGGCTGTACCTGTAAGAAATCCTAGACTGTTTGCATAGATTTAGCTTTGTCCTCCATTTTCTTTAACACTTCTTCTGCTTTAACACCAAACAAAGTATCATGCTGTAATGGAGCATCTATTAATTTTGCTTTAACATGATCTGGTAGATTTTGTTCCTTTAACCAAGCATGCCTCCTAATGACAGAATCCGTGACAGCGGCCCTGCAGGAGGCCTCCAAAGAATCAAAACCACATTGCAAAGTATGCTTTCCAACTTGTTCAGCTGCATGCAATAAATCCTGCATTTCTTTGCTTTCTGCACCTTCAGAATGTATCAACATTTTCTGTTTAAGCAGTGACATAATATATTGCTGATAGTTGAGCATATGAAACTGACAATTTAAAGCCCTTATAGCCAAGGTAGCAGAGGTGTAAATCTTCTTTCCCCATCTGTCTAATGCCCTAGAATCCCTGTCTGAGGGGGTAGGATTTTTTGCAGTGGATGCCTCGACCCCTTTGAGACCCTGAGAAATAGTTTCTGGGTCAGCAGCAAGATTTTTGAAAAGGAATTTATGAGAGTCAGGCACCCTGTAGTACCTGTCCGGCTTAACAGGAGCTGGAGGCAAGGAATCAGGGGTCAGACTGGACTCTGAAAATACATCTACAATGTCTAACACAGGCGGAATACCTAGGGGCCTGTGTTGTGGGAGTAAAAGGAAGTCTCTGAGCCTTTCCTTAGATTCAGAATAATCTTGGCTCTCCCAGTGGAAATGTTCCCTCATGGTACGCAAGGTTTCCCCAAAAGAGTAATCCTCAGGAGGAGAGGCTGAAGGGATAGATTCTTCAGCATCAGAATCCTCACAGGGAGGAAGAGAGTATTCCTAATCAGAAGAGGAATCAGAAGAAATGGAAACCTGAACTGAAAATTCATATTCTGTCTCTTACCTAGGCCTCTTATCAGGAGGGGGATGGGAACCCCTGATCAAAGTAATTAAGTCTTCGGCCATTTTGAGCATCTGTTTTTTGGGCATGGAGGCCTGACCATGAGGCTGCTGTACTTGTTTCTTTGTCTTTAAAGATGCTTTAGTCTTTGCCTTTGTAGCTGGAGTAACTTTAATGTACAATTGAGTAGGTCTGAAAACATCCTCCGAAGCCGATGCCTGCTCAGCGGCTCCAGACCCATCTGAGGAAATAGTTTCCGAAGGTCCAATACCTTGAGCTTCCAGCGGCCTAGGCGACTCCACGTGGGAGTCTATAGCGGCCTGCGGGTCCAAAGTAGCGGGTGTCAGGGGCTGCGAAAGCACCTCACGGAGAGCCGGCGAACCGGTGACTGGTTTAGAAGAAGCCTCGTCGTCGGTTTTAGACCTCAGATGTCTGTCCTTTTCTTTTTATTTGTGTTTCTTGTGAATTGCGGTAGATGGTTGGCTATCCGACGGCATCGTGTAATTAAATCTTCTGTCAAAATAGTGAAATGCAAAATCGTACCGGTGCTTTATAGTGCGCTGGTTAAATCTAGCACAAAACCGAAAACAAGCAACGTCGTGGTCAGGGCCTAGGCAAGAAATACAGTAAGAATGAAAATCCTTATGAGGTATTTGCTTCCCACAAGAAATACAATTAACTTTTTCTGACATCGGTCTGGAGCAAGAAAAAAATTTTCCCCAACGGGGTACTTAGCTTTTAATGAAGACTTCGGATGTGAAATTCGAACACGAAAATCTCAGGAGTCCGCCGACCGGCACTTGCGAACTGCTTCTGCTTCAGGCACCGTGCGGCAAGAAAGACTGAAGAAAATGGCGTCAGCTGCATCTTTTATACTCCTGGTGCACTGACATCAGGGAAGAGGCGACAGCAACCAATGCCGGACCTAGACTTTGGAATTCAGGCCAACGAGGGTAGCCTGCCAGCAGGATAACCCAAGTGTAACGACTGCAACAGTGTAACACAAAGAACATCAGTAACACATCTGAAAAAGGTGCTAAGAAGAGGTCAGTGTTCCTGTTTGTGGCCCAAACAACAAACCTCTTCCAATTGCTACTGTAAACTTTCTTGGTGGAAGCCTTTTGTGATGCCAGAAGAAGTTTTCAGACTGAGGACTGAAGCCTGGACTCCCTCATCAAAGTTGGAAGTGGACCCAGGTGGACAGTAGTCTCTCCTTTAATAGTCACATCGCCACAGTAGTCCGGAAGTCTTTCTACGTGGCACACCTCATCATAAAAGGGGTTCTCGTCCAGGAAAAAAGAGGTCATTGTTACCCTCTACTCATCACTCATTATACCCATTATAGAGTACAACGCCCCTTTTGGAATGTACTTCACAAGACATCTGCAGCAGCTGGAAAGGCGACAGAAGCATCTCACAAAGAGGATTACTGGACTCAAACAAATGTCCTACACTGACCGCCTCAAACAACTCCAGCTTTACTCCGTAGCATATCACCTACTCAGAGGTGATCTCTGCCTAACATATAAAGCTATGTCAAACCCAGAGCTGTTGGACATGCTACACCTAAAGAAATCCCAATCCCTCTGAGCTACACGCTCTAGGGACCTAAACCTTGTCACCACAATAAACAGGACATGCTGGAGGGATAGATTCCTATCCCAGAGACTTCCCATACTCTGGAACAGGCTACCCATCTATGTCAAGCAAAGTTCTTCATTAGCATTCTTCAAGAAAAATCTTGATGAGTGGATGGGAAATAGGAAATACACCCCGGGGATCACTTCTGTGTCTCTGCTCATCAGTGGCACAAGAGAATAACTTTCTTGGGTGGCATAAGCCAGGGAACCTTGTTGGCTGGGCTTGCATAGGCCCTTGGGCCGATAGCCTAGTACCTACCTATGGAAAAACCAAGCGGTCAATTTCAGGGTTCAAAGATTTGGGTGTTGTATCTGTGACGTGTGAGAAAGGAGGTCCTGAGTGGGCTTCAGTATCCAAAGAGGACACTTCAGATGAGACCACAGGAAGGGGAACCATACTTGGTGAGGCCAGAAAGAGGCAATGAGGATGAATGAATGCTTCAACCTGCCTGCCTTCTGAAGAAATTTGGGGATAAACAGGAGAAGAGGGTAAGTATACAGGAGACCTGGGGGCCAATCTTGGACTACAGCATCCCTCGGGGACTCCCCAGTGGAGCGATCAGAGAGAAGAATTTGCTGCACTTATTGTTGAGAAAACAGGCAAACAGGTCACAGCAAGGCTGACCCCAACTGTTGAAGATCATGTTTGCTACTGACTGGTTGAGGGACCACTTGTGCGGAATTAGGAGAGAGCTGCTGAGTCTGTCTGCCAGATCATTGTTTTGCCCCGGGATATGTGTTGCAATTAGAAGGCGGTCTGAAGATTTCACCCAGTCTCACACTCTCAAGGTCTCCTTGCACAGGGAATAAGAACGGATTCCTCTTTGCTTGCTGATGTACCAGACAACTGACATGTTGTTGGTGTGTACTGCAATAGTCCCCCAAAGGGAAAACATCCTGAAAAGTTTGCAACATTAGGAAGACAGCTTGTCTCTAGGACACTGATATGCACCTTTGTCTGGTAAGGTGACCATGTGCCTTGGACCATCTTCCCATTGTAATGCCCCCCACCTGAACTGGGAAGCATCCGTGGTCACGGTAGCTATCGGGAGACTGTTCACAAACAGTCTGGTGAGAATAAGATTGTCTGACTGAATCCACCAACTGATACGACGCCTGCAGATGGGAGTCAATCTGATGAGATGAGACAAGGGCTGAGACAGGATGGAACATTGATTGGCTAGTGTCCACTGTAGAACCCCCATGAAAAACTTGGATAGGGGGATTAACAGGATGGCTGCAGACATGGACCCCAGGACCTGCAAGATCAGTCAAGCTATGGAGGGTTACACTGCTAACAGCTGTTGTACCCAATTCCTCAAAATGGTTTGTACCCAATTCCTCAGAATGGTTACTCGGTGTAGAGGAAGAGAAAAGGAAGCTATCTGATCCCTTGTGTTGAGTTGCGTACCTATGAACACCAGATTCTGAATCGGAATAAGGTTGGATTTGCTCAGGTTTATAGTGATTCCCCAAGGAGTGCGCTAACCGGAGTAAGTAGTTCCTGGCTTGGATTAGTCAATGGCTTGACTGATTTTTTACCTTTTTATATTTCTTAAAGAATAAAAGTTGTTGAATATCTCTCAGCTATTTTGCTCGTGATTTTCTTCAGTTGGACAAATTTTGGATCCTTCAAACCAAGTCCCGTCACTCGTGGTGGTTTTTAAGCCTTGGATTAGTCAACACCTTGTGGGAGTGCTTAAGAGCCAATATGGAAACACTTGAAATCCCTTGAGCTTCAGGTGACAGGATGCCACTGCCATGCATATGGTGAACACCCGGGGGGCTGTGGTGAGTCCAAAGGGCAGTGCTCTGAACTGGTAGTGATTGGCTCCCAGCAGGAAGTGCAGGTATCTCATGGAGCTCCTGTCTATTTTGATGTGATGGTACACGTCCTTGAGATCTATGGAGCACATCTTTGTGCAACAATGACAGAATGGACTGAACAGTAATCATTCAGAACCTTGCCTTCTTTACATATTCATTTAACTTGCTGAGATCCAGAATGGGTCTTAGGTCCCGTCTTTTTCGGCAATAAAAGAAGTGGGAGTAGGTTCCAAATCCTCTCTGTTCGGTTGGATGACTCTTTTTTGCAACAGCTGTTAAATTTCCTGTGCTGCCTGTTCCCATTGACTGGGTGGCATGTCGGGAAGGCTTTTGTATTCTGGCGGTGGAAGGGAAAAGGGAATATAATAACCTCTGGATATCACGCTTAGCACCCAACAATTTTGAGTCAACTGGGTCCAGGCTTCAGGGTGAAAACCTAATCATGCCTCACGAGATGGACAGTCTAGTAGAGCTTCAGGAGCACTGGTAAGGCTTATTGGGTTGGAGGGGTCCTTAAAGCCCACATTCTGTGGACCCCCTCTGCCTCTGAAGTGGCATCTCCCATCAAACCCTCGTCCTTTGCCTCTAGAGGAGGGCTCTCCTTGTGGGTCCTGGAAAGGCCCTTGGGACTTGCGGAAGCACATTTTCTTACCCCCACACTGGTTCCTGGAGAAGGGCCTCTGGGGTGTAGAAAACTGGATTCCAACAGCAGAAAGAGTCTTTCCATCCTTCTAGCTGTTGGTAAGAGTGTATCTAACAAATGGCACAAAAAGAGAGGAGCCATCGGAACTAACAAATGGCACAAAAAGAGAGGAGCCATCGGAAGGGATATTAACAAATGACGCCTTAAAGGGCTCTACAAAATCACAGACTCATCCAGCCATGTATTATTAGTAAAAGGCCTGAACCGGCTGCTCGCAAAGTGCCCCCTACGGTGGGGGAGATTAACCTCATTGAAGAGTTAGCAATAGACAGAAAAGTGGTCAGCTTAGGAGAAACTCTCAAATTTCTCCACAGACACGGACTCTAAGCGGGAAGCCGACAGTTCTTTTATCCGGTCCCTTTGAAGCCAGGTGAAGTGAGCCAGATAGTTCAACGGCATCAGCGCAATAGTTGCAGAGGCATAAACGCGCTTCCCAATTTTGTCCAACTCTCTAGACTCCTTGTTTGGTGGATGGAGATTGGCAGTTTCCTCTGCCAACTCTTTCTTTGTGGCTGCCGCCACCATGATAGCATCAACTACAGGACCATTACTCCAGTGCTTCCTGTCTGCAGGAGGTACTAGAACCCTATCAGGCCACTTGATTATGGGCTTGATGGTGTACGATTCCTTCCATGCACAGTGAGATACTAAATCCACCAGCGTGTCTGCCAGGGGGGTCACCCAGGACATACATGGGCCAATTCCGAATGCCTCCAAGAAAACTGACTCCTCAGAGGAAGGAGTCTGGGCAGACCACCCACCTTTTTGCTTCAGGATCTCTAAAATGTCCCCAAAGGAGACATCTTAGGGTGGGGATCGGGGGGGGGGGTCCTTCCCCCTCATTGAGGTCAGTAGCCTCGGTTAAAAGACTCTAAGGGGAAGTCCACATGCCTCCTTTTGCACATCTTCTTCAGAGGGACTTCTTCAGGTGGGTACTCTGGGAAAGCATCAGAAGAAAGGAATCCCTTATGAGTAGGGAAATCTTGGAGGCCACTTTGGACGGGAAGACTCGTGGTAGGACGACGGAGAGAAAGGACTGGATCCGATGGAGGTACAGGGATGGACTGAAGAACTCTGTGGTTGATTCTCCAACCCAGGAGAAAACAGTCTCCACTATCTGGTACAACAAAGGACCAGGAGAAGCCCTCTCCGCTTCCCCCAAAACCAAAACTACTGAGGAAAAATGGTCAGGGCTCACTCGGAATCCCAGGCCCTAGGAAGGGATCGGACCAAAGCGATTAAGTGCCGAAGTGCCACAGGAAAAGGATGGCTCCGAAAAAGATGGAGCCAATCCCAGTCCCCCAAACCTGACACCAACACCACAGCTCAGAGACTCGTTCTGCTCCAAAGAGGCCAGAATAGGGCTCTTCAAGGGCATTCTCGGCGTAGAAGAAGGGAGCTTCCTCTACTTAGAGTCCAACACACACGGAAATCCTGAATCCCCTGGCTCCGAAGTCAGGGGACACACTGGAAAAGGAGCCTTGACTGGGGACCTGGGCATCTCATGGAGCCGATAGGGGACGGAGCCAAGACTAGCCTCATCTGGATCTGGTCCTTAAGAAAGGTCATGATCATCCTTGTCCATGCCTGCCTCGGACCAGCTTTTTGAGGACCTGGAAGAAGCCAACGAGGGGGACCGGGAGTGCTTTGACTTGGGGCATAGGGTAGGAGACTTCATTGAGGACCTAGGATCCAAGGGCATAGGATCTGAAGTCAGAGCTGACAAAGACGTCGGGGAAATGGTAATAATCTTCCCCTGGATCTGAGGAGACACAGTAGGATCTGGTCAGGGAGCTAACTTCCGCAGATCCAAAGCAGTCGAATCCACTGATTTCTTGGGCTTCTTAAGCTCAAGATAGTCCCTCAGAAAGGCAGGGAGGGACCTCTTTTTAGACTCCTTAGCAGAAGTAGTGGAGAAAGAAGCCAAGGAAGGGGCCTGAGCCTCAGCCGAGTAAGGAAGAAGGCTCCTAAGAATGAGTCTGTTCCATCTGTTGGCTAAAGCCCAAGGATTAAAGGCAGCGCAGATGGAAGATTCAGCTTTTAGATGGTCTGTCATGCACACCTTGTGGGCATCTTGACTGGGGATTTTATGCCCACAAGAAGTGCAGTGCTTGAAGCTGGGAGCCCATTTGTCGGCCATAACGAAACAGAGCCCCCGCCAAAACTGACAGAAAAAGGCAGGCTGAATAGTACAGAAACTACTTAAGCCAAACAAACAACAAAGGTAAGAGTTTTACTATAATTACAGCAAGTACTAGTAAATTTAACACAAATTTAGCAGATTTAACTGCTATGCACTAAAGCAAGTTAAACTTTTTTTTTAAAAAAACAGGAATGAAGAGATTGTGCACGCACATACATGCACGTGCGCGCATACACACCTATGCGCACACACACTAGAAAGAAGAGGGAGGAAGAAATACAGCCAAAGGTACTTACAATTTTAAGAGATGCTATTTGAAATGCTAACCACGCTTTTGAGTGTGAAATCCACGTCTGACTCACTGAAGTGGCAAATGGGATCTGAGGTAGTTGGGTGGATGAAGGGCATTCTGGGTATGAGGGTGGATCCAAGTCTATGAAATGTGGCCGAGCCGGGTCCAAGGGTCAGATTCCAGACCCTATCATGAGAAGGAATGAAGGAGACATCAGATCAGTAGTTACCAGCTTTGTCTCTACAGACTGGTGCTAAGGCCACTTTTCTTTGGTACTTACTTCTCTGACGTCAAGGCTGACATCAAGGGCCTGTGACTGATCAAGTCTGCAGATGACTGCAAACCTGCAGTTGTCATTAACTTCCCATCTGACTTCCAAATTCTCCAGGACTAACACACACGAATAAGTCATGTCTAAAATAAAATGCTAAGAAATGCAGTATTGTGTCCTCAGCCAAAACTAGGTACACATGCATTTACCACATAGGTGACCCCTCCTCCCCTTTGAAAGCTGGATCAGCTATTAGCGACAGGCCACTTTCGTTGACAACAAACTGTCTTTTAATCAACATGTAGCCACTGTTATTAGGGTTCCCCTTTACCATACCCAACTAATTACCAGGAGTATTTCTTCCAGATCTAACGAAGTTATCATCCCTTTCTACACCACCCTCATCAGTCTTAGAATAGAGCACAATGCCCCCTTTGGTATGTACCTGTCTAACCATATGACCTAGCTTGAAAGACTGAAGCATTTCCTCACTAAGATAATCAAAGGCAAGCCTTCCTTGAGCTACCCAAACCATCTAAAAGCTCTCTCATTTTTTTCGGTTTCTACACACCCTTTAATAGGTGACCTCTGTCTAGCTTACACAGCCTTGAAGGATCCAGTCCAATGTGACAGCCTGCATATCTGCAAAACTAAACACCCACTAAAGAGATTTTAACTTACACCAAAACATAAATATGACCTGCTGATAAGACACATATCCCAGAGAATCCCTCTTATTGAATAGACATTCTTTGGATGTAAAGCAAAGCAGGTCCCTTACCCTTTAAGTATAACCAGGATGGATGGATGGGCAAATGGAAATACACACAGGGTCAGGCCCAACAACCCTCAATTGAAAGGGGTAAAACTAGGTATAAATTAGTCATGTCAAGGAGTACCTATGATTTTGGGTACTGTGACTAGGCTACTAATGGTCCTCTGGATCAATAGCCCTAGTATTGACCAATAAACCCATTGCAAGCCTTCATTTACTACGGCAGCAGTTACTTAGTATACCTCATGTGTTGATAAACTACCAAATGAAAGTCAAAGGAATCTGTAACTTCCTAATGGTGTATGAACTATACACTAACCGTGACTTGTTTGTACAGCTTTACCTGCCCAACAGCCCAGTTTGCAACTGCTACTGAGATAAATCTTAACATCTGGCATTCTTCAAACCACTTCTTCAAATGTCAGAAGAGGGTGATGGTCTTGTTTACACAACTTAGATTTGTGGCTTAGTTAAACCCTGATTGGTGGATACTGTCTCCACTAAAACCAACAACATAGCCAGGTTTAAATACCTGCAATACCTGTGGCCTCAAGGGGCCCCTTAATTATCATCGACTGTGTGGGGGCCCCACAAAAACAGCTGATGGACAGGAAAAATGAGGGACAAATGTATTAATTTCCTGATTATGCTCTTTAACCTGAACAGGGCTCTGGTATGACCCTGTTAGGATAAAGCTGGTAATGAACATAAGCAAGGTAAGCAGTAGAGAGATCAGCAGGCCGGAGTGACTAACTTGAGTGTAAACCTTGTATTTTAAGGAGAGCTGATGATTCCGATCTTCAATGATTTTTTTTCAGGGAGTTTTATACATATTGGTAGAACACCAGATACTACAACTCAACTATTTTGCAGAAGAATTCTGCATAATACCAAACATAATAGCAGAACAAAGGCTCAAAATCAGGATGTTGTTGTAAATATTACTCTAATAAACTTAAATATGTTAATAGAATAAATAACACCTTTTGTATCAACATGAATTTTTTTGGACAACAAGAGGTATAAAACCCCTCATACCTGGAATTATTGACTGTCTGTATCCCTGAATGATTTATTTGCTAATCAAACTTTTTTTTATGAAGGACAGATCAAAATTATAAATAAAATCAAGGAAGGTCAGTGTAATCAGAGACAGTGACAGGTATGCATTACTCCTTACCAAGGTAAATAAAAGTGACTTACCCTGCTGCTGTTTGACAACTGCTAAACAGCATTCACTGATCTGGTGTGACAGTACCAGTGTTGCACAATGTATTGCTATTTGCTGAAACAAGTACAAAACTAGTATTGCTATGGCTTTTGTGTGTGCTTGTAAAATGTATTACTGAATGTTATCTCTGCATTTACCTGATAATGCCAGGACTCGTACATCATTCTTCTGGGTATCAGTGAAAAATGTAGGGAACAAGTAATTATATTTCAAAAGTAATGCATAAAATATATCCGAGAAGATTCAGACACTTCAATCCTCAAGGAGTCCGGTGGCCTCCCCTCCTTAGACTGTATAAATTGATACAGGGGGTCCCTTAATCATTTTGACTGTGTGAGGACCCCACAAAAGCTGTTGCTGGCTGGAGAAATATGAGAAAAATGTATTAATTTTCTGACTACAGTCTTTAACCTGAACAGGGCTGACCCTTTTAGGATAAAACTAATAATGGCCTGTGCTCTCAACTGCATCCATTCTAAAACCAGCCCTGTTCAGATGCAAGTGTACAGAAAGCTGCTCTAGGTTATGGGGGGGGGGGGGGTTGTGGTTACTTCATTACTTTTCATTACAGTAAAACCATAGAGTTTTGCACATGAGGTCATTACAGTTTTTGTTTGGGCTGAGGACAGTGTGATCATTCTTTATATTACTTTTCTCACAGACCTCAGAGGTGTACAAAGAAGGTTGCTGTAGCTTGTGTAGGGGCAGTGTACTGTCTAACAGAAAATACATTACTGTAATAATTTTTTCAATTTCACATAAATTTCACATCAGGCATGTATGTATATAGGTAGCTGCCTTTGATGGGTAGGGTTAGGAGTAAAGAGGCATGCTATGTATATGTATGCCAGCACTCATCTGAAACACATGACTGTGGCAGTTTGAAACTCTCTTTTCATCCCAGTCTAACACCAGAGGGATGCACAGGCGGTGACTTTTTTTTTTTTGGGGGGGGGGGGGTTATGGAAGCAGACCATATTTCCAGATTGGACCTATGCATCCAGACAACAAATGGCTGGTTAGTTTATTTTGAACTGCTACTTCTGTCATCTCTGAATATTAAGCCTTGGGCACAACTTAAGTCTTCCTTGAAATAAATTAAAAAAAAAAAAAAAAAAAGACTGAAATTCTTTTCTTACTCATGGTTTTTGTTTAGGACACCATTGAATTAAAAGATTGGAAAAATGCTCTAAAGTGCATCCCAGAACACCTATAACACTGTGGCTTCTTGGCCCTGGCTTAACTGGGTTATTTCCTAAATGGTTATCACTGCACTGTCTTGGTCAGGAAAGGTGAGTTGAAAGGATGCAAGGAAAACGAACGGTGAACAACAACAATGAATTTCTTTCCTTAATCATACTTTCTGTTCAAGCCATTATTGGATGAAAAGATTATGTAAAAAGAACAAAACTAAAATACACTTTAGAGCATATGGACAGCATTTCACATAAGTCCACACCCATACATAAGCTTGCTATAATGCAGCATTGCTTTAACTAAAATACCAGTAACTGTGAAAGTCTCTCTGTGAGATGGGTGAACACAGTGTGATATAGAGACCTGGTGTATTGTAAGAGCATTATAGCTACAGGTCATTCTGTACACAGTATTTCTAAAAGTTTGCAGCATGAACTAAAAGGCTGTTTCAGAGGGGTGGCAGACAGTGACAGGGTGATACTCTGATAGAAGTGTCTAGGGGGCCCCCAAACTTAACATTTGCCGGGGGCCCAAAAAATGCTAACACCGGCCCTGCCCACTGGGCAGAACATATTACAACATAGAGTTCAAGTATTTTCCAGGTGCAGTTATTTAAAGGCATTTTCTGACATAACTCTATACTCTGCGCTTACATCTAGATTAAATTCCATATTCTGCCCATTGATACTTTTTAAACAGTCAGCCTTACACTCACTTCCTGGTTTCAGATACATTTTCAGATTTCCTGGTTTCATATGCATCTTCAGTTTTCAATGCATCAAGTCTGCTCTGGTTCACTTCAAAAGTATCAATAAATAGTTCAAATTTATTTCTCTGCTTAACATGAAAATTCTTTTTAACATACTTGGTTTTGGCACTATACAACTTAGAAAATGTTATTTTTCATATGAATTCTGCAAGACTGACTAAAAGCTAAACAATGCCTCCTTTCGTGCTTATAGTCACAACTATTACAAGGCTCAATTAAAACAATTCTGATTTCTCCCTCTTGTACTGCTTTAACACAGCCTGTAGGGTTTCTTTTTCATTTTAATTTTTACAGCACTTGCAACTTTTATTTTTCATTTTTAGGTTACTATTTTACTTAGTCCATGGTTTTAACTAAGCGCTAGTAATTTCCTTTGCTTTGAACATTTTCACAGCTGTGAGAAATGTGTTTCTATTAACAGCCTGCCCTTATTTCATTATCTCTTATAAAACAAATTATTCCATCCCTTATTAAAAACTGTGCAGCTCAAATTCAGCCTTTAGTCTTAAACTTGGCAGCATATGCAACCAGACAATGAAGGAACTTGTGATGAACCTCTATGAAACTAGGATATTCTAAAGTATAGATACCTAACAAATGACAAATTATTTTTAGGCTGGCAATAACACTGCTGTCTCGTACACCAGCCAAACTTTTATGGGATACTGGCAAAAGGCTGTTTTCACATGAACTTGGACATAGTTTATGTAAGGTTCTGGCCAGGAAGGAAGATAAAGTACAGTTTTGTACCTACCATAAATGTAGATGTCCGATAGGAATGCATCTGCAGTCATTACAAATGGGTTGTCCTGTCGTCAGGCAGCCCTTCGGTCGGCCGGATTCCAAAGTCTGGGTCTGGCCTCGGCTGGTGTCGCACTTCACCCGACGTCATAGCTGCAGTTATTCAGGTATAAAGGCATCAGCCGACGCCATTTTCCTCAGTGTTTCTTGCCCCAGATGCCAGGTGCCCTCTTGGAAGGCTAAATTTGGATAAATGCCAATGATTCCAAATAGTAGAGAGCAAACACAAAAAATAAGCATGTATGTACATATATACAAACAAATACACCATAATAGATCCCCCCCAAGCTAGCTGAAGGCTGGCAAATACCCTAGGAGTACCTCAGAGGGAAGGTGGGTGGGTAATCCTGACTGCAGATGCATTCCTATCGGACATCTACATTTATGGTAGGTACAAAACTGTACTATGTCCTTCAAGGATGCATCTGCAGTCATTACAAATGGGTAGAATACCATAGCTAAACAAGGGGAGGAGGAAAGAGTAGAGATTATGGTGTAGCTAGGATCCCTTGCAAAACAGCAGTGGCAAAACCTGCTCGGGATCTAGAGAATAAAGGTAAATTGTAATGCTTGGCAAATGTATGCACGGAGGTCCAAGTAGCAGCCTCTATAATGTTCTTGGTAGCCACTCCTCGTAAGAAAGCTGTGGTAGTGGCTGTAGCCCTTGTGGAGTGAGGCCTGATGTCCTCTGGGGTTTTCTTTCCATGGTAGGAGTAACAAAATCTAATGCAATTTCCTATCCATTTGGAGATTGTCTGTTTTGAAATTGGTTTTCCTTCCTTTCCTGTGGCATATGCTACCAGAAGCTGGTCAGTTTTTCTATTGGACTTAGTCCTGTCCAGGTAGTAGCGTAACTGTCTGTGTACATCCAAGGTATGCAAAAGTCTTTCTCCCCTGTTCTGTGTGTTTGGGAAGAATGTAGGTAGGTGGATAGCCTGATTTAATGACACTCTGGATACCACCTTAGGCATAAATGTAGGATTTGTTCTCATGGACACTCTATCTTGATGGAAGATCAGGAAGGGTTGCACTGCCATTAATGCCTGTAGTTCAGAGACCCTTCTTGCTGAAGTTATTGCCAGCAGGAAAGCAGTCTTCCAGGATAAGTATTGTAATTCTGCTGTTGCTGCTGGTTCGAAAGGAGGAAGTGTCAATTTTTCTAGCACAAAGTTCAAGTCCCATGCTGGCAATGGTGGTTTCCTGGGAGGTTTTACATTTTTAATTCCTCTCAGAAACTGTCTGAGCAGGGGATGAGAGAAGACAGGAGGATCCAAGCTGTATTGTGCTGAAATAGCTGATGCATGTATCTTGATGGAAGAATAGGACAGGCCTGTGTGGAAGAGCTCTGCCAAGTACTCTAGGATGTTGGCCATGTTTACCAGAGTCACATCTTCTCCCTTTGCAGTACTCCAAATGAGATATCTTTTCCATTTTGCTGCATAATTCTTTCTTGTTGAAGGTCTGCAAGCCTCCAGGATTATGTCTTTAACCCTTTGGGATAAATTTGGGTTATTTTCTGTTATGTAATGTTCCAGGCAGTTAGCTGCAGAGTTTTCAGGTTTGGATGCAGGATGTTGTAGTTGTTCTGTGTTAACAGTAATGGGATTAGGGGTAGTGTAGTGTCCATATTTGTTCCCGAGACATGCTCCTCAGCAATGGGTACCAATGTTGTCTTGGCCAGTCTGGAGCTATCAGGATGATCCTTGGACGGTCCTCTTTGATCTTCAGAAGCACCTTGTGCATCAAAGGAAGTGGTGGAAATGCGTATGCTGTCAGGTTTTTCCAACTGAAAGATAGGGAGTCCACCTTCCAAGCAAGTGGGTGGTACGTCCTTGTGCAGAATTTCTTTAGCTGGTGATTGAATGGGGATGCAAACAAGTCTATTTGTGGTAATCCCCATTCCCTTGTGATGGCTTTGAAGATGTCCGGATGAAGCATCCATTCGTGGGCATCTGTGGTTGTTCTGCTTAATATGTCTGCTAGAATGTTTTCTTTTCCCGGTACAAAAATTGCTTGTAACTGAATGTTGTAGCTCAGGGCCACATCTCATAGGTCCAGTGCCAGCCGGCATAGAGGATATGAATGGGTGCCTCCCTGTTTGTTGATGTACCACATAACTGTGGTGTTGTCTGTCCTTATCATCAACTGACCTTCTTGGAGAAATGGTCTGAATGACTGGATTGCCAATTTTACTGCCAGCATTTCCTTTAGATTTATGTGCAAGCGCAGCTGGTCTTGAGTCCATAAGCCTTGTATGCACTTGCCCAGCATGTGTGCCCCCCAACCGAGGTCTGAGGCATCTGTCGTGATGGTTTGGCTTGGTTGGCTGTTGCAGAAGGGCAATCCTGCGTTTGATTGACAGGCCTGAGCCCACCATAGGAACTCTTGTTTCAGGCATGGGATTATTGGGATTTTGGTTTCTAGGCTGTGCTTGTGTTGGGACCACAAATTCCTTAGGTACCACTGTAGCTTTCTCATATGCAGTCTGGCATGAGGGACCAGAATTATGCAGGATGCCATGAAGCCTAGAGCTTGCAGTACTTTTCTTGCAGTTAGGTGGTTCTGCTTTGTTAATGCCAAGAAGTAGAGAGGTAGTTGCTCTTTCTTTTCTGCAGTTAGGAATGCCATTTGTTTTGATGTGTCCAGCTCTGCACCCAGAAAGGTTATTCTTTGGGATGGAATCAGCCTTGACTTTTTATATTGACTGTATATCCCAAGGCTTGCAGCAGGTAAATGACTCTTTGTAAGTCTTCTGCTAGCTTGCTTTTGTTGTCCGCTTGTATCAGGCAGTCGTCCAGGTAGGGATAAATTTGGATTCCCTGAAGTCTGCAATGAGCAATTACTGATGCCAGGCATTTCGTGAACACTCTGGGTGCAGTAGATAAGCCAAAGGGCAATGCTGAAAATTGATAATGCTCTGATCCTGCAAGACATCTGAGGTATCTTCTGCAAATTGGTCTTATGGGGACGTGCAGGTATGCCTCCTTGAGATCTAGAGTTACCAGCCAAGACTCCTTGCCCAGCATGGGAAGAAGCTGCTGTAGGGTCAGCATTTTGAATTCTGGAACAATAAGGAATGTGTTTAAAGCAGACAGGTCTAGAATGGGTCTCCATTTGTTTTCTATTCTTGGTACCAGGAAGAGTCTGGAGTAAAATCCCTTTCCTTGCTCCATAGATGGTACCTTTTCCACAGCTCTCATTCTTAATAGCGGAGATATTTGTTTTAGAGCTTCTGTCCTTTGAGTAGGTGGTAGGTTTGGCATTCCTCTCTTCCCTGGTAGAGTATGGAAATGGAACCTGTAACCTTGGTCTATAGTTTGCAAAATCCATTTTTCCCTTGTGATGCAATGCCAGTTTTTTGAAAATAAGGTTAATTTTCCGCCTAAGGGTGCTTCTAGTTGTTCCCTGGTAGGCGGTGCCACTGTCAAGTCACTGTGATTGAGGTGTTGTACTGGTGGTGGCTGCGTCCGTGCCTCGCTGGTTGTTACCTTGCCATCGGCGTCCCCTGTAGGCACCCCTGGATTGGTTTCTGCCTCTTGAACGCCTATTCCTGCCTCTCTGAGCCTTTGAGGAGTCCGGAAAGTACCAATTCTTGGAGGGCCAGTTCCTGCTAAACCTTGGAGGTTGAACCTGTAAGAAATCTTTCACTGTTTGTACAGATTTCGCCTTCTCTTCCATCTTTTTTAGTACCTGCTGAGCAGGGGAACCACATAAATTGACCTTGTCCATGGGTGCATCCAAAAGCTTTGATTTGACATGGTCTGGTAATGCCTGTTCTTTCAACCATGCATGTCTCCTGATAACTGTGCCAGTCATGGCTGATCTAAAGGAAGCCTCCAGTGCATCATAGCCACATTTTAAAGAATGGTTACTAACCTGCTGTATGTTATGTACCATTTCCTGAACATATTTTTTATCTAAAGATTCTTCAGAGGAAAGCTTTTTAGTTAACTGGTCAAGCATAAACTCTTGATATTGAGTCATATGAAATTGGCAGTTCAAAGCCCTAGCTGACAAGGTAGCAGAAGTGTAAACTTTTTTACCCCATCTCTCTAAGGACCTGGATTCCCTTTCAGATTGGAGGGCGTTTTTAGTAGAAGTAGCAGCTACAGCTTTAGGGCCCTGGGCGATAGTCTCTGGATCTGCAAAAGGAGCCTTGTATAAATGGTGATGAGTGTCCGGGACCCTGTAGAACCTATCGGGCTTAGCAGGAGCCGGAGGTAATGAATCAGGAGCAGTGCAAGCATCATTAAATGCATCATCTACAACAGAAAGAACTGGAGGTATAGCTAAAGGCCTATGTTGTGGCAAATGTAGAAAGGTTCTAAGCCTTTTTCTGGAGTCTGAGAAATCTTGGCGCTGCCACTGAAATTGTTCCCTCATAGCATGCAAGGTTTCCCCAAAGGAAAATTCCTCAGGTGGAGAGGCTGAAGGAATGGACTCTTCCGCATCAGAGTCTTCGTAAGGAGAATAAGAAGCCTCAGGAAGGTCTGTATGTTCTGATTCATCAGAGGAACCATCAGTGGATACTGGTTCAGGGGGCTCTGCTCTAGGTCTCTTTTCTGGAGGTGGGAGAGAGGACCTGTCTGGATGAGGCTGGGATCCACGAATTAAAGAAATTAAATCCTCAGCCAAAGAAAGCATATGAGAGCTAGTGCTGGGCCTGTGTGAGGGGGGTTTGGCAAGCACAGTTTTTGAAGCTTTGGCTGCTTTAGCCCTGGCAAAGGCCTTAATAGACATGGCTGCAGGAGGCCTAGCAGCTCCACGTGCAGGGGTTGAAATATCCAGGGGAATTGTGTCTGATAATTCCTGAGAAACCGCAACAGAAGGCTGGATTTCAGAAGCTGATTCTACCAGGTTAGAGGAGGCCTCGGTAGAAGGCAAGATTTCGGCTGGAGAAAGAACCGCTTGCTCGGTTTTGGCCGAAACCGAGACACTCGCGGTTTGCTTAATCGCGGTTTCGGCCGAAACCGCGGACCGCGAGTGTCGGTCCTTTTCTTTTCGTTTTTTTTGGAAATTTGCGTTGTCGGAGGATCCGACGGCATAATGTAGGCAAAATCAGAGCCAAAAATTTGTTCAGCAAACTCCGACCGACGTCTAAGCATCCGTCGGTTAAAAGAAGCGCAGGCTAGACAAGCTGCTACGTCGTGGTCTGGGCCTAAACAATGTATACAGTAGGAGTGGAAATCTTTATGAGGTATTTGTTTCCCACAAGATAAACAGTTATTCACTTTCTCTGACATCGGCTGAGGCAAGAAAGAGTCCCCAACGGGGTACTTAGCTTTTTAGAAGTCTTCGAAGTAGTATTCGGTAGTAGTAATCTCTGGATCTGACCGACCGGCACTTGCGAACAGCTTCTGCTTCGGGCGCCACGCGGCAAGAAAGACTGAGGAAAATGGCGTCGGCTGATGCCTTTATACCCGAATAACTGCAGCTATGACGTCGGGTGAAGTGCGACACCAGCCGAGGCCAGACCCAGACCCAGACTTTGGAATCCGGCCGACCGAAGGGCTGCCTGACGACAGGACAACCCATTTGTAATGACTGCAGATGCATCCTTGAAGGACATCATGGATACAACAAAGCCATCATTTACTGTTAAGAGCATCCTTCACAGAAAAAGATTTACTTGAACTTTAATGCATTCCTTAACATCCTGTCCAGTAGCTGACTTACCATATCCGCTGCTTCATTCAATTAATGCTTGGTGAATACGTAGCATTTGAGTACAGTAGCTCAGTGCTCCTAGGAAAAGAGTTAAGAATGAGTAAACTTGCTTCTCACGTTTGTCTGTAGCTGTGAATTTCCTATCAAATAAGTGGAATGGCTGTGGCTTGAGGGTAGGATTCGACACCAGTAGGATTTTGTTGGCCTGTGATGGTTGGGGTTTATGCTAAATCCTCTAACTTCTGAGAGACAGTTAAATGCAATCTATCTTGTGAGAGATGGTTTCATTGATCTTAGAACACCCCTATAATGAACCCAATCAGATACCTGAAAAGTCTTCCCTAGCACCTACAAGTCATCAGTAGCTCCCTTCCAGGAGAAGGCACACAATCAAAAGGCCACCCTCATTTCTGAACTATTACTATCTCCCTGAATAAGACTGCCATTTGGTCAAGGCTATTGTACTTCATTTTCTAGTTCCTCTAGAATGATTTTATATTGGAGACCCACTTCTTCACAGTGACACTTTAACATTCACTTTTTTGGGTTTGAATAGGAGCACTAGTCTGAAAAAAGGGTTTTTGGAAGATCTGGACTCAGGGGAAAAAAATTCATGGCTATAAGTCCAGGGAACAAAGGACATCAGAGGTACATCTAAGGAAGCTCATGAACAGCTGAAAGTGACATGACTTGGCAAGGTAAAATGTTAAAAGAAATCACACTTCTATCTAAAGTAGCATCATAGACACAGTCTGATACAAGGGGGAGAAGGACTAATGGCACTCTTCTGAGACTAGTGCTAGAGGAATTAAATGTCAGAGATGCCAGTGATAACAAGGAATGACAAAGTACAGTTGTGTACACTTACCATAAATGTAGATGTTCGAGTGTATTCACTGTTGCAGTCACCACACTTGGGTTATCCTGCCAGGGGTAGCCCTCAGTCGGCCTGAATACCAGAGGCTTAGTATTTCTGCGTCAGTTGCTGTCGCTCCAGGACTGATGTCAGGTCGTCAGTGGTATAAAAACAGGCAGCAGACACCATTACATCAGTTTTTCTTGCCCCAAATGTCAGGTGCCCCCAAAAGGGAGCTAAGTTATGGTGGAGTAACATCACCAGTAGAAAGTAAATACCAATAGCCCTGTAAGGGTGAGGAAGAGAGAGACAAGGGGACTGGAGTGTGGGAAACCAGGACTGCAACAGTGAATACACTCGAACATCTGCATTTATGGTAAGTGTACACAACTGTACTATGTTCTTCATGCTTCACTGTTGCAGTCATCATACTTGGGTTGATTCCCAAAGCTGAGGATCGGGTGGAGTCAGTCAAGAAGAGTTGGGGCTGGCTAGAATGCCCTGCAGGACTGCGGTTGCAAAGCCTGCCCTGGATTTTGAAAAGATAGGCAGGTGGTAATGCTTGGTGAAGGTATGCACAAAACTCCATGTTGCAGCTTCCAGGATGTCCCTGGTAGGGACCCCTCTGAGAAAGGCTGTAGAGGTTGAAGTTGCCCTAGTTGAATGTGTTCTGACCCCCAGTGGGGGTGGTTTCCGATGGTGTTTGTAATAGAAATGGATGCAGTGTGCTATCCATTTGGAGATGGTTTTGATATGGCTTTTCCCT
Source organism: Protopterus annectens (assembly GCF_019279795.1). Classification (NCBI taxonomy): domain Eukaryota; kingdom Metazoa; phylum Chordata; order Ceratodontiformes; family Protopteridae; genus Protopterus; species Protopterus annectens. Next base: position 208,705,009 of record NC_056728.1, on the reverse strand, counting down.
CTGCCCCTGGTGCAAAGCTGACTAGTAACTGGTCAGATTTCCTAGAGTGCTTAGTCCTATCTAGGTAGAACCTGAGCTATCTGTGCACATTCTGAAGAGTGCATTATCCTTTCCCCCTTGTTTTGAGTTATAGGGAAAAAGGTGGGCAAATTAATAGATTGGTTGAGAGATACACTGGACACCACCTTGGACATGAAAGTTAGGTTAGCCCTGAGGGAGACCATGTCAGCATGAAAATGATGAAAGGTTCCACAGCCATAAGTGCTTGTAACTCAGACACTCCTGTAACTGAAGTGATGGCCAGAAGCAAGGCTGTTTTCCAAAAGAGGAATTTTAACTCTGCTGACGCTGCAGGCTGAAAGGGGGGGGGTAAGCTTTTCCAACACAAAGTTAAGGTCCCAAGCAGGAGTAGGGGCTCTCCTTGGTGGCCTTAAGTTGTTAGCCCCTCTCAAGAATTGTTTGATGAGAGGGTGTGAGAAGAGAGGTGGCTCAGTGCTGTAATGTGCATAGATGGCAGAGGCATGGATTTTAATGGAAGAGAAGGATAGGCCCTGTGGAGTAGTTCTGCTAGGAAATCCAGGATGAGAGATAAGGAGGGCTGTGCTGGGTCAGCTCCATTAGTCTGGATCCAGGAACAATACCTTTTCCACTTGTCAGCATAGGATTTTCTAGTACTGGGTCGTCTGGCTTCACGTATGACATCCAGGACTTGTTTGCGTAGGGTGGCCACTGGAGGAAAAGTCAAGGAATAAGCCAGGCTGCTAGGTACAGTGTCTGCAACTGTGGATGCAAGAACTCTCCCTCCTACCAAGTAAGGAGAGTTGGAATCTGGGGTAGGTGCCATGGAGGCAACGGGGACAAACTGCGCAGCAGTGGGTACCAGTGTTGGCATAGCCAGTCTGGGGCAATCAGGATTGCCCTTGGTCTTTCCTCCCTTATTTTGAGTAATACTCTGGTAAGAGGTAGAGGGGGAAATGCATAGATTGAAAGGTTTGTCCACTGGAAGGATAGGGCATCCACTTTTCAGGCCATTCTGTGAGGTTCCCTGGTGCAGAATTTGTTGAGCTGGTGGTTGTAGCAGGAGGCAAATAGGTCCACCTTCGGGGTACCCCATTTTTGGGTCAAAATGGTTGAAGGTGTTATGGTTTAATTGCCACTCATGTGGGTCTAGTAGATTTCTGCTAAAGTTGTCTGCCAGAGAGTTTTGGTTGCCTGGCAGGAATTGAGCTTGGAGATGAATATGCATGGCTGAGGCCGTGTTCCAAAGGGTCATGGCTAGTCTGCAGAGAGGGTAGAAGTGGGTTCCCCGCTGCTTACTAATGTACCCCATTACTGTGTTGTTGTCGGTTTTGATAAGTAGAGGGCCCGGACAGAGCAGGGGACTGAAAGCTGTCAGAGCGTCCTGAACAGCTAGCATCTCTTTTTGGTTGATGTGCAGATGAATTTGGTTTGGGCTCCAATGGCCCTGAATGCATCTGCCATCCAGGTGAGCACCCCAAGCATAGTCTGATGCGTCTGTGGTTAAGGTCTGCGCGGCGTGGGGTTGTGAAAAGGGAACTCCCTTGTTGTGGTTGGATGCTGCAGCCCACCAAAGAAAATCTTTCTTTAGACAGGGTATCATACGTATAACAGTTTCCAGGTCCTGTGAATGCTGGCACCAAAGGCTTTTTAAGTACCACTGAAGTTTCCTCAGAATGCAGGAGGCTATTAATCCTAGAGCTTGCAGGATTTTCCTTGCAGATAACTGGGTTCTGGCGGCCAGTTGAGAGAAGTAGCCTGTCAGATAGGCTTGTTTTTTCTGGAGTTAGAAATGCCCTCTGGGATGCCATGTCCAAGCTTGCTCCCAGGAATACAATTTTTTGACTGGGGACAAGTTTGAATTTCTTTTCGTTGATAGTGTACGCCAGTGAAGTTAGTAGGTCCTTTACAAATATCAGGTGCTGTAACAGCTTTTCCTGACTGTCTGCCTGAATCAGGCAGTCGTCCAAGTAAGGGTAAATTTGAATATTTCTTTGTCTGCAATAAGCAATGGCATTTTGTGAAAACTCTGGGAGCATTGGATAAGTCAAAGGGAAGTGCAGAAAACTAATAATGCATAGATCCTGCCCTAAAACGTAGATATTTCCTGCAAGAATCTCTGATTGGGATATGCAGATAAGCCTCTTTGAGGTCTAGAGTGGCTAAGCCAGGCATCTTTAGACAGCATAGGGAGAAGCAGCTGCAATGTGAGCATTTTGAATTTTGGTACCACCAGGAAGGTGTTTAGGATAGATAGATCTAAGGTTGGGTGCCAGGTGCCCTTTTTTTCTGGGTACTAGAAAAAGCCTGAAAAAGAACCCTTGACCTATCTGATCTGCAGGGACAGGCTGAATTGCCCTCATGGAGAGCAGGGAATGAACCTGGTTTTGTGCCGCTGCCCACTGGTTTAGAAGAAGATCTGGGAATCCCTTTGGGGTTGGCAAGGTATGGAAATAAAATTTGTAGCCCTGGGACACTATGTTGAGGACCCATCAGTCGTTGGTGATGGAGGCCCAGCTTTCTGCATGGGAGGCTAATTTTCCTTTAATGGCAAGGGCAGATGGGCAGAGGTGAGAGCAGGAGTTGAGGAGTCATTGGGAATTCTTTCCATAAGGGGGTTGGGCTTAGCATTCCCTGGTTTAGAAGTGGAGGCACTCCAATGTTTAGATTTCTGCATACCCTAAAACTGCTGTCTGGGGGGGTCGGTTACCCCTAGGTCTTGTCTGAAGTGGCCTTGAGGGGAAAGCAGGAAAGGACCAATGTTTTGAGGAACAATGTCTGCTGAATCTTGGAGGCTGAACTTGCAAAGCATCTTTAACTGTCCGCATAGATTTAGCTTTTTCTTCCATCTTTTTTAAAACTCTTTTTTGCTTTGGTGCCAAACAGATTGTCTTTGTTAAGAGGTGCATCCAATAACTTTGATTTGACATGATGTGGCAAGGTCTGTTCCTTAAGCCAAGCATGCCTTTGAAGTACAGAAACTATGACTGCTGCCCTGCAGGATGCTTCTAGGGCATCAAACCCACGTTGCAGGGTATGGTTACTGATTTGGCTTGCAGAATGCAAAAGTTCCTGTAAATCTTTATTTTCTGCACAGTCAAGGAAGGTAGACAAATTTTTGTTTAATAAGTTCCATGGTATGTTGCTGGTATTTCAGCACATGGACTGACAATTGAATGCTCGAGAATCCCTGTCCGAGGGGGTGGGATTCTTAGTTGTAGTTGCTTTTATTCCTTTAGGCCCTTGGGAGATGACCTCTGGGTCAGCAGTAGGATTCCTGAAAAGAAATTTGTGCGAGTCAGGGACTCTAATACAAAGGTTTCCTGGGAACAGAAGGTAAAGTATTTGGGGTAAGACTGGATTCCATAAAAACATCATCTACAACATCCAGGACAGGGAGTATAGCTAAGGGTCTGTGCTGAGGTAAATCTAAAAATTCCCTGAGTCTCTTTTTGGACTGAGTGTAATCCTGGCATTCCCAATGGAAGTGCTCCCTCAAAGTATGTAGGGTTTCACCAAAAGAAAAATCCTCTGGAGGAGAGGCAGAAGGAATGGATTCCTCTGCATCTGAATCCTCATAAGCAGATAAGGGCATGTCTTCATACTCAGAAACCTCAGAGTCGTCGGACTCTTGGTCAGATAAAAACGCTGGGGCGAAGTCTCTTTCTTTTAGAAGGAGAAGGCTGGCTGCCCCTAATCAGCATAAGGTCTTCCCGACATTTTAAGCATCTGCGACTGTGACAAGGAAGCAGGTGAGTGAGTTTGGGTCATCTGCTTTCTAGGCATAGCTCATACTCCGGGCCTTAGAAACTCGGTAGTTTTAGAAAGAACTGAGGATGCGAAAGAAGTCGTCAGTTTGTGTCGAATATTAGTGCGAAGAACTTCCTCAGACGCCGGTACAGTACAGTTGTGTACACTTACCATAAATGTAGATGTTCGAGTGTATTCACGGCTGCAGTCATTACATTTGGGTAATCATGCTGGCAGGTTGCCCTCAGCCAGCCTGAATTCCAAAGTCTTGGGTCCTGCTTCAGTTGCGGTCACCCCTTCCCTGACGTCATGTCGTCAGGGGTATAAAAGAAGCAGCCAACGCCAATTTCTTCAGTTTTTCTTGCCCCAGATGTCAGGTGCCCCCAAAAAGGGTAGCCAAACTTTATGTACATATTCAGAAATATGTCAATATAAATTTTACCTTCATCTATAAGCAAATACACCACATAGGTAGTATAAATCAGAGAAGGAAAGATAAGATCCAAAAGAAAAAAGGGGGAAGGCGGATGGGTAACCTGGACTGCAACAGTGAATACACTCGAACATCTACATTTATGGTAAGTGTACACAACTGTACAATGTTCTTCGTGTTTCACTGTTGCAGTCATTACATTTGGGTAGAGTCCCAAAACTATTGTTGGGAGGCTGGAACTAGACAGCAGTAGGAGCGGCTATGAGGCCCTGCAGAACTGCAGTGGCAAAGCCTGCCCTGGATTTAGAGTAGAGTGGCAGAAGATAATGCTTTGTAAAGGTGTGCACTGAACTCCAGGTAGCCGCCTCTAAAATGTCTGTGGTAGATACTCCCCTGAGAAAGGCTGCTGAGGTGGCTGCAGCTCTGGTGGAATGAGTCCTAATGCCCTTAGGCACTGGCTTGCCATGGCGTAAGTAGCAGAAACGAATGCAGTGGCCTAACCACTTAGAAATAGTCTGCTTTGAGATAGGCTTTCCTTGTGATCCTGCAGCATATGCCACTAGTAATTGATCTGTTTTCCTGAAAGCTTTGGTTCTGTCCAAGTAGAATCTAAGCTGTCTGTGTACTTCCAAAGAATGCAGAATTATCTCACCCTTGTTCTGTGGATTTGGGTAAAAGGTAGGCAGATGGATGGCTTGGTTAAGAGCCACACTTGACACTACTTCAGGCATAAATGTTGGGTTTGTCCTCCAGGAGACTGGATGAAAAATAATAAGAAGTTATGTACCTACCATAACGTTCCATGTTAGTTGTCCTCTTCTCGCCTTCTTTCTTGCTGGTTGGGTTCGGAGCCGACTCTCGGCTCCAACTCGGCCATTTTCTAAAGCTCGAGAGCTACTTACTGGCTCGAGGCCTCCCTATATCCCACAATGCCTGGCGCTAGACTGCCAGATCTCGTTCTGGAAGACCTAACACCATAATAATACAAGACGACAACTGTCCCAAAAACAAGACTCCAGCAAGAGAGCTGAAGAAAAAGCTAGAGGACATAAAACAGTAAAGACTCAGCCAGTGACAAGACTCATAGGAGGACTCTTCTCGGTCCATCTAGGCTAGGGGGATGGAGAGTGGGACGCAAGAAAGAAGGCGAGAAGAGGACAACTAACATGGAACGTTATGGTAGGTACATAACTTCTTAATGTTAAGTTGTCTCTCTCGCCTTCATTCTTGCTGGTTGGGACAGCGTCCCTAGCACCTTAGTCCTGGGTGGCTCATCGGAACAGACTCTTGAGCACAGTGGAACCAAAAATAGGCTCTGCTCCTAGAGGCCAGATCCAATTTATAATGTGAAATGAAGGTATGAGGGGTGGCCCATGTGGCCGCCATACAAATGGCTCCCATAGGTAGCCTTGATTGAAAAGCTACCGACGTAGCTAAAGCCCTAGTAGAGTGGCCTTTAGATTTAGCAGGGAGTTCTTTATTTCTCAACTGATAGACAAGGGTAATAATAGAGGACAACCACCTGGATAAGGTTACTTTAGACACTGGTCGACCTTGCTTACCCTCCGCCTACGACAGGAAGAGTTGGTCTGATTTCCTTATTTGCTCAGTCCTATGCAAATAGAAACGTAATTGCCTATGAACGTCCAACTGGTGTAACTTGTGTTCAGCTTTGTTGGAATAATTTGGAAAAAAGACTGGCAGATCGATGGATTGATTCAAATTGTTCTCGGAGGGGACCTTAGGAAGGAACGAAGGATTAGTCCTGAGTGAAAATCTATCTTTATGGAAAACTAGATAAGGAGGACAAACACAAAGGGCTTGAAGTTCAGAAACTCTCCTCGCTGAAGTAATAGCCACCAAAAAGAGGGTTTTCCAAGAAAGCAATTTCAAGGAGCAGGAAGCTGCCGGCTCAAAGGGAGGCAGTATCAAGGAAGCTAGGATCAAATTTAAGTCCCATGGAGGCGGGGGATCTCTCACAGGAGGCCTGAGCAAGATTGTTCCTTTCAGAAAGGCTTTGCAAAGCTTATGGGACATGATGCTGGTTTCTGACAGGCCTGTATGGAAATTAGAGATTGCCGCTAAATGAACCCTAATGGTGGCCGACGAGGAGCCCGCTTGAAAAAGTTCTGCTAAGAAGTCCAGAACGTTATGGACGGGGGCCGTGAAGGGATCTATATTTCTAGCCTCTACCCAGAAAGAGAAACATTTCCACTTACTAGCATAAGTCTTCCTGGTTGTAGGTCTGTGCGAAGAAAGGATAATCTCACGCACTGAACTGAAAATACTGGGAAGCCTGGCTAAGGCTGGAAGTGGAGCAACCAAGCAGTGAGGTTGAGAGACTGAAGAGACTGACGCAGCCCGCCCGACTGATGGATCAGGAGGTCCGGAACTAGGTCCAGATTCCAAGGCCGCTCTAGAAGGTGACGATGCAGGAATGGGAACCAGATTTGTGGAGGCCAGTAGGGGGCAATGAGGATCATCCTGCAACCCAGCACGGTAGCTTTCTGAATTAGTTTGGGAATTAGTGGAAAGGGTGGGAATGCATACAGAAGTCCCTGGGGCCAATCGTGAACTAGAGCGTCTCTGTGGGGAGTGTCCGGGAAGAGGAAAGTGAGTGAAGTAACTGTTGCACTTGCTGTTGAGAGGAGTTGCGAAAAGGTCGCAGCAAGGCTGACACCATTTGCGGAAGATTCTGTCCGCTACTGTCCGGTTGAGAGACCACTCGTGAGGCATGAGAATATCTCTGCTTACCCTGTCAGCTATGACATTGGACTTCCCAGGGATGTGCGTTGCTGTCAGAAACCGTTGAGAGGAGATCGCCCACTGCCATAGTCTGAGTGCTTCTCGACTTAAGGGATATGACTTGGTTCCGCCCTGCTTGTTGATGTACCACACTACAGACATATTGTCTGTCTGAATTGCAATGGTCCCAGTGGGTAGAGAGTTCTGAAGAGCTTGCAACGCTAAAAGCACAGCCCTCATCTCCAAGACATTTATGTGCAAGTAGTACTTGTGGGGTTGCCAGGTGCCCTGGACAGTCCTGCCCTGAAAATGCCCCCCCCCACCCCACCCGATCAGGGAGGCATCCATGGTCACTGTGGCAACTGGAGGAGGAAGGACAAATGGTCTGCCCTGGGGTACTGATGGAGAGACCATCCACCAAGCTAAGTGGTCTTTGCATGACTGTGTGATTATTATCTTGTAAGACAAAGGAAGTTGTTGAAAGGACCATTGGGTGAAAAGCATCCACTGGAGAATCGTCATGTGAAAACGAGCCAGGGGAACTAATATAATTGCAGCTGCCATGAGACCTAAGGTTTTTAGGATGAATCTGGCCGGAATCTTTCTGCATCCTAATAATACCCGTACATGTCGGCGAATGTCTGCCACTCTGTCTACTGGAAGTTTTGCGGACAGATCTTTCGTATTTAATCTTGCGCCTATAAAGGTTAAAGACTGACAAGGCAACAATGCAAACTTTTCGAAATTTATTGAGATACCTAGGATGGAGCATGTTTGGATGGTATAATCCCTGGCTCTCAGCAATTGATGTCTGGTGGCAGCAGTAAGGAGCCAGTCGTCTAGATATAGAAACACCTGGAATCCTTGCCGTCTCAGGTGAGCGGTAACCACTGCCATGCATTTGAACACCCTGGGGGCTGTGGTGAGACCAAAGGGCAGGGCTCTGCACTGGTGACTGGTTCCCAGACGGAAGCGGAGAAACCTTCTGGAACGCCTGTCCATTTTGATGTGGCAGTACGCATCATGAAGATCTATGGAGCACATCCAATTGTCCTGACCCAAAAAGGGTAGAATGGACTGAAGTGTGACCATCTGGAACTTCGTTCCTTGAACAGACTTGCTCACTCTGCTGAGATCCAAAATGGATCTCCAGTCCCCTGTCTTTTTTGGTACCAAAAAAAACTTAAATTCCAGATCCTTGCTGGTCTGCTGGGACTTGTTGGATGGCCCGTTTTCTTAGCAGTCTTGAAATTTCTTGTACTGCCTGTTCCCTTAGACTGGGTGGAACACCTGGGATGTGGTTGTTTGATTTTAAGGGAGTGTGGACAAATGGGATTTTGTAATCTCCGGATATGATAGACTGTACCCATCTGTCTCGAATGATGAGACGCCAGGCTTCTGGGTACAGAGACAACCTTCCCCTGACTGCCTCCGAAGGCGGACAGCCCCTCAGGGGTGCTGGAAGGGCTTGTCAGAGAAGGATTCTCTGCTGCCCTGATTCTGCGGACCCCCTCTGCCCCATGGGCGGCGTCGATTGTTGTTCCCTCCTCTGCCACTGGAGGGAAACTCACCACGTGTGTCAGGCACAGCTCCCTGGGGTTTCCGGAACCACATCTTCCCACTCTTCTGACCCTTAGGGTATGGTCTAGAGGGAGTGGAGAAACAGACTCCCACGGCAGAGAGAGTCTTGCCTTCCTGCTCACACCTGGTAAGTGCATCTTTCACCTGAGGTCCAAACAGAGCCGAAAAATCAAAAGGGGTGTTGGTGAAAGATGCCTTGAAGGGATCAGTGAAGTTACATAACCGCATCCAGGCATGTCTTCTCAAAGCCATGCCTGTGCCTGTGGCTCTACTCGCTACATACGAAATGAGCCGCATGGAGGAGTTAACGACAGAATTAAGAGTCGCCAGCTGGGAGTTTATCTTGCCTTGAGCCCCTGCAGCTGATGGATCTTGCAGGTTATCTCCTAGCTCCTTGAGGAGATCCCTCTGAAGGCAGGTGAAGTGGCATAAATAATTCAGCGACCGCATGGAGACGGTCGCTGAGGAAAACATCCGCTTCCCATATCTATCCATCGTCCTAGACTCTTTATTAGGGGGATGGACAGGTACAGAAGTATCAGCCAACTCCTTTTTCGTGGCAGCTGCTACCACCATGGCATCAATGGGGACACCCTTTGTCAGAAACTGTTTATCTTGAGGGGCCGTAATAAACTTAGTGGGCCTGCAGGGGGTTGGTTCCAGTGTGTCCTGAGCTGACCACACCTTCCGAGCCACCACTTCCATTAATGGATCGAAAGGCGGAGACGCCCAGGAGGTGGAGGGGCGAGAACCAAACGTATCCAAGTATACCAACTCGTCCTCAGAAGGGTTAAGGGCAGACCAGTTCCCCCTCTGCTTAAGGATCTCAAGGATGTCTGAGAAAGAGACATCTTCAGAGGGGGATCTTGGGGACCCATCCGAATCCTCCAAGTCAGTATCTGACGTGATAGACTCTGGGGAGTCGACATGTTTCCTCTTACATTTCCTCTTTCAAGGGAGCTCCTCTGAAATCTCAGGGGAGGCCTCGGAAGAGGAAGATACACCCAGTGGGGTGACCTGGAGCGTTTGATCCCCTCGATTGGGGTCTGGAGGAGGGGCAAAGACCAAAGCAGGCACCCTGGGGGGAGGAGCTGAAGGGGCTGATCGAGGTGCAGACTCAGTAGTCAGCAAGCACCTCATGACCTCGAAGGCACCCCTGTCCGGCAAAGAAGAGGGCCCCCGCTCCGAGGAGACGGGAATCCTCTCCGGCACCAAAAGGGATGGCTCCGAGGCTGATGTAGGAGCCGAGCTTACCTGCGCCGGGGCTCCGAGAGGGAGAACGGGGTCGACAAGGGTCCAATGCCACTCGCCCCCTCGGAGCCAGTGAGGGAGACTCAGCGCCCAGAACCCTCCAAGGACGGAACCATTGAAGAAATCGGAGCCGACGAAGGAGCCGAAAGGGGAAGCATCGGCACCGACGTTTCCAGGATCTGAGCCCCAACCAGCTCTGGCTCCGAACTGACAGGAGGAATCGGAAGACGAACTACTTCAGAAAAAGGAGCAGCCACAGCCTGATGAGGAGGACTAGTTAACATTTTAGCCAGGGCCTGCGATTTGAGGAGTCTACTAACCACTCTCTCCAAGTCATGATCGGACAGCCTCGAGGACAGAGAAGAGTGGGACCTATGGCTCCGTTCAGACTGTAGGCAAAGGTGATCCCGGAGCCGAGCGAATCGACTCCAGGGATGGCGACCTGGATCGCTTATGGCTCCCTGACGGCTCCAACACCAAGGTCGGAGCCAAGAGACATTTTGATACTTGAAGCAGATGCTCCACTTGGCAACGGCTCCATACTGGGAGCCGACGGCTTGGTAGGCTTAGGGGTTTTCACTGGCTGAGACTTTGCCGGAGACCCCTCGGGTTTTAGTAATCCCCTGAGAATTAACTTGTTCCAATGCTCCTGCAGGACTCTCGGACTAAAGGCATGACATACCGAGCAAGAGTCCTGCAGGTGTAGGGCACCCAAACAATAAACACAAGAAGTGTGACCGTCTGTCAGAGACATTTTCTGACAGCACGAGTCAAACTTCTTGAACCCTGATACCTTGATATCCTTTGACATGTTATATAAAAAAGGAATACCGATGGATGAAAATTAGACTAGTGCAAAAAAATACACACACTAGTCCCACACCTTCACACAAAAAATTCAAGGTAACTATACTGACAAAACTAAGATCTTAGACTACTTCCTACTGAAAACAATATAAAAGGGAAGGGGATAGCCTCTAACTTAAACTGCCTAGTTAGGAAGATGGGGGGGGGGGGACTCTCTAAGTAAAAATGAGTTTAAGGGTCAGAAAACACAGGGAGACTAAGACTAGTCTACAGTACTACTCTAATTTAACAAAACATTTGAAAAAATATACTCTAAAAGTTTAACTACTAAAATTACAAAAGATTAATACGACCTGAGCCAGTGAAGCGCAACCTCGTAGCTGAAGCGGCAAACGAGATCTGGGGGTCTAGCACCAGGCATTGTGGGATACAGAGAGGCCTCGAGCCAGTAAATAGCTCTCGAGCTTTAGATAATGGCCGAGTCGGAGCCGAGAGTCGGCTCTGAACACAACCAGCAAGAATGAAGGCGAGAGAGACAACTTAACATTGAAAGGTTTCACAGCCATGAACGCCTGTAGCTCTGAAACTCGTCTTGCAGAAGTAATTGCTAAGAGCAGAGCTGTTTTCCAAGATAAAAACTTCATATCAGCTGTAGCAGCTGGCTCAGAAGGAGGCAGGGTGAGCTTTTCCAAGACATAGTTGAGGTCCCATGCAGGTATTGGTAGCCTTCTTGGGGCCTTAAATATTTGGCTCCTCTGAGGTTCTGCTTTAATAAAGGGTGAGAAAAAAGTGGTGGCTCTGTATTGAAATGAGCCAAAATGGCAGAGGCATGAATTTTAATAGCTGAATAAGATAGGCCTTTGTCCAGCATCTCAGTTAAGTATTGCAAAATCTGAGGAATATTTGGTACCGCTGTATCAGTTCCTTGTGCCTGGTTCCAGGCACAGAATCTCTTACATTTTCCAGCATAAGACTTTCTAGTACTAGGCCTTCTGGCTTCCAGAATGACATCCATCACAGCTTTACTGACAGGTGTTTTTTGTATGTCTACATTATCCGCCATGCTGCCAAGTTTAATGTCCTAAGTTGGCTGTGCATGATCTGATTGTTTTGCTGTGACAGTAGTCAAGATATTTAAGGTAAGGTCCAAGCCGGGTATAGAGATAAGTTCCTTAGTATGGGATACCAGTACTGGAGTGGCCAGTCTGGGGCAATCAGTATCAAGTTTGGCTTCTCCTGTCTGACCTTTAGGAGCACCTTGGGGAGGAGAGGCAGTGGATGAAAGGCATATACTTATAGGTTTTTCCAGCTGAAAGATAGGGCGTCCACTTTCCATGCTTGTCTGTGATAAGTCCTTGTGCAGAATCGTTTTAGTTGGTAATTGTGAGTGGAGGCAAATAGATCTATGTCCGGGTATCCCCATTTTCTTGTGATCATGCTGAAGACTTGTGGATCCAGCTTCCACTCGTGGGGATCCATGAGGTTTCTGCTTAGTTTGTCTGCCAGAGTATTTTCCTTTCCTGACAGGAATTGTAACTGCAGATGTACTTGATAAGTCAAAGCTGTGTCCCACAAGGTCATGGCTAGTCTGCAAAGGGGGTAAGAATGTGTGCCCCCTGCTTGTTTATATACCACATGACCATGGTGTTGTCTGTCTATCAATAGTTGTCCCGGATGAAGAAGGTCCTTGAAGGCTGTCAGGGCATTCTGAACAGCTAACATCTCTTTCTGATTGATATGTAGATGCATTTGGTTGGAGGACCATGTGCCCTGAATGCCTCTTCCTGCCATGTGGGCTCCCCAGGCATAATCTGATGCATCTGTCGTTAGTGTCTGCCTGGCTGGAGGTAATGCGAATGGCTGTCCCTTGTTCTGGTGACAAGCCTTTGCCCACCATCAAAACTCCTGTTGCAGGGAGGGAATGAGAGTAATGACTGTTTCCAGGCTGTGGCAATGTTGAGTCCAAACACTTTTTAGGTACCATTGAAGTTTCCTCATATGCAGTCTTGTATATGGAATTAGTAGGATGCAGGATGCCATGAAGCCGAAAGCCTGCAGAATTTTTCTTGCAGATAACTGGGCCTTTGTTGCCAGCATTTTGAAATAGGTAGTCAATTGCCTTTGTTTGTCTGGCGTGAGATGAGCCATCTGGGCAGTTGTATTCAAGCCTGCACCCAAGGAATGTTATCTCTTGTGAAGGTACTAGTTTTGATTTCTTTTTGTTGACTGTGTAGCCTAGGCATGATAGAAGTCTTTTCACAAACGCCAGATGGTGAAGAAGAATGTCCTTGTTCTCTGCTTGAATGAGACAGTCGTCCATGTAAGGATATATCTGTATTCCTCTTTGTCTGCAGAATGCAATTACTGGTGCCAGGCACTTTGTAAAGACCCTGGGCGCAGTAGATAACCCAAAGGGCAGTGTAGAGAATTGGTAATACACTGAACCAGCCTTGAATCTTAGGTATCGTCTGCATGATTGTCTGACTGGAATATGCAGGTATGCCTCTTAGGTCTAAAGTCACAAGCCAAGCATTCTTGCCCAACATAGGCAGAAGCTGCTGCAAAGTCAACATTTTGAATTTTGGAATATCCAGGAAAGTGTTCAGAATAGATAGGTCCAGTATCGGCCTCCAGGCCTTGTCCTTTCTGGGTACCAAGAACAGTCTTGACTAAAATCCTTGTCCCTGCTCTTGCTCTGGTACTTGTTGAATGGCCCCCATGTCCATGAGGGATGAGACTCGTTTTTGCACCTCTGCCCATTGATTTTTTTGGCAGATACGGCCATCCGTTTGCCTTTGGCATAGTATGGAAATGGAACTTGTATCCTTGTGACACTATGTTTAGAACCCACTTGTCCTGGGTTATGATGTGCCAATTTTGAGCAAAAAGTACTAATTTTCCCCCTAAGGGTGCTGCCAGTAGATAAGTGCTTGGTGCAGGCAGAGGGACGTCATTGGGACTGTTTTCTGTACGTTTGTGATCTATCTTCTCCAGCTTTGGAGGTAGAAGCACCCCATTGCTTGGGCCTATAAAAAACATGCGCTTGGGATCTACCCCTAGGGCGTCTGGTTCCACCCCTTTGAGGTCTGTAACACAGGAAAGGACCAATTTTCTGTAGGCCAGTGTCTACTAAACCTGGGTGGCTGTACTTGTAAAAATTTTTTGACAGTTTGCATAGATTTAACTTTGTCCTCCATTTTCTTTAACACCCTTCTGCACTAACACCAAACAAAGCATCATAATGCAAAGGTGCATCTACTAATTTAACTTTAACATGATCAGGCAGATTTTGTTCCTTTAACCAAGCATGCCTCCTAATTACAGAACCCATAACTGCGGCCCTGCAGGAGGCCTCCAAAGAATCAAAACCACATTGCAAAGTATGCTTTCCAACTTGTTCCACTGCATACAATAAATCCTGTATTTCCTTATTTTCTGCACATTCAGAATTTAACAACATTTTCCGTTTAAGCAATCCCATGACATGTTGCTGATACTTAAGCATATGACATTGGCAGTTTAAGGCCTTAGAACCAAAGTTGCATATGTGTAAACCTTTTTTCCCCATCTATCCAGTGCCCTTGAATCCCTGTCAGAGGGGGTTGGGTTTTTTGCAGTGGAAGCCTCAACTCCCTTTGGGCCCTGTGAAATAGTTTCTGGATCAGCAGCAGGGATTTTAAAAAGAAATTTGTGTGAATCAGGAACCCTGTAATATCAGTCAGGCTTAACAGGAGCTGGGGGTAAGGAGTCAGGGGTCAGACTAGACTCCGAAAACACATCATCTACAATGTCTAACAGGTGGAATAGCTAGAGGCCTGTGCTGAGGTAATAAGAGAAAATCCCTGAGCCTCTTTTTAGATTCTGAAAAATCTTGGCTCTCCCAGTGGAAATGCTCCCTCATGGAATGCAAGGTTTCCCCAAAGGAGTAGTCCTCAGCAGGAGATGCTGAAGGTATAGATTCTTCAGCATCAGAATCCTCATAGGGGGAAGAGAATATTTCTGATCAGAAGAAACGGAAACCTGATCTGAAGATTCACAGTCCGTGTCTTGCCTAGGCCTCTTATCAGGAGGGGGATGGGAACCCCTGATCAAGGTATTTAAGTCTTCGGCCATTTTGAGCATCTGGTTTTTGGGCATAGAGGCCTGTCCACGTGGCTCTTGAGTTTATTTCCTTGCTTTAGAAGGTGCTTTAGTCTTTGCCTTGGATGCTGAAGTCTTTTTAATGTAAAGATGTTTAGGTCTGAATACACCCTCAGAAGCCGGTGCCTGCTCAGCGGCTCCGGACCCATCTGAGGGATTAGCGTCCGAGCCTTCAATACCTTGAGTATCCAGTGGCATGGCCGACTCCACGTGGGAGTCAGTAGCGGCCTGCGACTCTAAAGTAGCGGGCGTCAGGGGCTGTGAAAGCGCCTCACTGAGAACCGGCGAACGGCTTAGGAGAAGCTTCGTCATCAGTTTTGGGCCTCGGTTGTTTTTCTTTTTCTTTGAATTTTTTGTACACTCCGGTAGTCGGATGGCTGTCCAACATTTCAGGGTAATTAAACCGGTGTCCGAAAAAGTTTAAAGCAAAATTATACCGACGCTTAATAGTGCGTTGGTTAAATCTAGCACAAAACCAACAACCAGTAAAGTACAGTTCTGTGCCTACCATAAATGTAGATGTTCGAGTGTACACCCTGCTGCAGTCATCACACTTGGGTTATCCTGTCATCAGGCGGCCCCGCAGTCGGCCTGAATTCCAAAGTCTTGGTCTGGCGTCGGTTGCTGTCGCTTCTTCCCTGAAGTCAGTTCGCCAGGGGTATATATGATGCATCCGACGCCATTTTCTTCAGTTTTTCTTGCCCCAGATGTCAGGTGCCCCCAAAAAGGTGGTCAGTAATAGTACTGATCTAAAAAGTTTAGGACAAGCACAACATCCCTCTAGCTTTAAGCAAATACATCACAAAGGTATTGTAAAGTTTTAGTTAGTTAGGTCAGAGGGGATGGATGGAGGGCAACCTGGACTGCAGCAGGGTGTACACTCGAACATCTACATTTATGGTAGGTACACAACTGTACTATGTTCATCGTGTTTCACGGTTGCAGTCATTACACTTGGGTAGAATCCCAAAGCTTAGGCAGGGTGGCTGGGTTTAGATTGGATTTGGCGAGGCTAACAAGCCCTGCAGAACTGCAGTGGCAAAGCCTGCTCTGGATTTGGAGTAGAGAGGTAGGTGGTAGTGCTTGGTAAAAGTGTGCACTGAGCTCCAGGTTGCAGCTTCGAATATGTCTTTGGTATCCCTCTGAGGAAAGCTGCTGAAGTGGCTGCTGCTCTGGTAGAATGAGGCCTAATGCCCTTAGGCACAAATTTGCCATGTTGTGCATAACAGAAGTGGATGTAGTGTCCTATCCATTAGTAGATTGTCTGCTTTGTAATAGGTTTTCCTTGTGCTCCTGCAGCATATGCTACTAACAGTTGCTCAGTTTTTCTGAAAGCTTTTGTTTTGTCCAAGTAAAATCGTAGCTGCCTGTGAATATCCAAAGAGTGCAGAAGTCTTTCCCCTTTATTCTGGGGATTTGGGTAGAACTTAGGCAAATGAATAGTCTGGTTTAAGGCCACATTGGAGACCACTTTTGGCATGAATGTTGTGTTCATCCTTAGAGAAACCCTGTCCTGGTGAAAAATGAGGAAAGGTTCCACAGCCAATGCCTGTAACTCTGAAACTTTTCTTGCTGAAATTATTGCTAGGAGCACAGCAGTTTTCCATGACAAGAATTTTAGATCAGCTGTGCTGGCTGGTTCAAAAGGAGGCAGTGTTGGTTTTTCTAAAACAAAATTGAGGTCCCAAATAGGTACTGGTGCTCTCCTAGGGGGTCTTATATTCTTTGCCCCTCTGAGGTACTGCCGTAGTAGAGGATGTGAAAAAATAGGAGGATCCGTATTGTAATGAGCTGAAATGGCAGAGGCATGGATTTTAATAGAAGAAAAAGATAGGCCTTTGTCCGACATCTCAGTCAGGTATTGTAAAATCTGAGGCATATTAGGGACCAGTGGGTCGAGGCCTTGTACCTGCTTCCAAGAACAGAATCTCTTCCATTTTTCCGCATAAGATTTCCTAGTGCTGGGGCTCCTGACTTCCAAAATTACATCCATAACAGCTTTAGAGAGAGGTGCAGTCTGAGTGGCTACATTATCTGCTCTGCTGGCAGGTTTACGGTTCTGAGTTGACTGTGCAGAATCTGATTGTTTTGCTGTGTCAGATGATGAGGGATTTGAGGTAGAGGCCAAGGCGGGCCTTGGGACAAAATCTTTAGGATTGGGTACCAGTGCTGGCATGGCCAGTCTGGTGCAATCAGGATCATTTTTGGCCTCTCTTGTCTGACTTTTAGAAGCACCTTGGTGAGAAGAGGCATTGGAGGTAAGGCATAGACTGTCAGATGTTTACAGTTGAAAGCACCCACTTTCCATGCTTGAGAGTGGTAGTCCTTGTGCAAAATTTCTGTAACTGACAATTGTGAGGGGAGGTAAATAGATCCATGTCTGGGTGTCCCCATTCCTTTGTTATCATGTTGAACACTTGTGGATTTAGCTTCCATTCATGAGGATTCATGAGATATCTGCTTAGTTAGTCTGCCAGTGTATTTTTTGTTCCAGGCAGGAATTGTGCTTGCAGATGTACCTGGTAAGTCAGTGCTGTGTTCCACACAGTCATGGCTTGCCTGCATAGGGGATAGGAATGTGTGCCCCCTTGCTTATGTACCACATAACTGTGGTATTGTCCATCTTTATTAACAATTGTCCTGGATGTATAAGGTCCTTGAAGGCTGTCAGGGCATTCTGTACAGCTAGCATCTCTTTTTGATTGATGTGAAGATGCAGTTGTTCCTTGGGCCACGTGCCCTGAATACATTTTCCTGCCATATGTGCTCCCCAGGCGTAATCCGATGCATCCGTTGTTATTGTCTGCCTGGCTGTAGGTAACGTGAAAGGCTGTCCCTTGTTGTGGTGACAGGCCTGTGACCACCATCGAAACTCCTGTTGTAGGCAGGGAATCAAGGTTATGATGGCCTCTAGGCTGTGACAATACTGAGTCCAAACACTTTTTAGATACCATTGTAGTTTCCTCATATGCAGTTTGGTATATGGAATTAGTAGAATGCAAGATGCCATGAAACCCAGGGCCTGCAGAAGTTTTCTTGCAGGGAGCTGGGTCTTTGTTGCCATCATTTGAAAGTAATGAGTCAGTTGCCTTTGTTTGTCTGGTGTGAGATAAGCCATCTGGGTAGTTGTATTCAAGCTTGCACCCAGGAATATCATCTCTTGAGAGGGCACTAGTTTTGATTTATTTTCGTTTACTATGTACCCTAGGCAAATTAGTAATCTTTTTACAAACTCCAGGTGCTTTAGAAGAATGTCCTTGCTCTCTACTTAAATAAGGCAGTCATCCAAGTAGGGATATATTTGAATTCCTTTTTGCCTGCAAAATGCAATTACTGGTGCCAGGCATTTTGTGAAGACCCTGGGCGCAGTAGATAAGCCAAAGGGCAGTGCAGAGAATTGATAATGCACTGAGCCTGCTATAAATCTGAGGTATCTTCTACACGATTGTCTGATTGGGACGTGCAGATATGCCTCCTTGAGATCCAAAGTAACTAGCCAAGACTCTTTGCCCAGCATGGGCAAGAGTTGTTGTAGTGTTAACATTTTGAATTTTGGAACATCCAGGAAAGTATTTAGGATTGACAGGTCCAGTATTGGTCTCCATGCTTTGTCCTTTCTGGGTACTAGGAAAAGTCGTGAGTAAAATCCTTGGGCCTGTTCTTCTTGTGGGACATTATGAATAGCTCCCATATCCATAAGAGCTGCAATCTGTTTTTTGTGCCTCTGCCCATTGGTTTTGGGGCAGGTTTGGCATACCTTTTGGTTTTGGAAGCGTGTGGAAGTGGAACCTGTACCCTTGAGAAACTATATTCAACACCCACTGGACTTGGGTGATCATGTGCCAATTTTTTGAGAAAAGTGCTAGCTTTCCCCCTAGGGGTGCTGTCAACTGGTAAGTGCTTGGCATTTGCAGAGGGAAGTCATTGTGACTGTTTTCTATAAGGTTGTGATTTGTCTTCTCCTCCTTTGGGGGCTGAAGAACCCCATTGTTTAGGTCTGTAGGAGCCTTGGGGCTGAGATCTGCCTCTTGGGCGTCTGTATCTGCCTCTTTGTGGCCTGTCTGACACTGGAAAGGACCAATTTTATGAAGGCCAGTTCCTGCCAAATCTAGGTGGCTGAACCTGTAAGAAATCGTTCACAGTTTGCATTGACTTTGCTTTATCCTCCATTTTCTTTAAAACCTCTTCTGCCTTAACACCAAACAAAGTATCATGCTGTAGTGCAGCATCCAATAATTTCATTTTAACATGGTGAGGTAAACTTTGTCCTTTCAACCAAGCATGTCTTCGAATAACTGAGCCTGTAACTGGGGCTCTACAAGAAGCCTCTAATGAATCAAAACCACATTGCAGAGTATGCTTTCCCACTTGTTCAACTGCATGCAATAAATCCTGCATTTCTTTACAGTCAGGACCTTCTGTATTTGTAACCAATTTCTGTTTTAACAATGACATGAGATACTGCTGATATTTAAGCATGTGAAACTGACAGTTTAAAGCTCTTACAGCTAAAGTAGCAGAAGTGTAAACTTTTTTCCCCCCATCTGTCCAGAGCTCTGGAATCCCTATCTGAGGGGACAGGATTTTTGGCAGTGGAAGGTTTAACTCCTTTTGGACCCTGAGAAATAGTTTCTGGGTCCGCAGCGGGGTTTTTGTAAAGAAATGTATGAGAGTCAGGGACCCTGTAGTACCTGTCTGGCTTTACTGGTGCAGGAGGTAAAGAATCTGGAGACAGACTGGATTCAGAAAAAACATCATCAACAATATCAAGCACAGGGGGGATAGCCAAGGGCCTGTGCTGAGGCAATAGAAGGAAATCTCTGAGCCTTTTCTTGGATTCCGAGTAATCCTGGCTCTCCCAATAGAAGTGTTCCCTCATGGTGTGCAGGGTTTCCCCAAAAGAGTAATCCTCAGGCGGTGAGGCTGAAGGAATGGACTTTTCAGCATCAGAGTCCTCATAGGGAGGGAGAGAATAGCCTTGGTCAGAGGAAGAATCAGAAGAAATGGAAACCTGATCAGAGGAATCATAATCAGTGTCTTGCCTAGGCCTTTTGTCAGGAGGGGGATGGGAGCCCCTGATTAAAGTAACAAGGTCTTCGGCCATTTTAAACATCTGTTTCTTAGGCATGGATGACTGTTCTGGAGAATGCTGCACTTGTTTCTTTGTCTTTAATGGTGTTTTTGACTTTGCCTTTGCTGCTGTACTAACTTTAATTGTAAGCTGTGAAGGTCTGAAAACACCCTCAGAAGCCGGTGACTGCTCAGTGGCTCCGGACCCATCTGAGGGTATATTTTCTGTAGGCCCAATACCTTGTGTTTCCACAGGTCTTGATGTCTCCACGTGGCTGTCGGTTGCGGCCTGTGGCTCTCAGGTAGCGGGTGTCAGGGGCTGCGAAAGCGGCTCACTGAAAACCGGCGAACCAGCGACTGGCCTAGAAGAGGCTTCATCATCGATTTTGGACTTCGGATGCCTGTCTTTTTCTTTGTCTTTGCGTTTTCTATACATTCCGGTCATCGGTTGTTCCGACGGCATTATGTAATTAAATCTTCGTCCAAAATAATTTAAAGCAAAATCAAACCGACGTTCAATAGTGCGTTTATTAAATCTAGCACAAAACCGACAACTAGTGACGTCGTGGTCAGGGCCTAGGCAAGGAATGCAGTAAGAGTGGAGGTCCTTATGAGGTATTTGCTTCCCACAAGAAATACAATTATTAACTTTTACTGACATCGGTCTGGAGCAAGAAAAGGTTTCCCCAACGGTGTACTTAGCTTTACTAAAGACTTCGGTTCTGAAATTCAATTTTGAAAATCTCAGGAGTCGGCCGACCGGCACTTGCGAACTGCTTATGCTTCAGGCACCGCGCAGCAAGAAAGACTGAAGAAAATGGTGTTGGTTGCAACTTTTATACCCCTGGCGCACTGACGTCAGGGAAGAGGCGACAGCAACCGACGCCGGACCAAGACTTTGGAACTCGGGCAGACTACGGGTCGCCTGCCAGTAGGATAAACCAAGTGTAATGACTGCAACAGTGAAACACGATGAACATCCAGGACTGCAACAGTGAATACACGCGAACATCTACATTTATGTTAAGTGTACACAACTGTACTATGTTCATGTTTCACTGTTGCAGTCATCACATTTGGGTTGATTCCCAAAGCTAAGGAAAGGTGGAGGTAGTTAAAGAGCATTAGGGCTAGCAATAAGGCCCTGTGAGACTGGTGTGGCAAATCCAGCTCTGGATTTAGAAAAGATAGGCAGGTGGTAATGCTTGGTGAAAGTATGTACAGAGTTCCAGGTTGCAGCTTCCAGGATGTCCCTGGTACGGACCCCTCTGAGAAATGCAGTAGAGGTAGATGCAGCCCTGGTGGAATGTGTTCTTTTCCCCTGTGGGGTAGGTTTTCCATGGTGTTTGTAGCAGAAATGGATGCTATGTGCTATCCATTTGGAAATGGTTTGCTTTGAAATGGCCTTCCCCTCTGCCCCTGCAGCAAAGCTAACTAGCAGCTGGTCAGATTTTCTGAAAGGCTTAGTCCTGTCCAAATAGAACCTAAGCTGTCTGTGTATGTCCAGAGAATGCATCATCCTTTCCCCTTTATTTTGAGGGTTAGGGAAAAAAAGTAAGCAAATAAATGGACTGGTTTAGAGCTGCACTAGACACCACCTTGGGCATAAAGGATGGATTACTCCAGAAGGAAACCCTGTCCATAGGGAAGATAATGAAGGGTTCCCACTGCCATGAGGGCCTGCAGTTCAGACACTCTTCTTGCTGAAGTGATGGCTAGAAGTAAAGCTGTTTTCCAAGAAAGGAATTTCAATTCCAATAAACATTTTAGACCAAACTTAGCTCTCAATTGTGGTTTCCCTTTTCTCCTTCTTAGGGGACTACTCTGCCTCACATAATTTATAATTTCCTCCAATCTATACTACCATCTCTATTTCATCTTCCTCACTCTCTAACTGAAAATTCAAAATTCTCATCCTTTAGACACACCTCTCTAAAACTGTTTTTTCCTGTAAATTTACTGCCTAAGCAATAATGTTTTTATCTCCTATCTATTTGTAACTTATATATAACCTTTGTCCTTGCCCAACTGTTAACCCTATAGAGATCCTTGTAACCTGCATTTTTTAAGTAGTATAAATAGATTCATTGTTAAATTTTAGATATGCTATTACCTACATTTTTATTGTTACTAAATTTTTCATAACTTGGAGCTTTTCTCCCCGGGCCTCCGCTGTAAATGGATATATATCCAGTCGGATTTTTCCTGGTTAACAAATGTAAAATAAATTAAAAAAATAATAATTCTGCTGTAGCAACTGGTTCAAAGGGGGGAAGAGTGAGTTTTTCCAATACAAAGTTAAGGTCACAGGCTTGAGTGGGAGCTCTCCTGGGGGGGGGGGGGGGGGGGGGGCTTAAATTTTTGGCCTCTCTAAGGAATTTTTTTAGCAGGGGATGAGAGAAGAGGGGCAGCTCAGTATTATAATGTGCTGATATGGCAGAGGCATGAATCTTAACTGAAGAGAAAGATAGGCCCTTGTGGAGAATTTCTGATAAATAATCTACAATATGAGGTAAGCTGGGCACCGTTGTGCCCATCCCCTGAGCCTGGCTCCAGAAACAGTATAATTTCCACTTTTCTGAATAGGATTTTCTAGTACTAGGCCTCCTTGCCTCAAGAATGACATCCAGTACCTGCTCACTGAGAGTTGATGGAGGCGAGCTCAGGGAATTAGCCAGGCTGCAAGGTTCAGGGTTTGAAGCTGAGGGTGCAGAATCTGGCCCGCCAGCTGGGACAGCAGGGAAGGGGTCTTGAGGCAGGTGCCAAGGTTGTAGCACTGTCAGACTGCACAAAAGGGGGTACCAGTGCTAGCGTGGCCAGTCTGGTGCAATCAGTATTGTCCTTGGTTTGTCCTGTTTGATCTTTAGTAGAACCTTCGAGAGGAGAAGCAGAGGGGGAAGGCATAAACCGAGAGGCTTTCCCAGGTAAAGGACAGGGCATTCACTTTCTAAGCTTGACTGTGGGGAGTTCTGGTGTAGAGTTTCTTCAATTGGTAGTTCTGAGGGGAGGCAAACAGGTCTACCTCTGGTGTCCCCCCCATTTGTTTCTCAAGAGCTTGAATACTTTGGGTTCCAGTTTCCATTCGTGTGGGTCTATGAGATTTCTGCTTAAGTCGTCTGACAGTGAATTTAGTTTGCCTGGCAGGAATTGAACTTGTAGGTTCACTTGGTAGCTCAAGGCTGTGCTCCACAAAGCCATGTCTAGTCTTCACGGAAAGGTTACCCCCCTGCTTGTTTATGTACCACATAACTGTGGTGTTGTTTGTCTTTACCAATAGTTGGCCTGGAAGAATAAGGTCTTTGAAGGCTGTCAGAGCATTCTGTACAGCTAACATTTCATTTTGATTGATATGTAGGTGCATCTGTTTTGGGTTCCATTTGCCCTGAATGCACTGCCCTGCCATGTGAGGCCCCTATGCATAGTCTGATGCATCTGTTGTTAGGGTTTGGGCAGCAGGGGTAGAGTGAAAGGGAGTTCCTTGTTGTGGTAGCAGGCCTCTGTTCACCAAAGGAACTCTGCCCTTAGACAAGGAATGATAGGAATCATTGTTTCCAGGTCCTGAGAATGTTGACAACATAGACTTTTTAGATACCACTGAAGTTTCCTCACATGCAGTCTTGCATATGGAATTAACAGAACGCAAGAGGCCATGAACCCCAGGGCTTGCAGGATTTTCCTTGCAAATAGCTGGGTTTTTGTGGCCAGTAGTTTGAAGAAGGTTGTCAAATGAACTTGTTTCTCTGGAGTGAGGAATGCCATCTGGGAAGTTGTGTTCAAGCTTGCTCCCAGGAATACAATCTGTTGGGCAGGGTAATAGGTGCGATTTCTTCTCACTGATGGTGTACCCCAGTGAAGTTAAAAGTCTCTTTCCAATTGCCAGGTGTTTTATAATAGCAAGTCCTGGCTCTCTGCTTGAATCAGGCAATCGTTCAAGTATGGGTAAATCTGAATATTTATCTGCCTGCAAAATGCAATGGTTGGAGCTAGGCACTTTGTGAATACCCTAGGCACAGTAGATAAGCCAAAGGAAGTGCAGAGAACTGATAGTGCATGGAGCCTGCCCTGAAGCGTAGGTATTTTCTGCAGGATTCCCTTACTGGGATGTGCAGGTAAGCTTCTTTTAAGTCTAGGGGAGCCTGAAGCTCAATGCCAAAAAGTGTATTGTCATTCACTTTGGTAAAAATTCTGTACCCATGAACTACCACATAGCTGGTAGTCTACTTAATGCCGAAAATGTGATAAGAGACCTTGAGACACAGGTGGACAGTAGTCTCTCCTTTGATAATCACATTGCCACAGTGGTCAGGAAATCCTTCTAAGTGGCTCATCTCATCACAAAAGGATTCTCATCCAGAAAAAAAAGAGGACATTGTTCCCCTCTACTCATCACTCATTAGACCCATGACAGAGTACAATGCCCCTTTTGGTATGTACCTCACAACACATCTACAACAACTGGAACGACCACAGAAATACCTCACAAAGAGGATTACTGGCCTCAAACAGATGCCCTATGCAGACCGTCCCAAAAAACTACAGCTTTACTCCGTCGCATATCGCCTACTCAGAGGAGATCTCTGCCTAACATACAAAGCTATGTCAAACCCAGAGCTGATGGACATGCACAACTTAATGAAATCCCAATCCCTCCGAGCTACACGTTCTAGGGACCTAAACCTTGTCACCACAATAAACAGAACATGCTGGAGGGATAGATTCCTATCACAGAGACTTCCCATACTCTGGAAAAGACTACCTATCTATGTCAAACAGAGCTCCTCATTAGCACTCTTCAAGAAAAACCTTGATGATTGGATGGGAAATGGGAAATTCACCCCGGGGATCACTTCTGTGGCTCTGCTCGACAGGGGCACAGGAAAATAAATTTCTTGGGTGGCGAAAGCCAGGGTACATTTTTTGGCTAGGCTTGTATGGGCCCTAGGGCCGATAGCCTAGTACCTACCTATGAACCTAGAGTGGTCAGCCAGGCATCCTTGGCTAGCATAGAAAGAAGGTGTTGAAGAGTTAGCATTGTGAATTTTGGAACCACCAGAAAGGTGTTGAGAATAGAAAGGTCCAGGATAGGACACCAGGAGTTTTCTTTTCTGGGAACCAGAACCAGTCTTGAATAAAAACCATGTCTCCTTTGTTCTGCTGGGACAGGTTGAATAGCCCTGATACTGAGGAGAGAAAGCACTTGTTTTTGGGCCTCCACCCAATGGTTTGGGAGAAGTCTGGCCATCCACTTGGGGTTGGGAGTGAGTAGAAGTGGAATCTGTATCCTAGGGAAACTATGTTTAAAACCCATTTGTCTTGTGTAATGAGTTCCCAGTTTTTTGCATGCAGGATGAGCTTTCCTCCTAAGGGAGCAAGAAGTTGAGCAAGGCCTGGTAGAGTTAAGGATAAGTCATTGTGCCATTTTTCCATAGGAGTGACTTGCTACTCCCTGCATTGTTCTATGCATAGCTTGAGACTGAAGTTTTGGTGGTCTTCTACTCCTGGGTTTGGACTGAGAATCCCTGGAAGGGACTGGAAAGGACCAGTTCTTTGAAGGCCAATGCCTACTGAATCTAGGTGGCTGTACTTGTAAGAAAATTTTAACAGTTTGCATAGATTTAGCTTTTTCCTCTATCCTTTTGAAGACGACTTCTGCTTTGTTGCCAAAAAGGCGCTCTTGGTTTAAGGGTGCATCCAGTAATTTAGCTTTAACATGATCTGGCAAGTTTTGTTCCTTAAGCCAAGCATACTTTCTACGTACAGATCCAGTGACAGCAGCCCTGCAAGATGCTTCTAAAGCATCAAAACCACATTGCAAAGTATGTTTACTTACTTGGTCAGCAGAATGCATTAATTCTTGTAAATCTTTGTGTTCAGCACAGTCAGGAATCAACATCATTTTCTGTTTAATTAATCCCATAATATGCTGCTGATACTTTAACATATGAAGCTGGCAATTTAAAGTCCTAATGGCCAAAGTAACAGAAGTATATAACTTCTTACCCCATCCGTCTAAAGCTCTAGAATCCCTATCAGAAGGGGGTAGGATTTTTGGCAGTAGTAGCCTTAATGCCTTTTGATCCTTGGGAAATGGTCTCTGGATCCGCAGTAGGATTCTTGAAAAGGAATTTGAGAGAGTCAGGTACTCTGTAGTACCTGTCAGGTTTCCTGGGAGCTGGAGGCAAAGTGTCTGGGGTAAGGCTGGATTCCAAGAAAACATCACCTACAATCTCCAGAACAGGAGGGATAGCTAGAGGCCTCTGTTGAGACAGGTTTAAAAATTCCCTACGTCTCTTTTTGGACTGAGAATAGTCCTGGCTTTCCCAGTGGAAATGCTCCCTAAGGGTATGCAAGGTTTCACCAAAAGAAAAAAATCTTCTGGAGGGATAGCAGAGTGAATGGAATCCTCTGCATCAGAATCCTCATATGTAGATAAGGGTAAATACTGGTAGTCAAAAGGAACAGAGATATCAGATTCCTAATCAGAAAGAAAATCAGTTCTAGGTCTCTTAGAGGGGGAAGGCTGACTTCCCCTAATTAAGGTAATAAGGTCTACAGCCATTCTAATCATTTGTTTTTGAGGCATATGGGCCTGAGAATGCACTTTGGTCATCAGTTTTCTAGGCTTAGTGCGAGCTTTAGGCCTGAGGAATTTTGTATTCTTAGCTTGAAACGAAGTCATCAGTTTAATATGAAAATCGGAAGGCCTGAATACTCCCTCAGAAGCTGGTGCCTGCACAGCAGCTCCGGACCCATCCAAGGCAGAGACATCCGCAGGTTCCATAGTCGACTCCGAATGTGTCTCAGTAGAGGCCTGCAAATCTGTAGAAGCGGGTACTGGGGGCTGCGAAAGTGCTTGACCGAGTACCGGCAGACTGGCAACTAGCTTATTGGAAGCGTCGTCGGCAGTTTTGGACCTATGCGGTCTGTCTCTGTCTTTATCCTTATGTTTTTTCGGAAGATCAGTAGTCGGATGGCTTAACAAAGCCATTTCGGAGTACGGAGATCGAGACCGAAAGTATTTAGCTACAAAAATAGCCCAATGATGAATAGTTCAGCCATTGAACAAGGCACAAAACCGACAGCGAGGGACGTCATGTACTGGGCCTAAACAGGTGACGCAGTAAGAATGAAAATCTCTATGAGGTATTTGTTTTCCACAGGCAAGACAATTGTTAAAATTTTTTCTGACATCGGTTAGAGTAAGAAATAAGGATCCCCAGTGGGGTACTTATATTTTTGAAGACTTCAGGTCTGAAACTCGAAAACGAAAATTTCAGGAGTCGGCCGACCGGCACTTGCAAACTGCTTCGGCTTCAGGCACTGCACGGCAAGAAAGACTGGGTAATGGCGTCAACTGTATGTTTTATACTCCTGAAGACCTGACGTCATGGAAGAAGCGACAGCATCCGAAGCAGAAATTCGAAGTCTCTGGTATTCAGGCCGGCTGAGGGCTACCTGCAGGCAGATAACCCAAATGTGATGACTGCAACAGTGAAACGCAAAGAACATCATCACTAGGGACAATGCAATTCTGCAAAAACTTTAAAGTAATACTAGGTGACTGAGGTGCAAATGGCACTTCTTCCAGAGATCAGCACAATCCCAGTGTAAAGCAAGTGTCCACCTACATCATCCTTCATTTTTTGCTGCCCAAAATCCAGCCAGGAAGGGCTGCTTAAACATGACTGCTCATGACAGACAGCTGAGGGACAGAACCCAAGAAGGTTGAAAGATCTTGGGAACCTCTGGTCTCTCAACTTTATCCAAATCTGAGCAAGGCTTAAGCTCTGTGAAATGGGTGCAAGCAGAAGTTTCACAGGGGAAAAGGTGAAAAAGAATAAAGAAGGAACCCATCCCATCCCCAGAATGCTGCAGTGAACCAACAGGGGAAGGTGGGACGGAAACCTGTACTGCAGCAAAGACCCACTCGCATGTCTGCCATTACAATTAAGCTTCTTACAAAAATGCCCTAGGATCATCATACGGATCAATATTGCAGGTGGAATTCACAGGGTAAGGGAAGTGAACGTTTACCCTGATGTGGTACAGCTGACAGGGAAAGATAACTGCATCAAATCCAGCTCTGGCTCTACAGGTGATATTCATTTTGTAATAATCTGTGTGGACTGAGGACCAGATAGCCTACCCTAAAAAGGACTGTGCACTCCCCCTTCCCCCAAGCAAAAATACTATAATGTTTGAAATGCCTCTGGCTTACCTTTCAACCTCTGAGCAAATCTGGACAAAGCCACAAATAATCAGGGGACGAACAGCCAAAAATAGGAACACTTTTTAAATATTGCTCTTACAAACTTAGAAAGTTGATAGAACAGGTTTTGCATTAGCATGAATTTTCTGAAGGATATGAAGTCTGAAAGTCGAATGTCTGCCTTTATTTTCTGACTCCAGTTCTCAATGATATGCCAAAAAAAAGAAGTTATGTACTTACCATAATGTTCTATCTGTGTTGTCCATTTTCATTCTTTCTAAACTGTTGGGTTGGGATCAGACTCTCAGATCAGACTCAGCAGTTACAAAAGCTCGTAGCCAACAAAATCTCTCGAGCTCTTCCCCTGTCCATAATGCACCAACACCTAACATACCTCAAAATCCTAACTGTCTTACATGAAGTAGAAAGGATCACTACAACTTTCTTGACAGAAAGGTCATATCTGGAGCTCAATATTAAGGACAGTGGTATCCTTAAAGTCTCTCACTCTTCCAGAAGTCAATAAAAGCAAAGGCTGGATGTTGGTGGGTGGGAAGTTGAAGAAGAATGAAAATGGACAACACAGATGGCACGTTATAAGTACATAGCTTCTTTATCTGATATTGTTAATTTTCTTTCTATCCTCAACTGTTGGCACGGAATCCCAGACTGCCTAAAATCCCGGGTGGACTCTAATGAAAGATATTCCTGAGCACAGTGGAGCCAAAAGGTGCTTTT
The DNA here is from genome assembly GCF_019279795.1 of Protopterus annectens. Lineage (NCBI taxonomy): Eukaryota > Metazoa > Chordata > Ceratodontiformes > Protopteridae > Protopterus > Protopterus annectens. The sequence continues at coordinate 208,676,267 of NC_056728.1, read as the reverse complement.
CCCCTCAAGACCAACTCCAATTTGTAATGAGTAATAAAGGTATGAGGGTTGACCAAGTTGTGGTCGTTCATATGTCATCCATGGAAGCTCTAGAGAGAAATAATGAAGAGCAAGCCATGGACCTAGTGGAGTGGCTCTTAGGGGTCTTGTTAAGGACAGACCTAATTTGCTGTAAATGAATGATATGCAGTCCATCAGCAATATAGCTAAAGTCACCTTTGCCAATGATTTTCCCAATTTAAAATCAGCAAAGGATACAAATAATCTGTCTGCCTTTCTTTTTTTTTTTTTTTTTTTTCCATAATAAATTTTTATTGATATACATTTTCAAAATACAATAAAATCACACACATAATTCACTACTATTACTATCAAAACTATATACAATATCTACATGAAATGCTTCCATATAAAAATAGTCATTATTCCAAAAAAGAAGACACCAGGGAAGAAAAACAAAGCCAAAACATTTATAGAAGTACTTTGCGTCCATACATATCATACATATTTTCAAAACATTGCTTCCTCCACATATACATCCAAACTTTAATATATTCCTAATAACAGTATTATGCTAATATAATGTTAAAAACCTTTTCCCATATTTTCGGGTTATTAATATTTTTGTTACTTTGCTTCAGGAGTAATTTATGTGCTAATATATGCTTTATAGCCACAAGCTTGAAATTATCCCATGATGTCTTATCTGGTTCTAACCAATTTGTAGCTATATATAACTTCATCAACAAAAAATATTCATACATATTATAGTTTGTGACCTAGAGAGCTCTCTTGGAGGAACATGTAGAATCATAAATTCCCATGATAACGTTGAACTTTGATAACCCATCTTTTGTAGTTGTGTTCTAAGAGAGTTCCAAAGTTTATATATACACTTGCAGCTCCAGAACATATGAAGAAGATCCACTGTTTGATTTGTGCAATATGGACAAGTTGGAGAATTCCTAGGATTAAATTTATGTAACCTAAGACGAGTATAATAAGCATTATTCCAAATCATCAACTGCATATACACCAATTTTTGAAAAGAGACCGATTTTATTGTTAAATCAATTGCTTTTAATACATGATTATCTGCTACTGTCATTTTGTTTACCCAATACCCTGACAACAGAATTTTATCCTGGAATTTTAAATCTTTAATTAATTTATTTGTTGTTGTTATAAATTTGACCTCCTGTTGGAGAGCCTGCCACAATTCAGAGCATTTATCCACAATTCCAACTACCAGTTTAAAGTTTTCAAAATGACTCAGAGCAAGTTCTCTGATTTGTCTCATGACAACCATATAACTCTTAGGAAGATTCAATTCCTGCCTAACTTGCGAAGCCGATAAATGAAATTTATTAAAAACATCAATCAGAGTCAAATTAACTATTAATGGGAATTTACTAAGATCAATCAACTGATTATTTAGTTTAAAATTGGGATTCCTATGGAAAGGCTGAAAAACCATCATATATTGCAACAAGTCTACTGACTGGAATAAATTTTGCAAAGATGACACATACGTTTTTAAGTGGTCCATAATCCCATACTTTATCAAACTAGTTTTATCCAAAAAGGGTAAAGCTTTAGGATTTATGTTCCGATCTAGAATATGCTTGTAATTCAAGACCACCCAAGTTGGTATCCACTTTGTACTAATTACCTCATAATTAGCAATTCTTAAACACCTGTTGGAGTTCACAATTAAATAGTATACTTCAAAATTCGGTAACTCAAGTCCTCCTCTACTCTTCGGGGTCATTAATTTCTCATACGATATTCTAGTTTTCTTTGGCTCCCAAATAAATTTAGCTAGATCTTTATGAATTTGTTTAAAAACTGTCTTTGTAATTGATACTTGAGCAGACCTAAAGATATATAACATTCGTGGTAATATATTCATTTTCACTATTGATACTTTTGCCAATACCGGTAGTCTTAAATTCCTCCATCTGCCACAATCAGCTACTATTAATTCCCATACTCGTTTAATATTATTACTATAAAAGTCCTTATTATCCGTAGAGAAGCTAATACCCAAATATTTGATATTTTCTTTACATGATATCTTCCCCAACAGGGACATTAATGAAAAAGGTTTAGGGTTCTTAACGGAAAATACTAGTTTTCTCCAAATTAATTTTGTAATTAGAAACTTCTGAAAATTCGTTTATAACATTTAATATCTTTTCACTATCAGAAATTGGGGTTATACAATAAATAATAAGATCATCAGCAAATGCCGACATTACTAATTTATTCCTATAAAGTATTGGTGCATTATGATACAAATTTTGCTTAATATATAAAAATAGAGGTTCTAAATAAAGGTTAAACAATAAGGGGGACAAAGGGCAACCCTGCCGTGTACCATTTCGGTCTGCCTTTCTAATCTCTTTTGTTCTTTACAAGTAAAAAAAAACAGTTGTCTTGTCAACATCTAATATATGCAACATATATTTGCCTTTGTTTGCAAATTTTGGAAAGAAAACTGGCAAATTAATGGAATGATTGACTGTGGATTCTGACACCACCTTGGGAAGGAAAGACGCATTGGTATGTTAAGTGACTCTATCCTTATGAAAGATCAAGTACAGAGGTTTAGATGATAATGCTTGAAGTTCTGAAATTCTTCTAGCAGAGGTAATAGCCACTAGGAAGATAATTTTCTAGGTCAGAAACTTAAGATTACATTTTGCTGCTGGTTCAAAGGGGGAATGAGCCAAGGCTTGCAGTAGCAAGTTCAAATCCCACGGTGGATTAGTGTCTTTATATAGGCATATCAATAGGACTGTGCCTCACAAAAATGCTTTACACAGTTTAGATGAAGTCAGAGAAGAATTCTCAAATCCCATATGAAAATTAGAGATTGCTGCTAAATGAACTTTAAATTGTTGAGGAACTATCTACTTCCTTCATTAAAAACCATTACAAAAAACAAGTAGAAATTGTACAGGAGCCGAGAAGGGATCAATGCATCTTTTTTATGCCAAGGAAATAACCCTTTTCCCATTTGTGTCTATAATGTTTTCTTGTAGAAGCCTTATGTGAAGATAAAAGTATTTGAAGAACGGGGAAAGAGAACATCTGTTGTCTGCCTATTAAAGGAACTGGAGAAACAACGCTGTTAGCTTCAGCTGTGAGATGTCCGGGTGAATCATGCCAGTTGGGTGAGGCAGAAGGTCTGAAATCGGCACCAGAATCCAAGGTGGGTAAATTAGACAAGGCCAAAAAAGGGGAGCCAAATTTGTCGAGGCCAATAAGGAGCAATGAGGATGACTTTGCTCCTCAATCAGGCACCTTTCTGTAGGAGTTTGGGAATTAGGGGAGATGGAAGGTAGGCAGGGAGGAGAGTGAGGAGGGCCAATCATGAAGTAGAGCTTCCCCGGTATGGGGGATCAGGGCCAAGAAGCTAAGCTGCTGCACTTGTAGTTTAGGGGAGATGCAAAAAGACTGCAGCAAGGTTGGCCCCAATGACAGAAAATGATATCTGTCACTTACTTGTTGAGAGACCACTCTTGAGGTAGGAGTAAAGACCTGCTTAATCTGTCTGCTACCACACTGGACTTCCCCGGTATTGTTTACATGCCTTAGTGACTGCTATCTATGTTGATATGTGCTGGGAAAGAAATGACCACTGAGTTGCAAACATCCACTGGAGAATTCCCATGTGAAATCTTGCTAGAGGGACTAAGATAATGGCAGCAGACATTGTCCCCAAGGCTTGAAAAATTAAGCAGGCTGAAATTTTAGTACTGCAAATTATTTTTCTGACCTGGAACTTGATAGTCTGCACTACTGAAAGAGGAAGAGAAGCTGTCAGTGAAGTCATATTGAAGACTGCTCTTATACATTCCAAGTTTTGAGTTGACTGTAAATGAGATTTCTTGTAATTTATGGTTATCCCCAGATGAGAACAAGTCTGGATCACCTGAACTCTTGCTAGTAATACTAGATGCCTGGATGGGCGGTAATCAGCCAGTTGTCTATAAATGGAAACAATAGGAATCCCTACAGTCTCAAGTGAGCCACTACTACTGCCATGCATTTGGTGAACACCCTGGGGGCTGTGGTGAAGCCAAAGGGCAGTACTTTGCACAGTGAGTGACTGGCTCCCAGCTGGAAATGTAAAAAAAAACCTTCTGGATTGTGTGTTCATTTTTATGTGATAGTACGCATCTTGAAGGTCTGTCAAACACATCTAGTCATCCTTGCCCAGAAAGGGTAGAATGGACTGAACCATGACCATCTAAAACTTTGTATTTCAAACTGAATTGTTCCATTCACTGAGGTCCAGAAATGGCCTCCAGTTGCCTATTTTCTTTGGCATTAAAAAGTTTCTTGAGTAAGTTCCAGATTCTGTTTGGTCTGGTGGGACCTCTTGGATGATTCTCTTTTCTAGCAGCGTTTTTACTTCTAGTGCTGCTTGTTTCCTATGACTGGGTGGAACATTGGGAATCTTGAGTACACAACTGGAGCTGGCAGGGAAAAGGGAATTATACAGCATCTGGAAATAATCCTGTGCACCCAAGTATCTGCTGTTATACCTAACTAGAATCTCTGGTGCAGGAATAGTCAACCCTAGATTGCCTCCAGAGGTGGACAATCGGGCCTCTTTTCAGGAGCGCTGGTAAGGTCTTATCAGAAAAGGAATCTCTGGACACCTGATTTTGCAGGCCTCCTCTGCCGCAGGGGACTTGTCGTCCATTAGATTTCACCAGTCTGCCCCTAGGGGAACTATCTCCATGTGCTTCCAGGAAAAGACCCTGGGACTTTCTGAACATCATCTTCCGACCACCTCATTGATTCCTAGAAAAAGGATCTCTGAGGGGTCTACAAATGTACATGCACTGCAGAGAGGGTCTTTCCATCCTTCTCATACCTAGAGTGTGCCGTTCACTTTTGGCACAAACAAGGAACTGCATCAAAGGGAGCACTGATGAACAAGGATTTGAAAAACTCTGTAAAATCACATAAGCAGATCCAGACATGCCTCCTAATGGTTATACCTGAACCCACTGCCCTTGAAGCACCTTTGGCTGCATGCAAGGTAAGCCTCATGGATGAAACTGAAATGGATGGGAGGTTAGCCAACTGAGAGACAATAGAAGATTAAGCCGGGTCAGCAGTGGTCCCTGAAAGTGATTTTGAAACTTCTTTGTTCAAATCCCTTTGTAGTCTGGTAAAATCTGCCAAACAATTCAGCAAACAAAGGGCAAAGGCCGCTAAAGCATAAATATGCTTCCCAAACCTGTCCATCACCCTAGACTCCCTGTTAGTGGGAGGGACTGAGGAACTGTGATCAGCAAGTTCTTTCTTAGTGCCCGCATCACAACCATGGCATTAACCGGCACCCCTTTACTCCAGAATTCCTTCCCTACTGGTGAAGCCAGAATCCGATCTGGCCTCTTGGGGATCAGCTCAAATGAGACAGACTCCTTCCACGCTCACCTGTAGACCAAATCAATGAGCTTGTTGGCGGGTGAAGTAACCCAGAAAGTAGACAGGCCAGCTCCAAAGGCTTCCAGAAATACTGATTCTTCCTGTAAAGGGTTGGTGGAGGTCCAACCACATCTCTACTTAAGAATCTCAAGAATGTCTCTAAATGAGACTTCTTCCGGTGGTGATTGCAGAGATCCTTCTCTCTCATCAAAATAAGTATCCTCAGGGACCAACTCTTGTGGAGAGTCCAAGTGCCTCCTTTTGTGCTTCCTCTTCTGAAGAGCTTCCTCAGTGGGATGGATCTGGTAAAGTGTCGGAAGAAATTGTAATACCCTGTTGGGTGATTTGAAGGCCTCAGTCTGGCTGTCCCTGGGGGCACAGAATGACATGGCTCCAAGTGCAGAGACATTTGGGAACTGGATTGTAGACTCAAACAGGGTGGATTCGTCCGTCCTGTCAGAACAGAAAATACTCTCTTCACAACCTCGAAGGCACAGTGCCCCGAAGAGAAAGAAGACAGTGGCTCAGAGAAGATAGGCTTTTGGATCACTGCCTCCTTCTGCCCAGAGCGCAGTCCCCCCGAGGTGGAAGCCGGAGCCAAACTATCCAATGCCAAAGCTCTGAGGGGCAAAGACGGCTCCGAAAACCTCAAAGTCAACTCCAGCCCCTTGGACCTGACAAGGCAGCTTCGGCCCCCACATATTACAAACATTTTAAACTATACACATGAACACATACAAGTGTAATGACTAACTGTTTCCAGAACACAATATATAACCAAAGTATGTGTAGGGGGGCTTTGCTTCCCACACCCCTCTTACTATAGGGTCTATATTAGAACATCGAAATTTCAAAACTTTGAATGTTCTAATATCAAACCCTATTCAGCGAAAGCTGAAAATATCGAAGCAACAGAAAACCAAATTTTTTCCAAGGGAAAGAATTTGTTTGTCCGTTTCTGTTGCTTCGGTATTTTCAGCGCTGTGGTGGAAAGTTACGGGTCGGGTTCAGGTAAGTGTGAGATTGAGTGCGGGTTAGGGTAGTCAGGGTTAGAGTGCGGGTTAGGTATGTGTGTGATTGTATGGACATGAGGGTTAGGGCGGGGTAAGTGATTTAGGGTTAGGACGCGGATGACGTGAGTGTGTGATAGTGACGGACCTTAGGTTTAGGGTTTGGATTAAGGTAAGTGGATAGTTAGTGGTGTGTGTATAGTTTAGTGTAGGGTTAGGTGTAAGATTTTAGATGTATGTGTGTGGATTGCTGTTTGTTTGGTGTGCTTGTGTTGTGTGTATGTGTTTTGGAACAGCAAACTTTTTCCCTAGGAAAAAATTCGCTGTTCTGTATGTTAGATGTTTTCAGCTTTCGCTGAATAGGGTTAGATATTAGAACATTCGAAGTTTTGAAACTATGATGTACTAATATAGACCCTTGATATATATACTAACCCCAGGATCGCACTACAGAGGGGAAAAGGCCATATATAACTTTCAACGAAATGAGTTTGTCAAATGAGTTTTCAGTGAAGTGAGCTTTCAGTGAAGTGGCCCTCGTGATTTCATTTTCAGAGAAATGCACTTTCCATGAAATGCAGTAGACCCATATATATATATATATATATATATATATACATATACATATATATATATATATACATATAGATATATATATATACATATACATATATATATATATATACATATATATATATATATATATATATATATATATACATATATATATATATACATATATATATATATATATATATATATATATATATATATATATATATATATATACATACATATATATATATATACATACATATATATATACATACATATATATATATATATATATACACACATATATATATATATATACACATACATATATATATATATATATACACATACATATATATATATATATATATATATACACATACATATATATATATATATATATATATATATATATATATATATACATACATATATATGTATATATGTATATGTATATGTGTGTGTATATATATATATAGATTTATATTTAGATCTGCAGTATGTTAGGGGTTAATGCATTACAGGTAGGGGAAGGGATCGGGACATTTTTGTGGCCATGAGCTTTAGTAACGGCCAACTTAGATCCGAGGTTTGGATCCAAACCCAACAGTTGAGGACAGAATGAAACTGACATTAGAGCCACAGTTTCATGAGAATCAGACTAAAATGGACTTTATCATTCCAAATTCTAACAGTCAGTTATTTCTACTGCTAGGGTCACTTTTAAGGGCACTGCTGTCAATGAGTGGGTCGTGGGTATCCCCTTAGAGCTCATACCCACAACTGGTGCTTTATGTATACAGATGCTGTATACAGAGTTTTACAGAGTAGAATTGCTATACTGAGCTAATCGGAGGACGTCGGAGGAAGGGCTCTGAGCTAATGAATCTGAGATATATAACATTAAGTACCCTGTTTTTTGCTTATTTCTGAGTTATTTGTAGCACTTTTATTTTACTCACTGTGTGCGAGGTATTAAGTACAATTTTCTACAATTGTTAAGCATTTGGTTGGGTTTGTTTGTTCTGATTTATACTTGGTGGCTTTGCAGTTGCCCGCCCCTACTGTAAATTTGAACTGGGACACTCCTCCCAGTCTAGTGTCATTACCTCATTCTACCTATTTCAGGGAGAACATCTGAAAAGGCCAACCCAGTTAGCTTCTGCTCCTCCTTTCCCCTTTCCACTTTAAAAAAAAAAAAAGTTTTCTAAGCTTGTTTCCTGCCTTTCCTATAAGTTGTCTAGTCCAGATGCAGATTTGCTGCGTCCGAGACTGTTTCTAGGCTTCTGAGCCCCCAGGCCTTTCTGTGTTGGAGTGAAGCCTTCTAGCTTAATTTTGTTTCTTAGAACTAGCCAGTTTTCTAGTTTCAGCACTCAAATCGGTTTCTTTGAGCTCAGCACTTGCTCAGAACTCGTTGTAAGCACTAAATAAGCTACAAATTACTGCAGCACAAAACTTTCCTCACTTGTCTAGAGAAAAACAATTTTTAGTACTTAATAAATGAGCACCTATCCAAGCATGTCTAAAGGGTCAGCTCCCGGTGTTTTCTCCTGTCTACCTGATGAATCTGGGCATCTTGGGGCAATGCAGCAATTGCCTCATGTACACAGACAACCTTCTCCTCCTACCACCCAACACTACAATATGTGAGAGATGCACTTATATAACCAAACTGGAAGCAAAGCTGCCTTCACCCTAGACTGGACAGTCAAGAGGAGAAGGTAAAAATTTGCACCACACCACACATCACATAGTCCCTCAAAACCTACACCACCAAAACACACACACACAGAAACACAAAACACACACCTACATTTGTGGAGGCTCTCAAAAAAAAATCTACCCAGGCAACAGGGACTTTCAAAGCAGAAACGCAAGCAACCTCCACCCCCCAACACAACCCAAATGACACATAGCCCACAAACTCAGTGTGCCACTCAACCACAGCCCATAAGGCATAACAACGTACCTAACACTCTAGTCATAGGTGACTCTATAATCAGACACACTGATGTTCCGGTCACCAGGCTAAAAAAGGAGTAAGTCACTGTCAGCTGCCTGTCATGCGCCAGGATCCGCCACATAACACATGCACTCAGGTAACTCCACAGCAAGTACAAATAATACATGGAGGAGCTTTCTGATCTTGTATCTCAGGCAGGTATGACCCTAGCCCTGAGTAGCATCCTGCCATCACCCAGAATGATACCACAGTACAAGGACAAAATGACTGACCTCAACAATTGGCTAAGCTTCTGGTGTCATTCTAAGGGGATCCAGTATCTGTTTGCCTGGAATGACATGATCTACAAACCACAATGCTTTGCCAGAGATGGCCTGCACCTGTCGCCCTTGGGATTCCGGATACTGGCTAAGGCTCTTGCCACCCCTATAGTGTCTTTTTTTAGGCAAGATTCAAATGACAAATCCACCACCGTAACAGGTACAAGCAAGCAAAATCTGAGGGTAATGCTACTCAATGCTAGAAGTCTAAACCTCAAAATGCACTCACTCGAGGCACTCCTTAAAATGGAGAACATCGACATCTGTGCAGTGACAGAGACCTGGTTCAAGGCTCCAGAGAGCACCCCTGTATTACCAGGCTATAATTCATACCACACCTTTCGGCCACCTAACTTGGACCGAAGCACTCAAGGTGGAGGGGTGTCCAGATTCATTAAGGATATCCACACCTCCAGGCTAGTTGCTTAGCATAATGCATCTGAGATTATCCAAGTGCAACTACCTCTGGGCAAGACCGCAATGCAAATTTTAGTTTGCTACAGATCCCCCAGGATTCCCACTCCTCATTTCTTGATACACTGGAAAATATTAGGGTACAACCTAACACCCTAATAATGGGCGATTTCAACTACCCCACCATTAACTGGGAAAACTACTCATGTACCAACTCTTGTGTTCAACGTTTTCTGGATTTCATAAATTCCAATGCCTTGGATCAACTTATCCACACCCCCACCAGGGGCAGCAATATCCTAGACCTGGTCATTACCAACATGGGCAACCGGTGTTCCACACCAGAGGTCAATTCCTCACTGGTCAGATCTGACCACAAGCAAATCACCCTAGACATCCACATCCCAGCCCCCCCCCCCCATTAGGGAAACCACCGTAAAAAATTTCTCCAAAGCCAACTTCACGCTTCTTAAGACAGAAGTGGCAAACTTCATGACACCCATGCTGATGGACAATAGAGATACAACTGCTGAATCCTATACAATTGCACTTTATAAGCACTTACACGAGTGCATGGATTGTGCAATCCCTAACAGAACCAAGATGCTATCATCCAAAAAAAGGAAGGCAATCTGGTGGTCTCCTGCTATAAACAAACTCTACAACAGAAGAAAGAAACTGTTGCAAAAAAGACTAAAATCCCATGATTGGAGGAACTCCGTGGTCAGCCTCAGTAAGAAGCTAAGATCCCTCATAAAATCCTCCAAAGCTAGTTAGGAAAACAAAATTGCCACTGATTCTAAAGACAACCACAAAGCATTCTATAGCTATGTCAAGAATCTCAATGACAACACTCAGATCTGCTCTGAGTTACAACACAATGGCACTAAATATACAGAACCAACTGATATTGCCAACATCCTGGCAGATAGGTTCAGTGCTAACTTTACCCCCTCTCTCATCCCCTAAAGGGCCCATCTCTATACCGGAAGAATGCAAAGTACCTGTAATCAAGGCTGCACAGGTAAAAAACACATTCTCCAAAGCCAAGAACACAGCATCCATGGGACCTGACAACATCCCAGGCTGCGCTCTACATGAACTACAGAACAAACTGGCACCCCACCTAAGTACCTTGTTCAATCACAGCCTCACCTAAGGCTTTGTGCCCACTGAATGGTGCACAGCAACAGTTATCCCACTCCACAAAGGGGAAGCCACCATGGACCTCTGGAACTACCACCACATCAGCCTGACGAGCCTGGCCTGCAAGGCTATGGAGCGTATCATCATGGAACTTATACACAAGGACATTGGTAATCTCTAAACTCTGTTCAGGTTTGAAAAAGGCAGATCATGACTCCTAAACCAGATAGAATTCTTTGAAGCGGTCACCAAAGCTGTAGATGAGGGTAAGGTGGTACACACAGCCTATCTAGATCTCGCCAGGTGGCTTTCAACACCATCCCCCACTCTGGAATTATAGACAAACTCACTATACTAGGTATAAATCCCTATGTCACAAAATGGGTTGCCAACTGGCTCACTGACCAAACCCACACTTGTGAAAGTAGCAGACTCTAAATCCAACTTCAAACCAGTGACAAGTGGAGTACCACAGGGTTCAGTCCTAGGTCCTCTCCTGTTTGGTATCTACTTCTCTGAAGTACAGGTTAACACAGAAGGTCTTTGGCTAATGAAGTTCGCAGATGACTGCAAACTAGGAACCCTAATCAAATTTCCTAACGATGTGGACATCCTACAAAAGGGCCTCACTGAGACAAGATGCCTGGTGTCAAAGCCATGGCCTCAAGCTCAATGCCAAAACGTGCATTGTCATCCCTATTGGTAAAAACTCTGTACCCATGAACTACCACAAAGGTGGTAGTCTACTTAACACTGAAAGTGTGATGAGACCTTGGGACACAGGTGGACTGTAGGCTCTCCTTTGATGATCACATCGCCACAGTAGTCAGGAAATCCTTCTACATGGCACACCTCATCACAAAAGGTTTCTCATCCAGGAGAAAAGAGGTCATTGTTCCCCTCTACTCATCACTCAATAGACGAATTATAGAGTACAACGCCCCTTTTGGTATGTACCTCACAAGACATCTACAACAACTGGAAAGGCCACAGAAATACCTCACAAAGAGGATTACTGGCCTCAAACAGATGCCCTACACAGACCGTCTCAAAAAACTACAATTTTACTCTGTCGCATATCACCTACTCAGAGGCAATCTCTGCCTAACATACAAAGCTATGTCAAACCCAGAGCTGCTGGACATGCTCCACGTAAAGAAATCCCAATCTCTCCAAGCTACACGCTCTAGGGATCTAAACCTTGTCACCACAATAAACAGAATATGCTGGAGAGATAGATTCCTATCTCAGAGACATTCCATACTCTGGAACAAACTACCTATCTATATCAAACACAGCTCCTCATTAGCACTCTTCAAGAAAAATCTTGATGATTGGATGGGAGATAGGAAATTCACCCCGGGGATCACTTCTGTGGCTCTGCTTGACAGGGGCACAGGAAAATAATTTTCTTGGGTGGCAAAAGCCAGGGTACCGTTTGGCTAGGCTTATACAGGCCCTAGGGCCAATAGCCTAATACCTACTTATGAACCTATATCTTATATTTGTTCCCAGATATGCTACCCACTCCAGAAAACATTGTTTTCTGGCTATCAGTGCCAATTTAAATATTGTGATATGTCTTCTACATTGGCTAGAATATACTCAGGGGTTCCCCAACTGCTGGCACTGTGTATCAGGGACAGGGACATTGGGTATTTTGAAAATGTCCCAGTACTGGAATGTTTAAGTGAGATCTCTGATGTCTCCGTTATTAAACATGGCCATGGTTGATTCTACCATCATTTATTTTTTTTCTTTGTTAGGTATAACCTCTAAAGCTACAGCTGGCTTTGTGGGTAAGGACCTTTTCAATTAATGATGCTAGTGGCAAAAAAATGCATCACATGCAAATCAAGGTGAATTACTCCGCTATCAGTGCCAAACCTGATCTCGACAATAAATTCCTTAGCTCAAATGGAGATGAAAAGGTGATTATATTAGGGAGTATACTTGGAGAAAGTGGAAACCTTGGTTTCCATACACTTTGTCAGTAGGGGTCATTACTGGTCACCTACTGGAGATTGGTTACACTACATCTGATTACTTGTTATGTCTTAACTAGAAAATTATTTTTATTATCATATTAAGTCCATCTTTGGAAGGGAGATGACATACTAAATTGATTTTTTTTTATAGGGGGTTAAATCCACACAGTTACATGAAGTTTATGATGTATTAGATTTTTTATGTAATACATTTTTTGCAGTCTTTTTCTAATAAAGAATGGTTGATATAAATTTCTGTTTCACAGAATTCTAACTGAAGGCAACCCTTGTATTTAGTTCAATTTGTTTGGCCACCTACTCCAATTCTTTCTTTCTTCATACCATGCACAATGGGGATCTCTTCCTTCGGGTTATGGCTTTGCTGATTACAGGTTATTCAGAGGTAACTAATGGAGATTTCTCATATGTCACCTTGATAGTTTTATCATCAAAATAGTGAATGCCATGTACCCCAGTGCCACTAGATACTCTCTGGTCAAGATCAAGCACCTCTGAGAGATGTTCTGAATACACTCAAGTACTGCATGTTGTCTTGTGGAAGAAAGGCCCACTGGCTGCTGGTACTCATGAGGGTTCCGAGAATAATTACTCTTTTGTAGGGCAGTAAGTCTGAAGTGACTAAACTGATGAAGAAGTCCAAGGTTTGCAAAAAGTCGACAGTACACTGTAGTGCATTCCCCACCTCAAGCTGTGACTGGCACTAAAATTCTGGATGTAGTCCTAAACAACGTAGAATGTACTACAGATGCTGAGGTTAATACAACTTAATACAACTTTTTCTAACAATGATTACTTACAGTTGGAAGGAGAAAAATAAGACAAATAACTGTGTAAGAGTTTAGAAGAAAGGATTATGTGGTGTTGGTAGACATGGTCAAGGATGACTCTGAAAACTGGGAACAAACTGACAAAATAAGCAAGCTAAGGGAATAGATCACAAATTAAGTACTTATGGCCTTGGACAAAAGTGAGTAAAACAGTCAAAAAAAATAAAAATGGAAGGACAATGTGGCTACAATTACTGCAAAAGATAAGGCTTAGACAAAAACAGTAGGGTAGACAGGAAGGGAGGTGGAGGGGGCACAGTACAAGCAGGCTTCCAAAAAGGCAACAAAGACAGTAACAGCAGCAACAGCTAAAGTTGAGAAGGAGTTAGTAGAAGGGTGTAAGAAGGTAAGCAAGGGCATTTTTAGTTACAAACAATAAGGGAAGGAGGGAGAGAACTGATTAATTGGTGCAAAGATGGGCAAGAGCTCAAGACTGGAAAAAGCGTCCCCGGGATGGGCATTGCTATGAGAAAGCCTCCGGTGGACACAGCCCATTGCCAGATTCTCAGGGCCTCTCTGCATAAGGGGTAAGACCTGGTTCCTCCCTGTTTGTTTATGTACCAGACCACTGACATGTTGTCTGTCTAAATTGCAACTGTTCCCGGAGGTAAGTAGTCGTGAAAGTGTTGCAACGCCAGGAACAATGCTCTCAACTCCAGGACATTGATGTGCAGACTGTACTCCGTTTTCAACCACTCGCCTTGAACTGATCTTCCCTGAAAAAGTCCCCCCCACCCTATCAGGGAAGCGTCCGTGGTCACTGTGGCTATGGGGAGGGGGGACGAACGGGCAGCCTATCATAAGCTCGTGGCTGTTCATCCACCATCGAAGATCCCGCTTGCAAGACTCCGTGAGCAGGATGTTGTGTGACAACGGTAGCCGTTGGTAAGACCACTGTGCGAAGAGTAGCCACTGGAGGATCCTCATGTGCATTCTCCCTAAGGGGACCGCGATAAGGGTAGCTGCCATCATGCAAAAAACTTTCAGGACCTGTGTAGCGGGGACTCTCTTGTTTTGTAGAAGAATAGAAATCTGTTCTCTCAAGGCTGACACTCTTGTTTGGGGAAGCCTGATCAGAGTTAAGGTAGTGTCCAATTCCACTCCTATGAATGATATATGCTGTGAGGGCGACAAGGCAGATTTTTCGAAGTTCAGCGTTATGCCTAAACGGGAACAGAGATTGATTGTATAGTCCCTGGCTTGCAATAGGTGATGCCTGGTGGTGGCGGTAAGGAGCCAGTCGTCTAAGTATGGAAACACCCGGAATCCTAGTCGTCTCAGGTGGGACACCACTACTGCCATGCACTTGGTGAACACCCTGGGGGCTGAGGTGAGGCCAAAGGGCAGAGCTCGAAACTGAAAATGACTGGCTCCCAGCCGGAAACGCAGGTGATCTCTGGATGGCCTGGCCATTTTTATGTGGTAGTACGCATCCTTGAGATCTATAGAGCACATCCAATCATTTGTTTGAAGAAACGGAAGGATCGATTGTAGCGTGACCATCCGGAATTTCTCCTTCTTCACGAAGGTATTGAGTTTGCTGAGGTCCAGTATCGGCCTCCAGTTCCCTGTTTTCTTTGGAACTAAAAAGAACCTTGAGTAAGTTCCAGATCCTATTTGGTCCGCCGGGACTGGCTGGATGACTCTTTTTTTCTAACAGCCTTTGTATTTCTATGGCTGCCTGATCCCGCAGAGTGGGTGGAACATCTGGGAATCTTTTTTGGGTGGGAGGATTGTCTAAGAGAGGGATGTTGTATCCTCTGGTTATTATGCTTTTTACCCAGGAATCTGAAGTGAGATTTAGCCAGGCCTCTGGGTATAAAGCCAAGCAACCCCCGACTGCCTCCAGAGTAGGAAAGCCGGGCCTCCCCTCAGGAGTGCTGGAAGGGCTTCCCAGGGACACTATCCCTGTCGCCCTGGTTCTGCGGACCCCCTCTGCCGCCTGGGCGGTGTCCTCCATTCCTTCACCCTCCTCTGCCTCTGGAGGGGGTTTCACTAGGTGTGGATTGGAAAGCTCCCCGAGTCTTCCAGAACCACATTTTTCCACCTCTTTGCCCTTTGGAGTATGGTCTAGAAGGGGCGGAAAAATGGACCACTACAGCAGACAGGGTCTTTCCTTCTTGCTCACACCCGGTGAGCATCTCCTTCACTTTGGGCCCAAACAAGGAGGAGCCATCAAAAGGGGCATTAACAAAGGAAGACTTGAAGGTTTCCACAAAGGAGCACAGGCGCATCCAGGATTGTCTCCTCACAGCGATCGCTGAAGCTGCAGCCCTACTTGATCCTTCGGCTGCATACGAAATGAGCCACATGGATGAATTAACGATAGAGTTTAGGGTATTGAGCTGTGCTGTCACCTTGCCTGAGACAGCAGCATCTGTGGTACCCTGTAGAGTATCTCCCAATTCCTTGAGGAGATCTCTTTGAAGACGGGTAAAATGAGTGAGGTAGTTAAGCGATCGCATGGAAAAAGTTGCTTAACTAAAAATGCACTTCCCGTACCTGTCCATCGTCTTAGAGTCTTTGTTAGGAGGATGAACAAAGGAAGATGCTTCAGACATTTCTTTCTTGGTGGCCACCGCCCCCACCACAGCATCAACCGGGAATCCCTTGGTGAGATAACACTTTATCCTGGGGGGCAGTGATGTACTTATTGGGCCTCCGAGGGGCTTGTTCCAAAGTGTCAAGGGACTCCCACGCCCTTAGAGCTATTAAATCCATTAACTCGATGGGCGGAGTTACCCAGGAGGTGGAAGGATGAGCCCCAAAAGCCTTCAGCAACACCGACTCGTCCTCAGTGGGGGCAAGTGACTGCCAGTCACCCCTCTGTTTGAGAATTTCCAGGACGTCGGCAAACGAGACATCCTCAGAGGAGGACCGTGGGGACCCCTCTGACTCATCCAAGTCGGTGTCCGATGTCAATGATTCCTGTGGGAAATCAAGGTGCCTCCTCTTGCACAACCTCTTCCTCGGGACTTCATCAGGGGGGACATCTGGTGAAGCTTCCGAGGAGCAGGGTTCACCCTCTGGGGTTGACTGAGGCTTTGGGTTTCTATGCTTGGTGGGGACCGGTGGTGCATAGACAGAACGCAGACCTTTTGGGGAGAGAGAAGAGGAATCTGAAGATGTGAACGTCTTACCAGAGAAAACCTTCCTCATGGCCTCGAAAGCACCGGAGCCCCAGGCCGAGGACTCCACCGGTTCCGAAGAAGACTGTAGCCTCCCCGGGCCCGGAACCACGGGCTCCGATCCAGAGGACGGAGCCGAACTAATCTGCGCCGAGGCACCGAGGGGAAGAGTCGGAATTGAAACTTTGGTTCGACTCTTCCCCACTGGAACCGAGGAGAGACTGTCTGCTCCGAGACCCCTTGATGGGTACTGAGGGTGTCGAGGTCAGTGGAGCCGAAAGCACTAAAGAAGGCTTCGGCTCCGGGGGATCAAAAAATCATCAGATCCTCGACTCCCGGCTCCGATGACTCGATGGGTCTCGAAGGAGGATCTATGGATGGAACAGGCAGGGTTTCAAGTTTCGAAACCAATTGGGAAAAACCGCAATTAGTTTGGATAAGGCCGTGTTCTCCATCAGCTTCTGCACCACTCGATCCACATCGGTGTCTGACAGTGCTCTGGAAGAACGGGTCGAAGAGGTCAACGAGCGAAGGATCGATGAAGGGAGCACCTCTGACACCGGCTCCAAGACCTGGACCTCGCCCCGAGGCAGCAGCTCGGTGCTCGGCTCCAAGGTCTGTGGAGCCGGCGACCGAATCTTAACAGAGGTACTCTGAGCCGATAACCTGGGCTCCGATACCTTCAAAGACTTCGACCCCTTTGAAGACTTTGATGACTGGTGTGCCTTCTGTAATGTCTCCTGAAACTCCGGCTTCAGGAGACCCGTCTCAATCAGTTTCCTGCGTCTTTCCATCATCACTCTGCCACTAAAAGAGTGGCAGATGGAGCAGTCCTCCTGAAGATGGAGAGGGCCTAGACAGTAGACGCAGAAAACGTGGTTGTCTGTTATGGACATTTTCTGTCCACACTGGCAACGTTTAAAACCAGACACAATAACTAACCTGACTAAACACACAGGTAAAAATTTACAACAAGACGTTAACTAGGAAAAAAAATACTTCACACAGAAAAATTTGACAGAGCTCTGACAGAAAGATATTGGCCTAAGGCCTAGGAGCAGCCGCTCCCACAAATTCTTAAACACTATTCTAAACGACACGCGCGTGCGCGCACACACACACACACACACACACACACACACACACACACACACACACTACTACTACTAATACTAAGAAAAATCTCTAATTATTTTTAACTTTTTAGAAATTTTTTATATAGAAAAAAAGATACTGGCCCGAGCTCTCACGTGACGATGAGACCTGTTGCAGCGGCAAACTAGATCTGAGGGTTAGCAGGAGAGGATCATGGGATAGGGACTGTGCCTCGAGCTTCTCAGATGCAGAGCTTGGAATGTGGCAGACTTGGAGCCGAGGGATTGGCTCCGAACCAACTTCACATTAAAGCACTTAAAATGGGCAAAATACAAACGTTTACCTCCTTCTACTATCAAGCAAATGTAATCCAATACAAATATACTTCATAAACATGTTCAGATGTCACACAAGAAGACAGTTTTCTTTGCTCAAATAAACTTCTAAATCAACCATTTTAATCAACAAAGAACAAAAAACATTATGGAAGTTATCCGTTTTGTTTTTAATATCATCTAGCAAAATCACGTTACTTTTTTTCAACAGTGTTCAATACATATCTTTGGAAGGCACAACTACTTCAGGACTAAAGTAACAGAAACAGAGTAACAGCACCAGAGACTGCATAACTGGTCGAAACATGAGACAACAGATCTGTCTTTTACATAAAGCCACTTAGTTCCTTGGGTCCAACAAAATAAAAATGTAAACATTTATATTCAGATGCTTTCTCTAACTTAAACTTTTTAAAGGCACAACAAACCTGATACGGTTCTGTAAGACTGAAATTCAAGTAGAAGTATTAGTTCCTAAAAACATGTTACTGCTGACACTGGAGCTTCTTCAATAATTACAAAGTGTAATCTTAAAAAAAAATGTCTGCAAGCTACTCTCTCTGTCTTGAAGCTTTAAATTCCCCTCAAAATTCATTTTCCTGTCCTATATAAGCCAAAAAGAAAAATGAAATACACATAAAAGCAAAATGGAAGCAGGCTGAAAGACAGACAATCTAAAAAGGGTTAGGAGACAGAAGACAATTATTATTGGTATTAACAAAAAGTATTCTTCACAATAACTGCCACACTTCAGCATCATATAAATTAAAGCAAAGTTTAGAAATAAGACAAAAAGAATGTGCCACAAAAACAATAAGCCAACATTTCTAATTGCAATGGCATTACAGACATACCTTTCAAGTTCAGCCATTCTAGGAGAAAAATCCCAGTAACTGGATGATTAAAGGGCATGGTGGAGAATCATCTGGAAATGATAAAACATTATTGGGCCCCTGGCTGGATACTCTTCTCACATTAATGGTGAAGGACAGATGTACTGCTCATGCAGGTTCGTAAAGTATCAGCTAATATAAGAAAGAACTTTCCGTGATGGATCTTAGGTTTATCTTCACACATTAGTGACAAAAACATTCAGAGTTCCACATTCATAGATGTTTCTCCGCTATACCGACATGCGCAGCAATGTAAAATACTAATGAGAAAGAATGCATCTCTTGAGCCCGCCAGCAGTGAGCACCTTCTTGTTAAAAAAAAAAAAAAAAATGAAGATCTCACACTCCATAAAAGTCTCCCAGGCTGCCATACTTGCTAGGACCATCGTAATGCTACACTCTAGCTTTCTTCTCCAGTTTCTAAGCAAGAGAAACGAAATAGAAGGGAGGACGATGGCTGTAGGGTTGCTTCCTGCAGCCATAGGTCTAACTATTGACATAGCAAGCATTATGGGGTGTACCCATAACTTTTTTATCAAACACTATAGAGCTCCAGGTGCAGTAAGAAAGCAGTAAGAAATGAGAGGAGTCTCCTGTTCAACTAATTTGTGTAGTCATTCTTTTAGAACACTATTTACATAACTCTACACCCCCCCCCCAAAAAAAAAAGATTTCAACAATTGGCTAAGCTTCTGGTGTCATTTTAAGGGGATCCAGTATCTGTCTGCTTGGGATGACATGGTCGACAGACCACAATGCTTTGCCACAGATGGCCTGCACCTGTCGCCCCTGGGATTCCGGATACTGGCTAAGGCTCTTGCTGCCCCTATATTGCCTTTTTTAGGCAGGGTTCAAATAACAAATTCACCACCATAACAGGAACAGGCAAGCAAAAACTGAGGGTAATGCTACTCAATGCTAGAAGTCTAAATCTCAAAATGCAATCACTCGAGGCACTCCTTAAAATGGAGAACATTGATATCTGTGCAGTGTCTGAGACCTGGTTCAAGGCTCCAGAAAGCACTCCTGCACTACCAGGCTATAACTCATACCACACTTTTCGGCCATGTAACCTGGACCGAAACACCAAAGGTGGAGGTGTGTCCATATTCATTAAGGATATCCACACCTCCAGGCTAGTTGCTCAGCATAATGCATCCGAGGTTATCTAAGTGCAACTAACTCTGGTCAAAACTGCAATCCAAATTGTAGCTTGTTACAGATCCCCCACCATGCCCCAGGATTCCCACTCCTCTTTTCTTGATGTACTATAAAATATTAGGGTTCAACCAAAAACCCTAATAATGGGCGACCAACTACCCCACCATTACTTGGGAAAACTACTCGTGTACCAACTTCTTAGCTCAACGGTTTCTGAAAATCATAAACTCCAATGCTCTAGATCAACTTATCCACTCCCCCCCACCAGGGGCAACAATATCCTAGACCTAGTCATTACCAACATGAGTGACCGGTGTTCCACAACTGAAGTCAACTCCTCGTTGGTCCGATCTGACCATAAGCTTATCACCCTTGATATCCACATCCCACCCCCACCCCCCATTAAGGAAACCACAGTAAAAAATTTCTCCAAAGCCAACTTCATGCTTCTTAAGACAGAAGTGGTGAACTTCATGACACCCATGCAGATGGACAATACAGTTACAACTGCTGAATCATACACAAATGCACTCTATAAGCACTTACACGAGTGTATGGATCGTGCTATCCCAAACAGAACCAAGACGCTATCCTCCAAAAAAAGGAAGCCAATCTAGTGGTCCCCTGCCATAAACAAACTGTACAACAGAAGGAAGAAACTGTTGCAAAAGAGAGTAAAATCCCATGAGTGGAGGAGCTCCATGGTCAGCCTCAGTAAGAAGCTGAGATCCCTTATAAGATCCTCCAAAGCTAGCTATGAAAACAAAATCACCACTAAATCCAAGGACAACCACAAAGCATTCTATAGCTATGTCAAGAATCTAGATGGCAACACCCAGATCTGCTCTGAGTTACAGCACAAAGGCACGAAAATTACAGAACCAACTGATACTGCCAACCTCCTGGCAGATCGGTTCAGTGCTAACTTTACCCCCCTCTCACCCCCTAAAGGGCCCATATCTATACAGGAAGAAAGCAGAGTCCCTGTAATCAGAACTATGCAGGTAAAAGCTGCACTCTCTAAAACCAAAAACACAGCATCCATGGCACTGGACAACATCCCAGGCTGTGTTTTACATGAACTTCAGAACGAACTGGATCCCCACTTAAGCACCATGTTCAATAATAGCCTTGCATCAGGCTTTGTGCCCACTGAATGGCGCACAGCAACAGTCATCCCACTCCACAAAGGGGGAGCCACCACTGATCCCGGGAACTATTGACCTATTAGCCTGACGAGCCTGGTCTCCAAGGCCATGGAACGTATCATCATGGAACTCATAAACAAAGACATTGGTAACCTCCAAACTCTGGATCCCACCCAGTTCGGGTTTGTGAAAGGCAGATTATGCCTCCTGAACCTGATCGACTTCTTTGAGCCAGTCACCAAAGCCGTGGATGAGGGTAAGGTGGTTCACGCAGCCTATCTTGACCTCGCCAAGGCTTTCGACACCATCCCCCATTCTGGAATTATAGCTAAACTAGGTATAAATCCCTATGTCACAAGATGGGTTGCCAACTGGCTCACTGACAGAACCCACACTGCAAAAGTTGCAGACTCCAAATCTGACCTCAAAGCAGTGACAAGTGGAGTACCACAGGGTTCTGTCCTGGGACCTCTCCTGTTTGGTATCTACTTCTCTGAAGTACAGGCTAACACAGAAGGCCTCTAGCTAACAAAGTTTGCAGATGACTGCAAACTAGGAGCCATAGTCAAGTCCCCAAATGATGTGGACATCCTACAGAAGGGCCTCACTGAGACAGATGCCTGGTGTCAGAGCCATGGCCTCAAGCTCAATGCCAAAAAGTGCAGTGTCTTCCCCTTTGGTAAAAACTCTGTACCCATGAACTACCAAATAGGCAGCAATCTACTTAACACCGAATGCGTGAAAAGAGACCTTGGGACCCACGTGGACAGTAGTCTCTCCTTTGATAGCCACATCGCCACAGAAGTAAGGAAGTCCTTCTACGTGGCACACCATCATAAAAGGGTTCTCATCCAGGAAAAAAAAGAGGTCATTGTTCCCCTCTACTCATCACTCATTAGACCCATTATAGAGTACGACACCTCTTTTGGAATGTACCTCACAAGACATCTGCAGCAGCTGGAAAGGCCACAGAAGTACCTCACAAAGAGGATTACTGGCCTCAAACAAATGCCCTACACTGACCATCTCAAAAAACTCCAGCTTTACTCCGTAGCATATCGCCTACTCCAAGGTGAACTCTGCCTAACATATAAAGCTATGTCAAACCCAGAGCTGTTGGACATGCTACACCTAAAGAAATCCCAATCCCTCCGAGCTACACGCTCTAGGGACCTAAACCTTGTCACCACAATAAACAGGACACGCTGGAGGGAGAGATTCCTGTCACAGAGCCTTCCTATACTCTGGAACAAAGCTACCCATCTATGTCAAGCAAAGTTCTTCATTAGCACTCTTCAAGAAAAATTTTGATGAGTGGATGGGAAATAGGAAATACACCCTGGGGATCACTTCTGTTTCTCTGCTGGACAGTGGCACAGGAAAATAACTTTCTTGGGTGGAGTAAGCTATGGTACCTTGCTGGCTAGGCTTACGTAGGCCCTTGGGCCGATAGCCTAGTACCTACATATGAACCTAAGAGTCATGTGCAATCAAACACTCTGCAAAACAATCTGGCTTTTAATATCCTGCAAATCCCATCAGGAATCAGAAAGAAGCTACAGTGCTAAACTTCTACAAAACAGTAAACAGGAGTAGGAAGTGTCCTTAAGGTAAATCACAATGCCAACATATATGGACATGCAGTTGTTATAATAAAGAAGAGTTTGCTACATTTATCTGTGGAAATTCAGTTTTGCAGGTTTGTGTCCTCACACAGCTTGTCAAAGGAACAAAAGAGAATGTGTTTCACCTTAAGAGTTTGGTTGCCCTACACAACATTCTGATGAAATTGTGACTATGCCTATTAAAGAGAAACAATCAGAGAAAATAAGATAATCAATTAAGATGGTAATTTAAATCAGACTGTGCAACAGCCTGTGAATGAGGAATGTTTTGTCTGAAACAAAAGGGTTAAACAAGGAAATTGGCTAGGATTACAGCTGAACAGCAAGCCTTGGGGAAGTAACTCTCACATCCTCATCCTGGAATAAAAATAGTGGGAGTAGAGCAGTTTGCAAGTAGATGAACCAGATGGGCTCAAGTTTAATGCCAAGAAATGTATAGTTATCACCTTTGGAAAAAAACATGTACACATGAATTACCACATAGGTGGCAGGACACTAAACACCGAAAGTGTGATAAGAGAGTTAGGGACACAGGTGGACAGTGGTCTCACTTTCGATAACCACATTGCCACAACAGTCAGGAAATCCTTCTATGTGGCACACCTCATCACTAAGGGTTTTTCATCCAGAAAAAAGGAGGTCATTGTCCCACTGTACTCATCCCTCATTAGACCCATTATGCAGTATAATGCCCTGTTTGGTATGTACCTCACAAGACATCTGCAACAGCTGCAAAGGCCACAGAAATACCTCACTAAAAGAATCACAGGCCTAAAGCAGATGCCATATACTGACCGTCTAAAAAAACTCCAGCTATACTCTGTGGCATATCGCCTACTCAGAAGCGATCTCTGCTTAACATACAAGGCCATGTCAAACCCTGAGCTGTTGGACATGCCCACTTAAAGAAATCCCAATCCCTCAGAGTCACACGCTCCAGGGATCTAAACCCTGTCATCACAATGAACAAAACATGCTGGAGGGATAGGTTCCTGACCCAGAGACTCCCCATACTCTGGAATAGACTGCCCATACATATCAAGCAGAGCGCCTCATTGGCCCTCTTCAAAAGGAACCTTGATGATTGGATGGGAGATAGGAAATTCACTCATCATGTTAGTCGCCCTGCTAGACAGGGGCCTGGAGAAGTAAATATTGTGGGAAGAAATACCCAGGGAATTGTTATGGCTAGGCTTGCATAGGCCCTAGGGCCGATAGCCTAGTACCAACCTATGAACCTAAGTGAATGCACAAGGGAAAACAAAATGGAACTGTCACAGGGAACTGCTGAGGATATCTGACTTGTCTGGGCTCACACTAAGTCACCAGCATTGACTTTGTTCTCTGCTCGCTGCCACCTTGAGAACCAACTTGTTGCCTGAAGCACTACTAAAAGAAAGTGTAGGAAAACTTCCCTCATGTCCAGGCCTTGTTTCCACTAATTTGTAATGAATTCTGCTTCAGGTCTCCTTTGAAAACAGACTAGTCTGTCAACCGAAGCAAGTGGATCAACTAAATTAGTAATCTCAAATTAATTCCTGTTCTAGTTTTACCCCCTAATCCAGTAGCCATAAATCATGCAGCCTGTTACAATAAACCAAAATATGCAATGCTCAGAGTTAAGCTAGGACAACACAAGAGGAATACTTTATTCTACACAGCTTGTCAGACTAACCAGCAAAAGCATACCCACCCCCCAATCACACACACACACACACACACACTTTCCAAAGTGCCTGCTGAAAGAGAGACAAGGCTTTTAAGACTCTGGTCAAGCCAAAGGATATTATTTTCGATGGAGGTTAGATGTCTCTGGCCACAAAGGAGTTTTAACACATACCTACAAAGGAAGTAGAAGGGAAGGGTCAATACAGAAGAAGGTGATAACTAACCCAAAGATGAGATATGCGCTGAGACACCTTCCAGTGACAGAAACACAAAGGATCCCAAAAGGGAATGCAAAAAAAAAAATCTGGAACAATAGGCAGAGCAAGGACAGGAGCAGCTAAGCTGCAAAAGAAAGGAGAACTGAAGACATGGGGAAATGGATAGAAAAAAGGCAGGAACAATAATGGATAAAATGGGAGAAGTACCTACAGCCAAGGACACTGAAGACTAGAAAGGAAAATGTGGTGCAAACAGAAGAACAGGGGTACTGGAGCAAAGAACAAACCTGTAGAAATATGAAAAGATGACAAGGAAATGGGAGTATGGTTTACAATGATACCCAGGAGGAGGGGGCAGCAAAACTGAAAAGGAAATGACAAGGAAAGAGGAAAAAAATGTAAAAAAAGAATGAGAGGTAAAAACTGCTCACACAGACATCAAAGTTAAAAATCCTGCTGTCAACATGGGACCAGCAGTTAAGACTATTAAGAAATGGCACTACAAAAATCAAGAAAACTATGGACGGAAGGAATAAAGAATACAAATTTTGGAGGTGAGGGCAAAGATATGGAACCATAAGATTAAAACAGGAGAATGAATCCATCCATCCATCCTCAACCCCTTTTCTCCATTTTACACATGGAGTTGGGGCATCATTTCAACAGTGACAATCATCTCGAGCCAAGGTTTACACTGATGGGGTGGCTATCCCTGCCATGGTAGTTCATCCGTACCACTCACTCGCATACACTTGCACCTACGGCCAATTTAGTGTCTCCAATCCACCTACTGCATGTCTTTGGAATGTGGGAGGAAACCGCAGCACCCGGAGGAAACCAACCGAAACACAGGGAGGACATGCAAACTCCGCACAGAAGGCACCCCAGCCAAGAATCAAACTGGAGAACCTCTTCCTGTGGGGCAACAACTCTAACTGCTGCACCACTGCAGCCTCCCCTATTCTCCTCTCCTAAAATAGGAGAAAGAATATTCATCTTTAAACTGGAAATACAATGAAATTATTCACCTTTGTTCATCCAATCAGGAAAACATGCTTACTTGCAAAGATACTGAAGTTTAAGTACAACAGCATAGGTAACAGAAGTTTGACTGGATCACCACCACAGTATTCCTTGTATCTGGGACTTCACCAAAAGGTGTCCTGTCCATCCAGACAGTTTCAAGAGCTCAAGCACCTTTCCCTACTGTGCAAGTATAATGCCACCAAGAAGCATGTCCAATGAGACAGTATAAAAGGGGACATACATCCTTACCAGCTTAAGAGCGTTCTTGCCCACTCCCATTAGCTTTCTACCAAGGAGTAGGTTGAATGTATAAATACTCATGTCACAGTAGCAGGCAGATCCCTGAGAGCTAGA
Organism: Protopterus annectens; assembly: GCF_019279795.1. Lineage (NCBI taxonomy): Eukaryota > Metazoa > Chordata > Ceratodontiformes > Protopteridae > Protopterus > Protopterus annectens. Next base: position 208,649,921 of record NC_056728.1, on the reverse strand, counting down.
TGGAATTCAAGTTTCTGTGGTTGAGGTGGGGGTGGGGGAATGATCCCGCATCTCAGTTAGATGCCAAGTAACATATCAACTAGCCCTAAGCTGAGGGGAAGTATGAAGGAAGGAAGATGACAACAGTTCAACAAATATTGGATAAATGGTTAACAGGAGCCTGTCTGACTTGGGTGATGAGTAGATGAGCAGTGCCCTTGCCTCCCTCAACACAAGGAAAGACAGCATAGTTTCCTTTGGTAAATACAGCATCACTACAGCTTACCATACAAATAACATTCCGCTGAAATTTTGCGCAGTCATTACAGACTTGAGTACATATGATGACTCTCCAACCACCATGCCTCTGTTGTGGTTAGGCAATCCTTTCACCTTGTACAACTTATCCTTCATGTTATTTAATGATGGGCCTGGTAAGGGATGAATATAATGTGCCCTTTCTCATCTAAACCAGCATGAGACACATCTAAGTTTTCTCACCAAAAAAATGTCAGGTCTCAGTGCCCTTAGCTGCTCAGACAAATTAGAAGCCCTGTCTGTCTGCTAAGTGCCATGCAGACTCCCCTTCCCCTTTACCTTCAATGACCTAGTACTCTCCAAACTCCTTCACCTACACAGAACCAGAGGTAAAGCAAATAACTTTGTTCTAGAGACCTAAAATTAAAGTTAAATACTCACCATAACCATGCATCTGTGCTGTCCATTTCATTCTTCCTCAACTATTGGATCTTGGATCCAACTCTCGAGCACTTCCTTCTACCCATAATCCCCCAGTCAACCTGCTATACCTCAGATCGAGTTAGCTGCCTTTTAAGCCATAGCAGGTACTAATCCTAGTGATGGGACAAAGTAAGAGTAGTAGTACCAGAACTGGGACTCAAACCTGGAACAGAAGTTCCACAACAACCAAAAGTTCACTCCAGGAGATAACAGGAAGAGGGGAAAGAGTATGGGGAGTTGAGGAAGAATGAAAATGGACAATGCAAATGCATAGTTATGGCGAGTACGTAACTTTAATATCTTATGATGTCCTTTTCATTTGTTCCTCAATGATTGGGAACAGAGTCCCCAGCTATGTGGAGCTTGGGTGACCCTCATGGAAGGATATTCTGGAGTACTGCAGCACCAAAGGAAGCTCTGCACCTGGAAATCAACTCCAATTTGTAAAGAGCAATAAAGGTATGAGCACTACACCAGGCAGCTGCTGTGCAAATTTTGCCAACAGAAGTTCCAGATCAAAAAGTAGAAGAGGTAGCCATGGACCTGGTGGAATATGCTTTAGGAAGCCTTGGTAGTGACAGGTCTTGATGACTGTGAATAAAGGAAATGCAATCAGTAAGCCATTTAGCCAGGCTAATTTTAGAAACCAGTGAGCAGAATTTGTTTAAGGAGAAAGAGACAAACAACTGCTCTGACTTCTTGCAAACTTTTATTTTATGGAGATAAAAACATAGTTAACTATGTAAATCCAAAATATGGAGAATGTATTCTCCTCTGTTAGCAAAACTGGGAAAGAAAATGGACAAATGAATGGCTTGATTAATACTTGTTTTGGCGACTGTTTTAGGCAAAAAGGATGGACTGTCTGTAGGAAAAGTCTGTCTTTCTGAAAAATAAGATAAGAAGATTTGAAAGAGAGCCTGAAGCTCAAACTTTTTTTGCACATACAATAACCACCAGAAAGGCAGTTTTCCATGACATAAATTTTAAATCAGATTTAACTGATGGTTCAAAGTGCTTCCGAGTTAAAGCTTGCAAAACAACTGTCAAATCCCAAGGGAGTGATGGGCCCTTCACTGGAGGCCTAAGCAAGCAAGTACTATTTAGAAAAGCCTTGCATAATTTTGAAGAAGCCAACGAGAAAGCATTTCTCCTGAGTGAAAATTAGATATTGCTGCCAGCTGCACTTTGATAATGGAAAAAATAGATCCTCCTTAAAAATAGAGGCTAAAAATTTTAGAACAGCAGAAGTAGGAGCAGTGAAGGGGTCCAATTCCCTCTGTACAGACCAAATAGAGAATCTTTTCTATTAACTTTTGCAAATGTTCCTTGGTGAAGCCTTGTGGGAAGACAGAAGTATCTGTCAGACTGGGGAGGAAAGCCTGGGCTGTGTAGCTATCAGTGGAAGTGGAAAAAAAACATGTGATCACCTTGAGGCCTGGAATGTCTGGATACACCCTGGAGGAATGAGAAAGTGGGTCTCGACTGCGGTCCAGTATCTGGTGGATAACAACGGTGAGACGAAAGAAAGGGGAAACACACTTGATGAGGCCAAAAGGGGGCAATGAGGATAACAGTGCTCTTCAGCCAAAGTGCCTTCTGTAAGAATTTGGGAAATAGAAGTATGGGGGGGAATAAGCAAAATGGAGACCAGAGGGCCAAACTTGGACCACAGCATCTCTCAGTGACTCCCCTGGAAAGGGGATTAGAGCAGAGAACCTGCTGTACTTGTTGTTGTGGGGAAGATGCAAGAAAGCTGCAGCAAGGTTGGTCCCAATAACGGACAATCTTTGCCGCCACCGAAATACCACTAGTGAGGTATCAGAATGGACCTGCTGAGTTTGTCCCCTAGCACACTGGATTTCTCCGGTGTGTGTGTGTTGCCATAAGAAAGTGGCTGGAGTAGATTGCCCATTGCCACACTCTCACTGACTTTCGATAAATAGTCGGTTTGTGTTGCAGTTGTCCCAAGAGGAAGAACGTCCTGTAAGGCCTGCAAGACTAGGAGGTCAACTCATCTCCAGGACATTGATAAGCGAATTGGCTGGGGACTACGTTCCTTGGACTGTCTGTCCCAGGAAATGCCCCCCCCCCCCAGTTGGGAGGCATCCATGGTTACCAGGGCTACTGGGAGCGGTAGAAGGTGACCTTGGGAAACTTTGTCCGATTGAAATCTACCAGTGTAGATGGTCTTTACATACTTGAGTGAGTCTGATAGGAAAGAACAAAGAATGGAAAAGAACTGATCACTAAACAGCCAAGGTCTGCTGATGAAAGTGCATATAAAACTGGGGCAAAGGAACTAAGGTTATGGTGGCTTAAAGAGCAAGTCTGACTGGGGGAGAAGGATGTGCAATAATTTGGTCCACTGGGAACCTGATGGTCCTTACATGATGTGGTAGAAGAGAGGCTATCTGACTGACTGTGTTCAACTGAGCACCTATGAATTCCAGGCTCTGAAAAGGTTGAAGATGAAACTTGGCAATGTTGACTGAGATGCCTACAGATTGACATAACTGGAGCAAGTAGTCCCTGGATTTCTCTAGAAGATGCTTGGTTAAGGTGGTGAGGAGCCAGTCATCTAAATATGGAAATACTTGGAATCCCAGCAATCTTAAGTGAGCTGCTACCACTGCCATACATTTGGTAAACACCCTGGGGGCTGTGGTGAGACCAAAGGGCAGGGCTCTGAACTGATAGTGACTGGCCCCTAGCTGAAAGTGCAGAAATCTTCAGATCGTCTTTTCATCTTGATGTGACAGCACACATCCAGAAGATTGATAGAGCACATCCAATCATCCTTGCGTAGAAACAGTAAAATGGGACTGAACTGTGACCATTCCGAACTTTGACTCATTCACAAATTTAATTTGCTTAGCTCCAGAATTGGTCTCGGGTCCCCAGTTTTCTTGGCACTAAAAATAGTCTTGATTAAGCTCTAAACACTTTCTGGTTTGGTGGGACCTCATGGGTGACCCTTTTGTCTAGCAGTTTTGAATTTCTTGAGCTGCTGCCTCCCTTTGATAGGGTATAAAATAACCTCTGGATATGATTTTTAGCACCCAAGAATCTTTTGATACTGAGCAACAGGTATCTGGGTGCAGTGACAAGCGACCCCGACTGCCTCCAGATGTGGGCAGTCGGGCAACCTTTCAGGAGTGCTGAAAGGATTTATCCAAAAAGGAATCACAAAGACCCTGGTTTTGCATGCCTTCCCTGCCACGAAGACGGTGTCTTTCATTTGAATCCCCCCATGACTCTGGGGGAGCTATCCCCACGTGAATCTTAGAAAGGATCCTGGGACTTAAGGAACCATATTTTCACACCTCCTCTTATTTCAAGAAAAGGATCATTGAGGAACAGAAAAATGTATCCCTACAGCAGACAGGGATTTTTCAACCTGTTCACTTTGGGAAATTGGTAAAGCTTATTGTACCTGCTTATTTGAACGGTTTCTTTCTGACATTGGTGTGCCTTGTTTGCTGCTGAATCTAGCTTTGTTTGTATAACTTGAGCACTAATGCAGGCCATCTTTTTTGGAGAAGGTTCCCCTGCACCCGAGTGGCAGGAGTGTGCAGTTAGTACTTGTCTGATTGAAGACTGCTAGAACAGGGCACAGTTTTGAGCTTTTTTATTGGTTAATTTGTTTAAACCAGTTTGCTCTTGTTTACTACTGTGTTCTCTTGTGTTAAATTGACCTAAACAGAGTTTAAATATCTTTAGCATAGTCTGGTAACAGGTTTTGCTGTATTCAGATATGTTTGTGTGATTCCTGTGTTTCCTGCTATGCCATCTTGCATTGGCCAGGGCCTGCCTGCACTTAGTGAGAGTAAGTGAACTGGTATGGAATAGGGTGTTGAGCTAAGAGCTCAGAGACAAGGGTTGATTGATCAATTCCAGTGTTTCTATTTTACTTTCGTTTCTATAGTATTTAAACCTAGCATTTATGTGGGTTTTCTAGTTTGCCTGTTGCGCACCATCGCTGTGCTGTTTTAACCATTTGCGAGGTATCTCAGTTGCATTTTTTCCCCTTTCCAGCACTCCTGTGTGAGTGAGGCCCTTGCGTGCAGCTACAGTATTAAATTTTATCCAGTCCTACTCGCACCTATAGGTACTCTCCTCCGATAGTACCCACTCTACTATCCCTGACCTCTCTTCCACAGATTCTGACAACCATGGATGGACAATTTCCTATGAGACACTGTAGCAACTGCCTTATGTACACAGACAACCCTCTACTACTACCACTTAGGAACACAATATGTGAGAGATACAATCACATTAAGAACCTAGAATCCTTGCTGTCTCAGTCACAAGCCAATAAATCTGGCACTGAGAAGGTTGTCTGCACAAACACTACGAACACCACACCTCTACCACCACCATCTGTACAACACACTCCTACATATGCAGGGGTTCTCAGCAAAAACATACCTAAACAAAAGAGACCTCCAAAGCAAAAACACATATACACATCACAACCCATAGCACCAAGCAACACACATAGAGGCTGTGAGGCACAGATGTGTGTACTAAGGCCCAACCACAAACCCAACTTACTAGTCATAGGAGACTCTCTTGTGAGACACACAGATGTGCCCCTCACCAGGCTAGACAAGAGAAAGTCACTGTAAGTTGCTTGTCAGGTGCTAAACTCCACCATATCATGCACGCACTCAAGTCTCTTAACAGGTAATGTTGTGACTCTGTCATAGTTCATGTTGGTATGAATGTCTTGATATGTACCTCTCTGGACTACATGAAGAGAGACATGATTGAGCTCGCTCAATGTGTGTCCCAGGCAGGTATGTCCCTAGCCTTAAGCAGCATCCTACCATCACCCAGAATGATACCGCAATACAAACAGAAAATGACTAACAATTGGCTTAGTTTCTGGTGTCATTCCAAGAGGATAAGGAACAAAAATACAATCCAGCACCAGGAAGGTGGGAGGAAAAAGTGTTTATTGTGACCAAACCGGTTTCAGCAAACTGCTTCCATCAGTGGTTTAACATAAACAGCAGTATCAAAGCCACTTATTTATAAATAATCCAATCAAGGCAGTGTTGACATAATTTCCTGTAAAGAGAAATAACCCAAACCTATCTATATACAAAAAGTCCCGTAATTATAATAAATCACACATGCAATCAAACCAGCCCAATGTGGGATACTAGTATACAGAGATTTAACATCTAATGTACTTTAGATGCAAATTGCAGCACAGATTGGGTTATATACCTGGCTACCTGTACATGTCAAGCTTTTTACATTGGACAAACTTCCAGACAATTTAGATTCCGTATGTCTGAACATCTGGGAGATATTAGAAATGCCAGACTCACCAATGCCTTATATAGACATCATTTGACTCACAAAACTGCCACATTTACCTTCACAGTTATTGATAAAATTTGGATGGCATAATTTATTAAACATTAAAGAGAAGAGATGGATTATAAAACTAGGTGGGCTTTTTCCACCTGGATTAAATGATAAATTATAAAATGTCATCCATCTTTCAAGTTCAATATATGTCAGAACCTATTCATTTAATTCATGTGTGGTTTATTATAACTACGGGACTTTTTGTATATAGATAGGTTTGGGTTATTTCTCTTTACAGGAAATGATGTCAACACTGCCTTGATTGGATTATTTATAAATAAGCGGCTTTGATACTGCTGTTTATGTTAAACCACTGATGAAAGCAGTTTGCTGAAACCGGTTTGGTCACAATAAACACTTTTTGCTACCACCTTCCGGGTGCTGAATTGTTTTTTTGTTCCTTATCAAGTTTGGATTATCCATGCATCAACCGCACTTGCTAGCCGATCTTTCCTTGTCATTCCAAGGGGAACCAGTAACTGACAGCCTGGGAGGACATGATTGACAGACCACGATGGTTTGCCAGAGATGGCCTTCATCAGTCTCCCCTGGGCTTTGGACTTCTGACAAAGGCTCTTGCCTCCCCCATAGTGCATTTTTTAGGCAAAGTCATGAGCACAAAATTACCAACATGAAAAATTCTTATAAACAAACTTTACAGGTCATGCAGCTAAATGCTAGGAGTCTTAGCATGAAACTGCACTCACTGTAAGCATTCTTTGCCCTGGAGAATTCTGACATTTGTGCAATCACTGAAACCTGGTTCAAAGCTGTGGACAGCCCCCTATCCTTAACAGGTTACTCAGCCTACCATACTTTCAGACCCCAAAGGGAGGGCTACAAAGCCAAAGGTGGTGGAGTTTCAATATTTATCAAACACATACACACCTCCAGGCTGGTCATACGGTATGACGCACAGGAGACACTCCAAGTGCAGTTGACTGTTGAAAAAACACCTATTCAAATCATAGCTAGCTACAGACCCCCAACCATGACTCAGGACGCCCACTCCACCTATCTGGACTTACTTGATTCCATCAAGATTCAACCCTCTACCCTGATCCTGGGTAACTTTAACTACCCAACCATAGAGTGGAAGACCTATTCTAGCCCAAACATAAATGCCCAGAGACTCCTTGACTCTGTCAATGCCAATGCATTGCATCAGCTGGTCGACACCCCTACGAGAGGTGAAAATATCCTGGACCTGGTCCTAACCAACATGAGTAGCCAATGTAGCACTCATACAGTGTCATCCTCCTTGGTAAGATCCGACCACAAAGCGATCACTTTTGAAGTCACCATCTCCCCTTACTCCGCCCCCCAAATCAGGGTCAAACGAAAAAAATTTTCCAAAGCTGACTACAATCTTCTCGGAGCAGGTATAAGCAGCTTCACAGCCACCACCCCTTCAGTTGGAATTAGCACTAAATGTCCAAGCCTACAAAAAAACTATATGAGCACCTACATAGCTGCATGGACTCAGCAGTACCCGACAGGACCAAATCATCTTCCTCATGTAAGAGTAAACCTGTCTGGTGGACAGCAGCAATAAACAAACTCTATAATAGAAGGAAATAATTGCTGTCCAGGGCCAAGAAAGAGCAGGTGCCAAGTTGGAAGCAATCTCTCCTTTGTCTGAACAAGCAAATAAGGTCGCTGGTGAAATCCTCTAAGGCTAACTTCGAGTCCAAACTGGCCACATCCAATGACAATCACAAGGCCTTCTTCAAATGTGTCCGCAATCCCAAAGGCAACACCCAAATCTTCTGCTCTGAACTGGTCAATAATACCACATACACAAATGCCATAGATAGAGCCAACCTGCTGGCAGGTTCAGTGAAAATTTCACCCCCCCTGTCCCCCCATCCGTAAAGAAAATCATCCCCAGCACCTGCCCCCCTCCCCTCATCACCAGGGAGCAGGTCCTTAATGCCCTCTCAAAGGCAAAAAATACACAGTCTCCATGGGATTCTATAACATCCCTGGCTGAATCCTACATGAGCACTCAGGTTCATAGGTAGGTACTAGGCTATCAGCCCTAGGGCCTATACAAGCCCAGCCAAAAAGGTACCCTGGCTTTTGCCACCCAAGAAAATTATTTTCCTGTGCCATTGTCAAGCAGAGCCACAGAGGTGATCCCCGGGATGAATTTCCTATTTCCCATCCAATCATCAAGATTTTTCTTGAAGAGTGCTAATGAGGAACTTTGATATAGATAGGTAGTTTATTCCAGAGTATGGGAAGTCTCTGGGACAGGAATCTATCCTTCAGGCATGTTCTGTTTATTGTGGTGACAAGGTTTAGGTTTCCTAGAGTGTGTAGCTCGGAGGGATTGGGATTTCTTTAAATGGAGCATGTCCAACAGCTCTGGGTTTGACATAGCTTTGTATGTTAGGCAGAGATCACCTCTGAGTAGGCGATATGCGATGGAGTAAAGCTGGAGATTTTTGAGACTGTCTGCATAGGTCATCTGTTTGAAGCCGGTAATCCTCTTTGTGATGTATTCCTGCGGCCTTTCCAGTTGTTGTAGATGTCTTGTGAGGTACATACCAAAAGGGGCGTTGTACTCTATAATGGGTCTAATGAGTGATGAGTACAGGGGAACAATGACCTCTTTTTTTCTGGATGAGAAACCTTTTGTGATGAGGTGTGCCACGTAGAAGGATTTCCTGACTACTGTGGCGATGTGATCATCAAAGGAGAGACTACTGTCCACCTCTGTCCCAAGGTCTCTTATCATACTTTCGGTGTTAAGTATACTACCGCCTATGTTGTAGTTCATGGGTACAGAGTTTTTACCAAACGGGATGAAAATGCACTTTTTAGCATTGAGCTTGAGGCCATGGCTTTGCCACCAGGCATTTGTCTCAGTGCTTAGGATGTCCACATCGTTAGGAGTTTCGATTATGGCTCCTAGTTTGCAGTCATCTGCAAACTTCGTTAGCCAAAGACCTTCTGTGTTTGGTATCTACTTCTCTGAAGTACAGGCTAACAGGAGAGGACCCAGGAATGAACCCTGTGGTACTCCACTTGTCACTGGTCTGAAGTCTGATTTGGAGTCTGCTACTTTCACAGTGTGGGTTCTGTCAGTGAGCCAGTTGGCAACCCATCTTGTGACACAGGGATTTATACCTAGATTAGTGAGTTTATCTATAATTCCAGAGTGGGGCATGGTGTCGAAAGCTTTGGCAAGATCTAGATAGGCTGAGTGAACCACCTTACCCTCGTCTACAGCTTTGGTGACTGCTTCAAAGAAGTCTATCAGGTTAAAGAGACATGATATGCCTTTTACAAACCCGAAATGGGTGGAGTCTAGAGTTTGGAGATTACCATTGTCTTTGTTTGTAAGTTCCATGATGATACATTCCATGGCCTTGCAGACCAGGCTTGTCAGGCTAATGGGGCAGTAGTTCCCGGGGTCCGTGGTGGCTCCCCCCTTGTGGAGTGGGATAACCATCGCTGTGCGCCATTCAGCGGGCACAAAGCCTGAGGTGAGGCTACGATTGAACATGGTACTTAGGTGGGGTGTCAGTTCGTTCTGTAGTTCGTGCAGAACGCAGCCTGGGATGCTGTCTGGTCCCATAGATGCTGTGTTCTTGGCATTGGAGAGTGTGGTTTATACCTGTACAGTCGTGATTACAAGAACTTTGTATTCTTCCGGTATAGAGATGGGCCCTTTAGGGGGTGAGGGGTGGGGGGTAAAGTTAGCACTGAACCTATCTGCCAGGATGTTGGAAATATCAGTTGGGTCTGTATCTTTAGTGCCATTGTGCTGTAACTCGGAGCAGATCTGAATGTTGCCACTGAGATTCTTGACATAGCTATAGAATGCTTTGGGGCGGTCTTTAGAATCAGTGGCGATTTTGTTTCCGTAACTAGCTCTGGAGGATTTTATCAGGGATCGCAGATTTTTACTGAGGCTGACCAGGGAGCTCCTCCACTCATGGAATTTTACACTCTTTTGCAACAGTTTCTTCCTTCTGTTGTACAGTTTGTTTATGGCAGGGGACCACCAGATTGGCTTCCTTTTTTTGGAGGATAGCACGACCCAAGCACTTGTGTAAGTGCTTATAAAGTGCAACTGTGTAAGATTTAGTAGTCGTAACTGTATTGTCCATCTGCATGGGTGTCATGAAGTTCACCACTTCTGTCTTACGAAGCATGAAGTTGGCGTTGGAGAAATGTTTTACTGTGGTTTCCTTAATGGGGGGGTGGGGCAGGATGTGGATATCTAGGGTGATTAGCTTATGGTCAGATCGGACCAATGAGGCGTTGACTTCAGGTGTGGAACACTGGTCACTCATGACTAGATCTAGGATATTGTTGCCACTGGTGGGGGTGTGGATAAGTTGATCCAGGGCACTGGAGTTTATGAATTCAAGAAAGCGTTGAGCGAAGGAGTTGGTAAATGAGTAGTTTTCCCAGTTAATGGTGGGGTAGTTGAAACTGCACATTATTAGGGTGTTTGGTTGAACCCTAATATTTTCCAGTACATCAAGAAAAGAGGAGTGGGAATCCTGGGGCATGGTGGGGGATTTGTAGCAAGCTACAATTTGGATTGCAATTTTGCCCAGAGTTAGTTGCACTTGGATAACCTCGGATGCATTATGCTGAGTAACTAGCCTGGAGGTGTGGATATACTTAATGAATATGGACACACCTCCGCCTTTAGTGTTCCGGTCCAGGTTACATGGCCGAAAAGTGTGGTCATTAGACACCCAAGCCTGAGCACCACCTGTGTCCTAGTTGAAAGGAGGACAGGCACTGTAATCCCTCTACACAAAGGTGGAGTGCCCACTGACCCAGGCAATTATAGGCCCATCAGGCTAACGAGTCTGATCAGCAAGGCCATGGAACGCATTATCATGGACCTTATAAACAAAGACACTGGCAACCTCCAAACGCTTGACCCTACACAGTTTGGTGTTGTCAAAGGGAGATCATGCCTGTCAAACCTGGACGAATTCTTTGAAACAGTCACCAAAGCAATGGACGAGGGGTACACGATGCACACTGCCTACCCTGACCTAGCCAAAGCCTTTGACACTATTCCCCACTAGGGCATAATAGATAAATTCTCCCAGCTAGGCATCAACCCGTATGTTATCAGGTGGGTAGCTAAAGTACAGTTGTGTACGTACCATAAATGCAGATGTTAGAGTGTATTCACTGTTGCAGTCATTACACTTGGGTTATCCTGCTGGCAGGCTACCCGCAGTCGGCCTGAATTCCAAAGCCCTGGTCCGGCGTCGGTTGCTGTCGCCTCATCCCTGACGTCAGTGCACCAGGGGTATACAAGATGCAGCCGACGCCATTTTCTTCAGTTTTTCTTGCCCCAGATGACAGGTGCCCCCAAAAGGGTAGGCTAAAACATTGCTTATAAAAAGCATGCACTAAAATAAACAATACCTTCATCTACAAGCAAATACACCACATAGGTTGTATAGAATAGAGAAGTGCAGATAAGTCCCAGCAAAGAAAAGGGGATGGTGGGTGGGTAACCTGGACTGCAACAGTGAATACACTCAAACATCTACATTTATGGTAGGTACACAACTGTACTATGTTCATAGTCTTTCACTGTTGCAGTCATTACACTTGGGTTGAATCCCAAAGCTGAGGTTGGGCGGCTGGGTCTAAATAGAATTAGGAGTGGCTATGAGGCCCTGCAGAACTGCAGTGGCAAAGCCTGCTCTGGATTTAGCGTAAAGAGGTAAGTGGTAGTGCTTGGTAAAAGTGAGCACTGAACTCCAAGTTGCAGCCTCCAAAATTTCCTTGGTTGGTACTCCTCTGAGAAAGGCTGTTGATGTGGCTGCTGCCCTGGTCGAATATGGCCTAATGCCCTTAGGCACTGATTTTCCATGCTGTGTATAGCAGAAACGAATGCAGTGTCCTATCCATTTTGAAATGGTCTGCTTGAGATAGCCTTTCCTTGTGATCCTGCAGCATATGCCACTAAAAGTTGCTCAGTCTTTCTGAAAGCTTTAGTTTTGTCCAAGTAGAAGCGTAGCTGCCTGTGTATGTCCAAAAAATGCAGAAGTCTCTCCCCTTTATTCTGGGGATTTGGATAAAAAGTAGGCAAATGAATGGTTTAATTAAGAGCCACACTGGATACTACCTTTGGCATAAATGTTGGGTTTGTCCTTAGAGAAACCCTGTCCGGATGGAAAATAATAAAAGGTTCCACTGCCATTAATGCCTGTAACTCTGAGACTCTTCTTGCTGAAGTTATTGTTAGGAGCAGAGCTATTTTCCATGATAAGAATTTTATTTCAGCTGTATTGGCTGGCTCAAAAGGAGGCAGTGTGAGCTTTTCCAAGACAAAACTGAGGCCCCATGTAGGTATCGGTGCTCTCCTTGGGGGTCTTATGTTTTTGGCCCCTCTGCGGTACTGCCTTAGCAGTGGATGTGAAAAAAAAGGTGGTTCCATATTGTAATGAGCTGAAATGGCAGAGGCATGGATCTTAACTGATGAGAAGGATAGGTCTTTGTCCAGCATCTCAGTTAGGTATTGTAAAATCTAAGGAATATTTGGAGCAAGCGGGTCAATTCCTCGTGCCCGATTCCAAGCACAGAATCTCTTCTATTTTTCTGCATAAAATTTTCTGGTGCTGGGCCTCCTGGCTTCCAAAATGACATCCATAACGGCTTTAGAGAGAGGTGTGCTCTGAGTGGTTATATCATTCACCATGCAGCCAGATTTAAGGTTCTGAGTTGGCTATGCAGGATCAGATTGTTTTGTTGGGTCAGAAGATGAGGAGTTTGAGGTAAAGTCTAGGCTGGGCCTTCAGACAAGCTCTTTAGGATTGGGCACCAGTGCTGGCTCTTGTTTGACCTTTAGGAGTACCTTGAGGAGGAGAGGCAGTGGAGGAAAGGCATAAACTGTCAGAGTTTTCCAGCTGAATGATAGAGCATCCACCTTTAATGCTTGTGTGTGATAAGTCCTTGTGCAGAATCTCTGTAGTTGGCAGTTGTGAGGGGAAGCAAATAGATCAATGTCTGGGCATCCCCATTTCCTTGTTATCATGCTGAAGACTTATGGATTTAGTTTCCACTCATGAGGGTCCATGAGGTTTCTGCTTAGTTCGTCTGCCAGAGTATTTGTCTTTCCTGGCAGGAATTGTGCTTGCAGATGCACTTGATAGGTCAATGCTGTGTTCCACAAAGCCATGGCTTGCCTGCAGTGGGGGTAGGAATGTGTGCCCCCTTGCTTGTTTATGTACCACATGACTGTAGTACTGTCCGTTTTTAGCAATAGTTGTCCTGGATGGAGTAAACCCTTGAAGGCTGTCAGGGCATTCTGTACAGCTAGCATCTCTTTTTGATTGATATGAAGATGCATTTGGCTTGAGGGCCACGTGCCCTGAATACATTTTCCTGCCATGTGTACCCCCAGGCATAATCCGATGCATCTGTTGCATCTGTTGTTAGTGTCTGCCTGGCTGTGGTTAAAGTGAATGGATGTCCCTTATTGTTGTGACAGGCCAGTGCCCACCATCGAAACTCCTGTTGCAGGCAGGGAATGAGAGTAATTATTGTTTCCAGGCTGTGGCAATGTTGAGTCCAAACACTTTTTAGATACCATTGTAGCTTCCTCATATGCAGTCTTGCATATGGAATTAGTAGAATGCCATGAATCCCAAAGCCTGGAGAATTTTTCTTGCAGGTAACTGGGTTTTTGTTGCCATCATTTGGAAGTAATGAGTCAGTTGCCTTTGTTTGTCTGGCGTGAGTTAAGCCATCTAGGCAGAGTTGTATTTAAGCTTGCACCCAGGAATATTATCTCTTGAGAGGGCACTAGTTTTGATTTCTTTTCGTTTACTGTGTACTCTAGGCAAATTAGTAATCTTTTTACAAACGCCAGATGCTTTAGTAGAATGTCCTTGCTCTCTGCTTGAATAAGGCAGTCGTCCAAGTAGGGATATATTTGAATTCCTCTTTGTCTGCAAAATGCAATTACTGGTGCCAGGCATTTTGTGAAGACCCTGGGCGCAGTAGATAAGCCAAAGGGCAGTGCAGAGAATTGGTAATGCATTGAGCCAGCTATGAATCTGAGGTATCTTCTGCAAGATTGTCTGATTGGGACATGCAGGTATGCCTCTTTGAGGTCCAAAGTTACGAGCCAAGCCTTCTTGCCCAGCATGGGCAGAAGTTGCTGCAGTGTCAACATTTTGAATTTTGGAACATCCAGAAAAGTATTTAGAATAGACAGGTCCAGTATTGGTCTCCAGGCTTTGTCCTTTCTGGGTACCAAGAAAAGTCTTTGAGTAAAATCCTTGCCACTGCTCTTGCTGTGGTACTCTTTGAATAGCCCTCATGTCCATGAGAGATGAAATTTGCTTTTGTGCCTCTGCCCATTGATTGTGTGGGAGGTCTGGCATACCTTTCGCCTTTGGGAGGGTGTGAAAGTGGAACCTGCAGCCCTGAGAGACAATATTCAGTACCCACTTGTCCTGGGTGATCATGTGCCAATTTTGTGAGAAAAGTGCTAGCTTTCCCCCTAAGGGTGCTGCCAAAAGGTAAGTGCTTGGCATTAGCAGTGGGAAGTCATTGGGACTGTTTCCTCTATGGTTGTGATTTGTCTTCTCTGCTTTTGGAGGCAGAAGCACCCCATTGTTTAGGCCTGTATGAGCCTTGGGGCTGAGATCTACCTCTAGGGCGTCTATATCTGCCTCTTTGTGGCCTGTCTGACACAGGAAAGGACCAATTCTTAGAAGGCCAGTTCCTGCTAAATCTGGGTGGCTGAACCTGTAAGAAATCCTTTACTGTCTGCATAGATTTCGCTTTATCCTCCATTTTCTTTAACACCTCTTCTGCCTTAACACTAAAAGTATCATGCTGTAATGGAGCATCCAATAATTTTGCTTTAACATGATCAGGCAGACTCTGTTCCTTTAACCAAGCATGCCTTCGAATGACAGAGCCTGTAACTGCGGCCCTGCAAGAAGCCTCTAGTGAATCAAAATCACATTGCAAAGTATGCTTTCCCACTTGTTCAGCTGCATGCAATAAATCCTGCATTTCCTTGTTTTCAGGACATTCAGAGTTTGTCAGCATTTTCTGTTTTAGCACAGACATTAGGTATTGCTGATATTTAAGCATGTGAAAAGTACAGTTTTGTACCTACCATAAATGTAGATGTTCGAAGATCCACATTGCTGCAGTCCTTACACTTGGGTAGTCCGCTGTCCTCGGTCGGCCCGAATATCAAGGTATAAGGCTGACGTCGGTCAAGGCGCATTAGACTGACATCAGGACGTCAGGGTACAAATGCGCATGACCGACGTCATATCCTCAGTCTTTTCTTGCCCCAGATGTCAGAAGACCCTAACAAGAAAGGTCAAAACACAAAGACAACAAACAACCAACCAACCACCCTAGTACTAATAATATGTACAATATATACAATATACACAATATGTACAATCCAACCCACACAACCGCCTCTAACTACAGAGGGGAAGGAGGGAGGGTAAATTGGACTGCAGCAATGTGGATCTTCGAACATCTACATTTATGGTAGGTACAAAACTGTACTATGTTCTTCATCTCACATTGCTGCAGTCCTTACACTTGGGTAGAATCCCAAAGCAGAGGTAAGGGAGGATGGCACAACTATAAAGAAGCAGGAGCTGCCAAAATGCCCTGTAAAATAGCAGTGGCAAAACCAGCCCTAGATTTAGAGTAAAGAGGAAGGTGATAATGCTTAGAGAAAGTATGCACTGAACTCCAAGTAGCTGCCTCCAAGATATCTTTAGTTGCCACCCCTTAAAAAGCTGTTGAAGTGGCAGTAGCCCTAGTGGAATGAGGCCTAATCCCAGCTGGAACCTCCTTGCCATGATGGGAATAACAGAAAGCAATGCACAACCCAATCCACTTAGAAATAGTTTGTTTTGACACAGGCTTGCCCTGAGAACTCAAAGCAAAAGAAACAAATAACTGCTGAGACTGCCTGAACCCTTTAGTTCTGCTCAAATAATATCGCAACTGCCTGTGTATATCCAAAGTGTGCAAAATCTTTTCCCCTTTATTTTGGGGTTTGCATAAAAGGTAGGCAAATGAATAGTTTGGTTTAAAGCCACACTAGAAACCACTTTAGGCATAAAGGAAGGATTAGTACAAAGGTACCCTATCCTTATGGAAAATTAAGAAAGGCTCAACTGCCATAAGGGCCTGTAATTCAGAAACCCTTCTCGCAGAGGTAATGGCCAACAAAAAAGCAGTCTTCCATGATAAATATTTCAACTCCGCAGTAGCTGCAGGCTCAAAAGGTTGTAGAGTGAGTTTCTCCAACACAAAATTGAGATCCCAAGCAGGAGTAGGAGCTCTCCGTGGGGGTCTTATATTCTTTGCCCCTCTAAGGAATTGCTTAAACAAAGGATGAGAAAACAAAGGTGGGTCACAATCATAGTGAGCAGAAATTGCTGCAGCATGAATCTTAATAGAAGAGAAGGACAAACCTTTGTCCAGTAACTCAGTAAGATATTGAAGAGCCACACTTAAATTAGGCTTAGAAACATCAAATGCTTTTGCTGCACTCCAAAATAAAAATCTCTTCCATTTATCTGCGTACACTTTCCTTGTACTAGGCCTTCTGGCCTCCAAAATAACATTCAAAACTTGCTGTGGAAGCTGAAACCCTCCAGGGTTTAAAACAGAATATGCCAGGCTGTCAGGTGAAGAGAGTGAAGTTTGACATTGAGTAAATGACTGTTCTCCTGAGACAGCAGGTGTGGAATCAAGGTAAAGGCCATGGAGGCTCCTGCCAGACTTCTCAGTAGTGGGTACCAATGCTGTCGAGGCCAATCTGGAGCTATTAAAATCATCTTTGGCTTGTCCTGTCTGACCTTCAGAAGTACCTTTGAGAGGAGAGGCAGAGGCGGAAAGGCATACACATGAAGATTGCTCCAATTGAATGAAAGAGCATCCACTTTCCAAGCTGTGGGATGAAAACTTTTGTGCAAAACTTTGGCAGCTGGTAGTTTAGTGGAGAAGCGAACAGATCTACGTCTGGAGTTCCCCATGACACTGTCAATTTCTGAAATACATGAGGATCCAATTTCCACTCGTGGGGATCCATAATTTGTCTGCTCAACACATCTGCTAAGGAGTTCTGTGCTCCGGCAGAAACCTTGCCTGTAGATTTAGCTTTAAACTGAGAGCAGTCTCCCACAAAATCATTGCTTGTCTGCACAGAGGATAAGAATGTGTTCCCCTTGCTTGTTGATGTACCACATGACAGTTGTGTTGTCTGTTAGAATCAACACCTGCCCTGGAAGAAGTAAATCCTTGAAAGCTATTAATGCAAATTGGACTGCTAACATCTCCTTCAGGTTGATATGTAGATGTAGAAGTCTGGCAGGCCACGTGTCTTGTATCCACTTTCCATTTAGATGAGCTCCCCAAGCTTTGTCTGAGGCATCTGTCGTTAGAATCTGACTCGCCTCTGGCCGGGTCACAGAGAGTCCCTTGTTTAGGTGACATTCCTGAGCCCACCACAAAAATTCCTTTTGAATGCAAGGTATTATCTGAATGACAGTGTCCATATCTTGGCAGTGCTGTGTCCATACATTTTTGAGATACCATTGTAGCTTCCTCATATGCAGTTTGGCATTGGGAAGCACCAGAATACAAGATGCCATGAACCCCAAGGCTTGAAGGACTGTCCTTGCAGTCAGCCTGGACTGATGAGACAATTGATGGAAGTAAAGAGAAAGATTCTTTTGTTTGTCCTGGGTCAAAAAGGCCATCTGGGATGCTGTATTCAGTCTCACACCCAGAAAGCACATGTCCTGAGAGGGTACTAGACTGGACTTTATTTCGTTCACAGAATACCCCAGGCATCTTAACACTGCTATCACATAGTGTAGATGATGAAGAAGTTCGTCCTTTCCTTGAGCCAGAATCAGGCAATCGTCCAAATAAGGATAAATCTGTATTCCTCTTAGCCTGAAGAAAGCTATCACTGGAGCCAGAACCTTCGTGAACACTCTGGGCGCAGTAGATAAGCCAAAGGGCAATGCAGAGAACTGATAATGAGAAGTCCCAGCCCGAAAACGTAGATACTTCCTGCAACTTAGCCTGATAGGAACATGAAGGTAAGCCTCCTTGAGATCCAGAGTCACCATCCAGTGGTCTTTGCCCAGTAGAGGTAAAAGCTGTTGTAACGTCAACATTTTGAACTTGGGAAGGTCCAGATAAGTGTTGAGGATAGATAAATCCAAAATTGGTCTCCACGTGTTCCCCTTCTTTGGTACTAGGAACAGGCGAGAATAAAATCCTAGGCCCACTTCTGACAGAGGGACCGGTTGTATGGCTCCTATTTGGAGCAGCAGAGAAATCTGTTTGTGAGCCTCTATTCTTTGCTGAGGAGGAACGTCTGGCATGCCTTTGAAAGGAGGCAAGGTATGGAAATAAAACCTGTAACCTTGGTGTATGATATCCAATACCCATCTGTCTTGGGTAATTAAACTCCAATTTTCCTTGAAAAGTGCCAACCTTCCCCCCAAAGGTGCTGCCAGACGAGAAGGCTCTGGCAGCTGAAAAGGTAGGTCATTGGGTCTGTTTACGAAAGGACTGACCCCTGCCCTCACCCGAAGACTGTGCAGGTGAACTCCCTGTTCTAGGCCTGAAAGAGCCCTGAGCTCTGCCCCTACCATGTCTAGACCTACCCCTAGACTGGGAATCATAAGAAGGATACGTCCACCCCTTGGTAAGCCAATTTCTGCCTTAACTTCGGAGGCTGAACCTGCAAAAAATCTTTAACAGTCTGCATAGACTTAGCCTTGTCTTCCATTTTCTTTAAGACTGCCTCAACAGGAGAACCAAATAACACATCAGATTGTAAAGGAGCATCTAAAATCCTTGTCTTAACATGGTCAGATAAATTCTGATCCCTTAGCCAGGCGTGCCTGCGAAGAACTGACCCAGTGGCAGCCACCCTAGACGAGGCCTGTACAGCATCAAAACCACATTGCAAAGAATGCTTACCCACTTGTTCAGAGACATGTACCAAATCTCGTAACTCTTTACACTCAATACCTTCCGCCAGAGCATCTACCTTAGACTTCAATTGAGACAGTAGATAGTTTTGGTATTTCAACATGTGAAACTGGCAATTCAGAGCCCTCATAGCTAGGGTGGAAGAAGTATAGACTTTCTTTCCCCATCTATCCAAAGCCCTGGCCTCTTTATCTGGAGGAACCGGATTTTTAACAACAGAAGCTTTAACACCCTTAGGCCCCTGACTAACAGTTTCTGGGTCGCCCTAGGACTCTTAAAAAGATACTTATGAGCTTCAGGCACCCTATAATACCTATCCGGCTTAACAGGAGCAGGAGCAAAGAATCAGGATTAAGAGAAGCCTCTGCAAACACATCCTCCACAACATCCAGAACAGGAGGTATAGCCAAAGGCCTATGCTGGGGTAAAAACAAAAATTCCCCAAGCCTTTTCCTGGAATCAGAGAAGTCCTGACCTTCCCACTTAAAATGCTCCCTCATGGAATGAAGAGTCTCTGAAAAAGAAAAATCCTCAGGAGGAGAAGCAGAAGGGGTAGAATCATCCACATCAGAATCAGAATAAGGAGAATACTCCTGCAAGTCTTCAGCCGAAGACTCTGAAACATCTGAAGCCTGCTCAAAACTCCCCAACTCAGGTTCCACCCTAGGCCTCATCAGGAGGGGGCAAAGAACCCCTAATCAAGGTAATCAAATCTTCTGCCATTTTAAGCATATGCTTCTTGGGCACAGATCCTGAAGAACTAGGAGTGACACCAACTGAAGCTAAACCTGGCCTGCCTCTGGGAGAAGCCTTGGAAACAGAAGGAGAAGGCCTAACCACCCTAGGAAGGGAGAGGAGTACAGTAACCTGAGAAGCCCCTTCAGCCTGACCTGCCTCCTGGGAGGCCACATCCTGCAATAACAAGGTCTCCCCCTGGGACTCCAGAGAAACCTTCGGTGGAACCACCGGCTCCACCGACACCTCTAAAGAACCGGCGTCGACGGACGACTGCCTAACCTGGGCTTAGCTGCCTTATCCTTGCGCTTCTTGAAGCGGACGCCGGAGCATCCGACGGCATATTATAATTGCAGCGCTTCAAGACTAACCTGGCACAATCTAACCTTCTCTTAATAGTGCGCTTATTGAATCTAGCACAAAAGCGACACCCAACAACGTCGTGCTCAGGCCCTAAACAAGGAATACACAAAGTATGATAATCTCTATGCGGTATCTGTTTCCCGCAAGAAATACAGTTACTCACTTTTTCTGACATCCGGTAAACCACTGAGGCAAGAAAAAACTAAAATATTCCCCAACGGGGTACTTAGCCAACTTTGAATCGGTCTGAAACTCCGAACAATTTCAGAACGCCAGCGGCACTTGCAACGCTGCTTCTGCATCGGACCATGCGGCAAAAAAGACTGAGGATATGACGTCGGTCATGCGCATTTGTACCCTGACGTCCTGATGTCAGTCTAATGCGCCTTGACCGACGTCAGCCTTATATTTTGATATTCGGGCCGACCGAGGACAGCGGACTACCCAAGTGTAAGGACTGCAGCAATGTGAGATGAAGAACATCTGGCAGTTTAAAGCCCTTACAGCTAAAGTAGCAGAGGTGTAAACTTTTCCCCCCATCTGTCCAGTGCTCTAGAATCCCTATCAGAGGGAACAGGGTTTTTTTGCAGTGGAAGCCTTGACCCCTTTGGGACCCTGAGATATAGTTTCTGGGTCAGCAGCAGGGTTTTTATAAAGAAATTTATGTGAATCTGGAACCCTGTAGTACCTATCTGGCTTAACTGGTGCAGGGGGTAAAGAATCAGGAGACAGACTGGACTCAGAAAATACATAATCTACAATGTCTAGCACAGGAGAGAATAGCAAGAGTTCTGTGTTGAGGCAATGAAAGAAAGTCTCTGAGCCTTTTCTTGGATTCTGATTAATCTTGGCTCTCCCAGTGGAAATGCTCCCTCATAGTGTGCAGGGTTTCCCCAAAAGAATAGTCCTCAGGAGGAGAGGCTGAAGGGATAGATTCTTCAGCATCAGAATCCTCATAGGGAGGAAGAGAATATCCCTGTTCTAAAGAGGAATCAGATGATCAGAGGAATCTTAGTCAGCGTCTTGCCTAGGCCTTTTATCAGGAGGGGTATGGGAACCCCTGATCAAAGTAATTAGGTCCTCGGCCATTTTAAGCATCTGTTTCTTAGGCATGGAAGACTGTCCAGGAGAATGCTGTACTTGTTTCTTTGTCTTTAAAGGTGTTTTAGACTTTGTCTTGATTGCTGAATTGGTCTTGACAGAAAGCTGTGTAGGTCTGAAAACACCCTCAGAAGCCGATGCCTGCTCAGCGGCTCTGGACCCATCTGAGGGAGTAGTTTCCGTAGGCCAAATACCTTGAGTTTCCAGAGGCCTAATTGTCTCCATGTGGGAGTTGGAGGCAGCCTGTGGCTCTGAGATAGTGGGTGTCAGGGGCTGCGAAAGCGCCTCACTGAGAACCGGCAACTGGCCTAGAAGAGGCTTCGTCGTCGGTTTTGGAACAGGATGCCTGTCCTTTTCTTTGCGCTTTTTATGAACTCAAGTTATCAGCTGTTCCAACGGCATTATATAGTTAAACCTTCGGCCAAAGTAATGGAAAGCAAAATCGTACAGACGCTTAATAGTGCGTTGGTTAAATCTAGCACAAAACCGACAATTAGCAGCGTCGTGGTCAGGGACTAGGCAAGGAATACAGTAAGAATGAAAATCCTTATGAGGTATTTGCTTCCCACAACAATTGTTAGCTTTTACTGACATCGGTCTGGAGCAAGAAAAAGTTTCCCCAACGGGGTACTTAGCTTTATTTAAGACTTCGGATCTGAAATTCAATTTCGAAAATTTCAGGAGTCAGCCAACCGGCACTTGCGAACTGCTTTTGCTTCGGGCACTGCGCGGCAAGAAAGACTGAAGAAAATGGCATCGGCTGCATCTTATATCCCCCTGGCACACTGACGTCAGGGATGAGGCGACAGCAACCGACGCCGGACCAGGACTTTGGAATTCAGGCCGACTGCAGGTAGCCTGCCAGCAGGATAACCCAAGTGTAATGACTGCAACAGTGAAACACGATGAACATCTGGCTCACTGAGAGAATCCACTCAGTCAAAGTAGGGTAAGCCACCTCTACTAGTAGACCTGTAACAAGCGGTGTACCCCAAGGATCGGTCTTGGGGCCTCTACTGTTTGGGATATACTTTTCTGCGGTGTAAGCCAAAACAAGCAGTCTGTGGCTGACCAAGTCTGCAGATGACTGCAAGCTGGGTGCTGTCTTAAAATTCCCCTAGTGATGTGAACATCTTCCAAGAGGGCCTTACTCAAACTAATGACTGGTGCCAGAAGCATGGCCTTAAACCGAATGCCAAGAAATGCATCATTATCCCCTTTGGGGGAAAATATCATCCCCACTAATTTCACATTAATAACAACATACTATGCATGCAATCAGTCATGAGGGACTTGTGGAACCCAGGTTGATAGCAATCTGACTTATGACCACCACGTTACCTCCTTTGTATGGAAGACTTTCTACATGGTCCACCTCATAAGGGTATTTCATCCAGGAACAAGGAGGTCATAACATCCCTGTACTCCTCCCTTATCAGACCCATTACCGAGTACAATGCCCCCTTCGGCATGTACCTTGCCAAGCACATGCAGCAGTTGGAGACCACAGGTGTTCATGACCAGGAAAATCCAGGGTCTCAAACACGTATCCTACACAGACAGGCTAAAAGCCCTGTCCCTCTACTCAGTCTCATACAGACTGCTCAGAGGTGACCTGTGTCTGGCATACAAGACCATTTCAGACCCAGGATTGATGGAGTTGCTGCATATCCGTAAGACAAACTCCACTCCAGCAACCCACACGTAAGGCCTTAACCTGGTCTGCGACATTAAAAGAACTTGTTGGCGGGATAGATTTGTGTCCCAAAGATTCCTCCATCTGTAGAATAGACTCCCTCTCCATGTCAAACAGAGTATCTCTAGCTCTCTTTAACAGGAACCTGGATGACTGGATGGGAAACAAAACATATACTCCTGGGATCCCACCTGTGTCCCTGCTGGACAGGGGAAACAGGTGCTGACTTTGAGGGAACATGGGCAAAATTCTTGGCTAGGCTTATAAGGACAGCCAGGCCAATAGCTTAGTATCATCCTATGAACCTATAAAGCATTTCCTTTACAGTAGGGCCAAACAAAAACATTCCATCAAAAGGAATATTGATGAAAGTAGACTTGAAAGCCTCCGCAAAGTCGCGCAAGTGCATCGAGGCATGTCTCGTAATGGCAATGCCTGAATCTGCCACCCATGAGGTATCCGTCACAACATTGGAAATTAGCCTTATGGATGGATTACAGATGGATAAGAGTCTTGAAACTCTTGGATCTCTTGGATCTGAGGACTCAGATACCGTTGGTCAAATCAGAGAAGGAGAGATCACTGCACAGGAAGTAGAAGGGAGGCTCATGGATCTGATGGGAAACACAGCTGGGATAATGTCTATCCGAGTCTGAGCTCTGAGGAACCTTCTCATCATCCTATCCACTTCGGCTTCAGAAAGGCTCCTGGAGGCCCTACTGAAGGAAGTGGTGGATCGGGGGCCAAAACTCACTCCTCGGGGTCTCTTGAAGGAAAGGAAAATTAATCTAAGGAGAAAGGGGCTCTACAGTGAACCCTGGGGACCGGGTTCTTGGACACTTTGTATAAGTAGTTGTTGGATCTGAGGACGTGGGATCTGACAGCTTCCTTTTCAGATCTAGGGCCATCAGATCCAGTTTCTTTTGAATCTTTGGAGAAGGCTCTCAAGATGTAGTAGTCTTTGGAGAGTAGGCTGGAGACCGCTTCCATGACTCTTCCTTCTTTGAAGAGGCTTTAGATGATTCTGTAGGGGTTGGAGCCCCTACAGTACAAGATGATGATGAAGGTGGCAGCAACCCCTTTAAGACTAACTTGTTTCTATGGTCGCCAAGAGCTCTGGAATTAAAGGCTGCACAAATGGTGCAGCCTGTATTCAAACAAGAAGCTCCGAGGCAGCAGACACATTCACTGTAGGCATCAGAGTTAGGGATTTCATGCCCCAGAAAGTGCATTTTTTGAAACCCGTTATTAGCAATTCTAAAAAAGAAAGGAAAAGAAAAAAAAGAAAAGGTTTTTTTTGACTACCAACAATGGTAGGTAAAAAAATACCCTCTAGAGGTAGAAAGAAAAGGGAGGAAAAAGTACCAACAATGGTACCAACAGCTACCTTGAGGTAGAGGAAAAAGAAAAAATAATATCGCAAGGAAGAAAACTGAGATCAGGTAAGAGAGATGGGTGAAGTAGAAAAAATGTTCAGTTTTAGAGAAACAATTTAGAAACTGGACTTAACATTATGGAGAAACGCACCTAAAAAGCTTTGAGAAGGATCCAAGTCTGTAGCGATATGACGACAAACAAGATCCGAGTTATAGCAGGAGTTGGATCAGGGAGTCTAGTAAAAGCGACTGAGTTGGATCCGAGATCGGATCCAAGACCCAATCATTGAGGAATGAATGAAAAGGACAACTTCATATCCTACACTACATCAA
Organism: Protopterus annectens; assembly: GCF_019279795.1. Taxonomy (NCBI): domain Eukaryota; kingdom Metazoa; phylum Chordata; order Ceratodontiformes; family Protopteridae; genus Protopterus; species Protopterus annectens. The sequence goes on along the minus strand of NC_056728.1, from coordinate 208,625,204 downwards.
CACCATCAAACGGTGTAAAAAGATACCCAATTTAAAAAATAACCAATTTTCTGGAACAGGCTGCCATTAGCTAATAAACAGAGTAGTTTCCTAACAACCTGTAAAACTAGTGGAACACAGATTGCAACTTTTCATCAGAGATGTGGAGAGAAAGTATACTTAATGAGGGACTGTTAGTCTCCTCCAGTAAAGCGTGATGTGCCCGAGCTTGTCTATAGTCCCCTTTGGCTGTAAACTTAGGAAAAACATATAATCCACTCTAGGGAAAAGATGGGTAGGAAAAATGTTGCAACAGCTGTCTATTTGAACATTTATCATTATAGTAATTTATTTAAATAATTGTACTACATTCTTCATTAGATCACTGCTGCAACATTTCTTACAACTAGGATGATTCCCACAGCTTAGGCAGACTGGGTCTCCCTTTGCTGTAAACTTAGGAAAAACATATAATCCACTGTAGGAAGGATATGGATACTAAAAAGTATTGCAACAGTCATCTATTTGAACATTTAAAACTATAGTAATTTATTTAAATAATTGTACTACATTCTTCATTAGATCACAGAGTAAGCTTTGCAGGAATGCCTCGGCAAACCCAGCCTTAGCCCATGGACTGAGACTCAAGCTTGCGATGACTGGAAGAAATGTAGCCAGATGATAAAGTAGCAGATTCCAAAACAGAGTGGGAGTGTGCTTTTCATTAAGGCGCTATGATACTGTGCATCCTCACTATGTCTGCCATACGTGCTCCTCTGCTACTGCAGGACAACAGCAAGCACTTTTACAGACACTCAGAGACTATATGCTTATGCCCCCTTTTCTCCTCAGCCACAGGAATGAACAACTGATCAATTTTTCTGAAATTCTTTGCCCTGTCTAGGTAAAATCTCAACTGTCTGTGCACATCCACAGATTACAGAATTCTCTCCCTACTATTCTGTATGCAGGGAAAGAAGGTAGAAGTTGAATGGGTTGGTTTAACGTAAATTCTGACACCACCTTAAGTAGGAAGGAAGGGTTAATCATTAGATTTGCACCGTCTTTATGGAAAACAATGAAGGGTAATATACACATAAGAGCATGCCATTCTGAAACCCTCCTGGCTGAGGTAAGCACCATTAACAAAGTTGTCTTCCTGGTCAGGAACATTGCTGATAAGGAAAGCAGTTGATCTTTACATGGCCTGAGTCAGCCTAAGACAGAGCCTCTCCCCTCAGAGAACCTGCTTAACCTGGAGCCAGCTAGCTACAGGAGGATGGCAAACAAACTGACCTTAACAGTTGTAGAAAAAAAAACACCGCCCCCCATTAAAAATTCTAGGGGTGCTGCTATGCTAGAGGAGACCTGGCCCCTACCTTGGCACTAGAATACAAATGTCTTCCATTCAGACACAATAATTTCTGGCTTCTCTGATTTTATTTATTTTATTTATATTTGTTTACCAGAATAGTGCACTGATCAATACTGACTAATTTCAGGTTTGGACCAGGTGAAATACAAAACATTTTACAAACAAAAAAATTCAGAAATGTAAGTACTTACGGAGTAGTTCAGACTAATTACATAAAATACTGTGTGTGTGTATCTATCTGTTAAGGAACAAGTACAGTGCAATGTAAAATAAAGTAGAGTGTAATGTACAATATATATAGTCTTCAGTGAATCCTGAGGAAGAACAGGCTCTGAAAGGAGACAGGTTAGGTGATATGTCCTGTGTTGGAGCAGAAGCATTTGGCTTGGATGCAGAAGTGCTTTTTCGGTTGCACTTGGAATTTGGAAAAAGTGTTGATTTCCTTTACGTTGAAGGCGAGAACCTGACAAACAGTACATGGCTAAGAGAGGAAAGCATGTGCAGTGCTGTGGATGTGGCTTGTGAGCAGTGTCTCAGGTTGAATCAAGAGGTTGTATCATGAAGTCTAGCTTCAAGGGGAGTAAATGTGTAGAGCTTGAGTAGTTAAGATCCTAAAAGTAGGCTAGATCTTTGTTTTATGGGTAGCCATTCGGCTTTTTCTGGAGGGATACAGTGATGCTCACAGACAGGTGAGTTTGTAATGAATTGGCAGATGCTGTTAGAGATAGTCTAGAGTGTGGCAATGTTTTTCTTTGCAGCAGAAACAAAAATCGAGAGCCCATATTCAAGTTGAGAAAGAATTCCGTTGTCAATGACTGCTCTGGCTGGCTTGGATAGAAAAAGGGGAGATCTTTTTGGTCCAGAAGAGGATGTAGTTTATTCTGACTCTCACTTTATCTGGAAATGGAAGTTTAGTGACTGATCAAGCCTACGTATTTGAAGATGGAGGTTGTCTCTATGGAATGGTTGTATAGGTCAAAGGTAGTTAAAGTGTTAGCTGCTTGATGAATTCTTCTATGGAGTTCCAAAAAACATAGTTTTTGATATTGGTGGGATTGAGATGTAATTTATGGCTTATGAGCCATTGGTGGAGCCCATGCAAGTCTGACTGGAGTTGGCACTAAATGTTGGTATGTGAGTAACCTGATCGGTAAACGACCATGTCGTCAGCACAGAAGTTGGAGATGGGGGAGGTCAAAAGGAAGTTTGTTAACAAATATGGAGAAGCTGGGGTAAAATGGATCCTTGTGGTACAGCTTTGGCAAAAGTTGCAGATTCTGATTGGGAGTATCCTATTTTAACTCTGAAGTGCCGGTCAATGAGGAAGTTTTAAAACCAGGGAGCAGTGTCTGGACTGACACCAACTTCAATCAAACATGTTTGTGTTGGAGAAAATAGTGGAAAATGAAATCAAATGCCTTTGTCAGGCCCACAAACAGGGCACCTGTAAAGGGGCCACCATCAGAGTTTAGCAGGATTTCATCAGTTAGGGACCAAAGTGTTGTCATAGCGCTTAGTCTAGACCAGAATTTATGCTGTTTGGAGAACAGCAGATGGTACTGAGCAATACAGAGTGAGATTTGGGTGTAGACTATATTTTCAAGAAGTTTGCCCAAAACTGGGAGGATGGATATTGGATGGAAATGAGAGGCATCTTTTGGGTTGGTTTGCTTTGGGAGAGGTTTGATTAGAGGAGTTTTCCCAATATGTGGCATGATGTTTTGTGTGAGACATAGACAATATATGTGGGTGAGAGGAAGACATAGATGCGCTCTGCAGTGATATATGAACCAGGGGTTTATGATGTCATATCCATGAGGGATGTCAGTGGAAATACTTTAAAGTAGAATAAAAACTTCTTTGGGACATATGCATTTGAAGTGGAAGAGGGGGATGAATGATGGCAGGATGGGCAATGTATGATCTGTGGGAGGTGTGGAGTTTATTGATGGAAGATTGCTAAATTCTTTAAGGAAGTCTTCTGGAGAAAGTTTTGCTGTACCGCACTGAATGATGTCGGTAGACAGGGTATCATAATGAGTTGAGAAAGTTTTGCTATACCACATGAAATTATGTTAGTACACAGGGTATCATAAGGAGTTTTCTTCCTGTAAGTAGGTTAACCTCTTTCCAAAAGTGCTCAGGGGGGATGTATGAGGGCAATTTGTGTCTGTTTGGAGATTAAGAAGTCCATCAGAAAGCACAAAAGTAGACGGGTTACACAAGACTATAAAGGACGTGCGACTGTCAGTTTGTGGGGGTGTATTTCCATTTTTGCCATGCTTCAACTCTTACAGTTAAAAGAGGTTTGAGTTCAGTGGCTAGCCATTCACTTTTGGTGAGTTTATAAGGCCTGTTACGTGGGAAGAATTCGTCTTGCAGCTGCAGTAAAAGGTTAGTTAGGCTAACAGCTGTTTTATGTGGGTCATGTAAGGAAACTATATGGCACCAGTGGTGGGTTGTTAGAAAAGTTCTACCTTTGTCTATATTTCTGCTACTCTGGTTTCTGAATGCAATACTGGTAGTCGTTGTATAGGATGGTTGACAACTGTAAAGGTAATTGGGCAGTGGTCGCTTAGTGATGGTGGGAGAATGTTTATGCTAAGGATGGAGCTTGGTATGTTTGCAAAAGTCAGAGCTAGTGTGGAATGTTTGGAGGATTTGAAGTTAGGTCTTTCTGGTTATTTTATGAGATGAAGGAGACTTAGGTCTGCTAGCAAAGTACCAATGTCAGATGAAAGAGGAATGATGTAAATGTAACTTAATATTAAGCACATTTTTAGACTACTAAAGCTTGACGGTCATTAAAATTCTGCCATCCAAGATAAGAGATATAGGATGCAGAAACTGTGATGTAAGAATGAACCTTAGCACTGTGTCAATAAGTCCACTCTGTGTGAAAGTGTCTGGAACTGCCCTCCAGTCATGTACCTGTGGAAAGCCAGTGCTGTTTGTGCCAGAATGAGGTTATCAAAAGCACTTTGAGTCTCTCCTTCCCCACCTTCCGGATTACTCTTGAAAGCAAAGGGAAGGGTGGGAAGACATAAATGTACATTTCTGCCCATGAAAATGAGAAGGCACTCACTGTGGAAGCCTCTCTGTAAGGATTTCTTGAACAGAACTAAAACAGTTGCCTGTTTTCTGGTAATGCAAACATAACTACGACAACACAGAAATTGGAAATGCAGCAAATGTCGCTTAGTGATTTATATAGTCATAGAATTAAATGTAGCAGCAGACAAACTGAGATGACAAACACAGATTCTCATGACTGGATGCTATACTGGGAGATCTTCCTACAACTACTTCACAAGTTGGGGTTCCCACAGATGGAAACTTTACATTGGCAAGGAACAAGATCTTATCAGCTTTGTAGGCCAGCTATGACAACACAGAAATTGGAAATGCATCACAAAAGTCGCTTAGTGATTTATATAGTCATAGAATTAAATGTTATAACAGACAAACTTGAGCATGACAAACACAGATCCTCATAAATTAATGTTATACTAGGAGGTCTTCCTACAACTAGTTCACAAGTTGGGGTTTCCATCTGTAGGATACAAAATAATTTAAAAAACAAAGTTACCAATGAATTGCAACAACCAACAGGATCCAACCAATCAAATCATTCCTTGGAATGTCATTGTAGCAATCTCCGAGCTCTCAATGCAGGTTTTAAAGGCACTGCACCATTGACACCAGGTGGGAGATGTCACCTAAAGCAGACAGGGTCTTGGCTGAGGCCTGTCAGAGCACCAAAAGTTTATAAATTGCAATATGGAAGGAGGAATAGACTTCCTAGTCAAAATTTTGGAACAGGCGTTCTAGTTACATTAAGCAAAGCCATTCATTGGCACTCTTTGAATGCAGTTTGGATCAATGGTTGGGGAAATCACAAATTCACACCTGGGGTAGTGCAATGTCCCTTATGCATAAGGGCAATCAGGAAGATACTCAAGGTACAGGCATAAATCCATGCCGTCCTTTTGCCCCTAAATTCCATGTATTGAGTAAAACTGCATTACATTGGCTAGGCTTGTAAAGGTTCTTAAGCCGTTAGCGTAGTAATCTCCTATGAACCTATGAAAGGAGGGAGGGTTGTTGAATTGGATGAAAATGAAACAACACGGTTCTATCAGAGTAATTGCATAACTTTATCTGACTTTGTCTACTTTCATCCAACTCAATGTCTGGGACAGATTCCCAAGCTTCCTAAAAGAACCAGGGTGGTATCAAGGAAGGACATTCCTGAGAATGGTAGAACCAAATGATGTGCAAGCTCTGGATTGCACATCCAATTTGTAATGAGATATAAATGTATGTATGAACCACTGACCAAGTGGCTGCTGCACAAATGTAATCAATGGGGATTTGTTTCATGAATTCTGCATTGGTGGCCATTTCTCTAGTGGAATGAGGTTTTAGTCTTGAACGCAGAGACAAACTCAGAATTTTACATACAAAAGAAACACTCAAAGCCACTTATAAATTGTAACTTTTGGCGCATGATTTCCCACTTTTGCTTTGGAAAGGGAGACAAACATTTAGTCTGGACTTTCTAATACCTTTGGTACAGTGTAACCAGAATCCGAGGTCTCTGTGAACATCTAGGGTATAAAGTATATGTTCTCCTTTGTTAGGGGAAACTGGGAAAAAGACTGGCAAAAATAAATGGACTCATTCCGATTTGCTTCAGGTAATACCTTTTGGAGAAAGGTAGGATTTGTTCTCAAGAAAACTCTGTGGAAAATGAGAAAAGCTGGCTCACATGAAGAAAGGTACTTAAAGTCAATTGATGCCACTTGTTCAAAAGGGTTTCTGAGTTAATGACTGAAGTAAGATAGTGACATCCACATAGGGGAGCTGGGTCCTGAACTGCAGGCCTCAGCAAAAAAACTTGTTTGAGGAAAGCTCTAGATATTATAAGAGAAGCAATGGAACAGACATTACGACCCATGTGAAAATCTGAAATGGTAGCCATTAGAACTTTCATGGTAGAAAACTAGATTCTTGGTGAAAATGTTCTGAAAGTAATTCCATTACAGACGGGAGAGGGGCAGAAAAAGGGCACAGTCCCTTTGATAAGGCCCAAATAGAAAATCTTCTCCACTTACTTTTATAAACCTTTTTTGGTTGATTGCTTTTGATGAGAAGAAGAAATTATATGAACTACATGAGAAGACAACCTGACATTTCTGGCTATTGTTAAAACTGTAGAAACCATGCCGTTAATTTTAGAGCTTGTAGACCTGGCAGACCCACCCTGGAGAGGTGACTCAGATCCAGTACTCAGGGCAGGTGTGGCAAATTAAGCCATATAAAGGGGAACCAAACTTCCCAGGGCCAGAACAGAGCAATGAGGATCAACCTGGTCTTGCACCTTGTGGCTTTCTGAATGAACTTTCCAAGAGGGGTATTTCTGGGAGTGTACAGTGGAGACCCAGGGGCCAAGTGCGGAATACAGCATCCCTCTGTGACTGTCCCTGTGGAGGGATAAGGGCAAAGCAACTGCTGCACTTGTTGCGTAGACAAAAAGCAAAGAGGTTGCAGCAAGGTTGGCCTCTGCAGTTGAAAATCTCCAAAGCTACTGTTTGGCTGAGAAGCTACTCATGCGTGAATAGGATCTATCTGCTCAATTTGTCTGCTAGTACATTCGACATCCCTGGAACATGCCTTGTTATCAGAAAATGATGGAAAGGTATTGCCCATTCCCAACCTCACATGCTCTCCCAGCAAAGTGGATATTATCTTATACCCCCTCATTTGCTGATGTACCATACCACTAACATATTGTCCTTTTGGACAGATATCACACCATTGGGTAGATAGGTTATGAAAAGCCTACAATACTAGGGAGGACCACTCTCACCACAATGTGAAGTTTGGCCTCCACAGGTGACCAAGTACCTTAAGTAATCTTCCCTTCAAAATACCGCCCCCCCCCTCCACACACACACACACACACATACACCCTAGAAGGGAAGCTTCTGTGGTTACTGTGTCCTGGGGTGTTGTAGACAAAAGTCTCTCTTTTCTGTATGATATCCACCACTTTATATGGCCATTGCTTACTTAAGTGTAACAGACTCTAGCATGGTGAGGTTGAAGACTCTGTGATCACTGGACTGAGACAGTCCACTGGAACACTCTAACGATCTTGCCATTCAAACTAAAGTGATGATAGAGGCCATAAGGCCTAACAAAGAATCAATCCTGCTTGTGGATGAGGTTGCCGAATTACCTGAGACACCATCAGTCTTAAGTACAGCACTCTTGCTGTTGAAAGTCTGTCATTCTATCGAACTATGTTGATATGACAGAATTCCATCTGTTGAGTGGGAGGCAGTTGGCTTTTCACATGATTGACTGTTATCCCTAACCCATCCAGGGAGCGGTGGTAAGATCAAATGGCAATGCTCTGAATTGGTAGTGACTGGCTCCTAGCTGGAAATGGAGAAATCTCCTGGATTGCCTTTGACTCTTTATATGATGGTAGGCAACTTTAACATCTATAGAGCACATCTGCTCATCCTTCCTCAACAGAGAGAGTGTGGACTGTACTGTGACCCTTTGGAATTTTGTCTTTTTGAACTGACTGAGGTGTCTGAGGGCCAATATAGGTCTGAGATCCCCTGTCTTCTTTGGAACTAAAAAAACATGGAATAGATTCTAGATTCTAACTTGTCTGGGGCGGGGGGGCTGTTGGATGACTATTTTTCTGGCAATTTTGAAACTTCTGTTGTTGCAGATTTCAGCTGATCAGTTGGAGTATCACGAATATTTAATCTCTTCTTCGGAGGACAGAAAAAAGGGAATGATATAGCTTCTGGTGATTATCCTTAACACTCAGGAATCAGAAGTAATGTTTTGCCAGGCTTCTGGGTGCAAGTTTAAATGCCCTCCTGACTGCTTTAAGAGTGTGGCAGCCAGGTAACCCTTCAGGGATGCTGGTAGGGTTTCTCCATCAATGGACCTTGGAAACATTGATTCTGACGTCTGCCACTGCCCTCCAGGGTGACATCCAGTCGAGCTTTCCCCTTCTCTGCCTCAAGCGGGTTTGTCCCCAGCAGCATCATGGTGAAAACCCTGTGATTTCCTGAACCACATTTTTTTTACCACTCCTTTGAGTCCTGGAATAGGATCTTTGCAGGATGAAGAAAAGTACAGTTTTGTACCTACCATAAATGTAAATGTCCGATAGGTATGCATCTGCAGTCCTTACATATGGGTTGTCCTGCTTCAGGCAGCCCTTCGGTCGGCCGGATTCCAAAGTCTGGGTCCGGTGTCGGCTGATGTTACTCCTTTCCCCGACGTCAGAGCGCCTGGGGTATAAAAGCGTCAGCCGACGCCATCTTCCTCAGTTTTTCTTGCCCCAGATGCCAGGTGCCCTCTAAAGAAGGCTAAATTTGGAGAAAAGAATAAATTCCAATCATGCACAGCAATAAAAAACAAATACACCATAAAAGATAACCCCAGCTAGCTGAAAAGAGGGATAGTTACCCAAAGAATACCACTGAGGGGTAGGAGGGAGGGAAAACCTGACTGCAGATGCATACCTATCGGACATCTACATTTATGGTAGGTACAAAACTGTACTATGTCCTTCAAGGATGCATCTGCAGTCCTTACATATGGGTAGAATACCATAGCCAAGCTGGGGGAGGAAGGACCTAAGAAAAGGATGGTGTAGCTAACATGCCCTGCAGGACTGCAGTAGCAAAGCCTGCTCTGGATCTGGAATATAAAGGCAAGTTGTAATGCTTGGAAAATGTATGCACAGAGCTCCATGTAGCAGGTTCTAAAATGTCCTTTGTAGCCACCCCTCTTAAGAAGGCTGTGGAGGTGGCTGTTGCTCTGGTGGAATGAGGTCTGATGTTAGCTGGCACAGCTTTTCCATGAAAAGAGTAACAGAATCGAATGCAATTTCCTATCCATTTTGAAATTGTTTGTTTGGAAATTGCTTTTCCTTGTACACCGGCAGCATATGCTACAAACAGTTGGTCAGTTTTTCTGTAAGGCTTAGTTCTGTCCAAGTAGTAGCGCAACTGTCTGTGAATGTCCAGGATATGCAGAAGTTTCTCTCCCTTATTTTGTGGGTCTGGAAAGAAAGTAGGCAGGTGGATAGCTTGGTTTAGTGAGACTCTGGATACCACCTTTGGCATGAATGTAGGATTGTTTCTCAAAGAGACTCTGTCCTTATGGAAAATGAGAAATGGTTGTACTGCCATGAGAGCCTGTAACTCAGATACTCTTCTTGCTGAGGTTATGGCCAGAAGGAAGGCAGTCTTCCAAGACAGGAATTGCAGTTCTGAAGATGCTGGTGGTTCAAAGGGAGGTAGAGTTAATTTTTCCAACATGAAGTTAAGGTCCCATGCAGGCACTGGAGGTCTCCTTGGAGGGTTGATGTTTTTTATCCCTCTTAGAAACTGCCTTAGCAGAGGAGGAGAAAATACAGGTGGATCAGTGTTATACTCTGCTGAAATAGCTGAAGCATGAATTTTTATGGATGAATAAGAAAGGCCATTATGGAGCATTTCAGCCAAGTATTCAAGGATATGTGGAATGCTCATCACTGTCACATCCTGACCCTTTGTGGTGCTCCAGGTTCAAAATCTTTTCCATTTTGCTGAATATGCCTTTCTTGTGGAAGGCCGCCGAGCTTCCATGATGATATCCTTTACCCTCTTGGTTAGTTTATCCTGGCTAGGAGTCAAGGTATTTTCCAGGCTGTCAGCTGCAAGGTTTTTAGACTGGAGTGTAGTTTGTAATTGTGATGTGTCAGAAGTAGTGGCCATTGTGGTAGAGGCCACGGTTTTGTGTGTGACATGCTCTTTAACAGTGGATTACCAGTGTTGTCTTGGCCAGTCCGGGGCTATCAGAATCACTTTTGGTTGTTCTGTCCTGATCTTCAGTAAGACCCTGGTCATTAACGGAAGCGGTGGGAATGCATATACTGTTAGAGCCTTCCAGCTGAAGGATAGGGCGTCCACTTTGCATGTTTGAGGAAGGCATGTCCTTGTGCAGAATTTCTTCAGTTGATGGTTGTGGGGGGAGGCAAAAAGATCTATGTCCGGCTTTCCCCATGCTTGTGCTATCTGAAGAACAATGTCTGGATGCAACATCCATTCGTGTGGATCCATGGTGTTTCTGCTTAGGCTGTCCGCCAGCACATTGTCCTTTCCTGGTACGAACTGGGAATGCAGCTCTATGTTGAGTTTTAGGGAAAGTTCCCAAAGATTCATTGCCAGCCTGCAAAGAGGGTAGGAATGGGTACCTCCTTGCTTGTTTATGTACCACATAACTGTGGTATTGTCTGTCTTTATTAGCAGGTGACCTTGACGCAGGAAATGTTTGAAGGCCTCGATTGAATGCATCACTGCCAGCATTTCCTTTTGGTTGATGTGAAGGCGCAATTCCTTCTGTGTCCATTGCCCTTGAATACATCTGCCCTTCATGTGTGCTCCCCATCCATGGTCTGAGGCGTCCGTTGTAATGGTTTGGCTGATATGAGGCTTGCTGAAAGGTAGACCCATGTTTGACTGGCTTGCTTGTACCCACCACTGAAATTCTTTTTGGAGGCATGGGATGAGGGGGATCAAAACTTCTAGGCTGTGACTGTGTTGAGACCATAGACTCCTTAGATACCATTGTAGTTTCCTCATATGCAGCCTTGCTTGTGGAATCAGAAGAATGCAAGATGCCATGAAACCCAGGGCCTGAAGGATTTTCCTTGCAGTCAGCTGGGTTTGTGTTGTCAGATTTCTGAAATAATCCGGTAATTGTTTTTGTTTTTCTTCTGTGAGAAAAGCCATTTGGGTGATTGTATCCAGCTTTGCACCCAGAAAAATTATTCGTTGGGATGGAACAAGTCTTGATTTCTGAATGTTGACTGTGTATCCCAAGGCCTGTAGTAGGCGGATGGCATAGTTCAAGTGTTTTACCAATGCTTGTTGGCTGTCCGCTTGTATAAGGCAGTCGTCCAGGTATGGGTATATTTGAATCCCCTGAAGTCTGCAATGTGCAATTACTGATGCCAGGCATTTCGTGAATACTATGGGCGCAGTAGATAAGCCAAAGGGCAATGCTGAGAATTGATAATGCTCTGAACCTGCAAGAAATCTGAGGTGTCTTCTGCAACTTTGTCTGATAGGGACATGCAGGTATGCCTCCTTGAGGTCTAGAGTTACCAGCCAGGACCCCTTGCCCAGCATGGGAAGGAGTTGCTGTAAGGTCAGCATTTTGAATTTTGGCACGATGAGATAAGTATTCAGTGCGGAAGTCCAGAATAGGCCTCCATTGCTTTTCTTTTCTTGGTACAAGGAATAGTCTGGAATAAAATCCTTGGCCTTGTTCTGTATAAGGAACCTTTTCTATTGCCTTCATTTGTAGTAGTTTGGAAATTTGCTTGAAAGCCTCTCCCCTTTGATTTGGTGGCAGGTTTGGCATGCCTTGTCTTTTTGGTAATGTATGAAAATGGAATGTGTATCCTTTTGTCTATTATTTGCAGTATCCATTTGCCCTTTGTAATACTGTGCCAATTTTCTGAGAATAGTGATAGCTTTCCACCCAAAGGTGCTTCCAATTGAGCCCTGGTTGGCGCAGTCAAAGTCAAGTCATTGAGTTTGCCCTTGTGCAGCAGTGGAAGGTCCTGCACTACCTCTCTGGTTCGGAGGCTGCCATTGACGCCCTCTGTAGGAGCCTCGAGCTTGCCCTCTATCTCTGGCACGCCTGTTTTTGCCTCTTTGAAATCTGTCTGTGTCTGGAAAGGACCAATTCTTAGAAGGCCAATTTCTGCTGAATCTTGGTGGTTGGACCTGGAGAAAATCTTTGACTGTTTGCACTGATTTAGCCTTTTCCTCAAATTTCTTTAAGACCTCTTGAGCCGTGGAACCAAATAACTTTTGTTTTTCCAGTGGTGCATCCAGAAGCTTAGCTCATTCCCTCCAGTAGAGCTCTTTTGATTGTGTACCTTTAACTCCTAGTGGGCGTGGCTTCAGCATTTAAAAACTGAAGTTATCACCTTACATTTTTAACAAATACCCATTGACAGAGGTCATACATCAATACAATTGTATTTGCTATCATGTTATGCTTCAAGATAAAATTTTCCGATACCCTGTATGAAACATGGTTTAGGAATTTTTAATGCAAATGTGAACAGGCAATATTTGACGCCTAGAGGAGCAGTGGGGTGTAACTGCAGAAACACCTGGAGACGTCACTCGGCTGTAATGAGTTTTGATCTGGCAGTGTTTGTTCCTTCAGCCAAGCATGCCTACGTATGACTGCACCTGTCATTGCTGACCTACATGAAGCTTCCAATGCATCATAACCACACTGTAAGAAATGGTTGCTAACCTGCTGAGTGTTATGCACCAGATCTTCAAAAACTGAAGGCGAACTGCCGAGGTACCAGGACAGGATTGATGGATTAAAGCTGCTTCTCTTTGTTCCACCCTCTGACTGCTTATTTCGTGGTGTATTTTTGAAGAATTGATGTTTCTGCTGTTTTCAGTATCATTATGGAGTTATGCACCAGATCCTGAAGCTCCTTGCGGTCTAGGGGTTCAGGCGAGGATAGTTTTTTATGCAACTCATCTAACAGATACTCTTGGTACTGTATCATATGGAATTGACAATTTAAAGCTCTCATAGAAAGAGTGGAAGAAGTGTACACTTTTTTACCCCATCTCTCTAAAGCCCTGGATTCCCTTTCAGAAGGAAGTGGATTCTTGGCAGTGGTGGTTGCAACCCCTTTAGGGCCCTGGGAAATAGTTTCTGGGTCAACAGAGTGGCCCTTGTAAAGGTACAGATGTGAGTCAGGGACCCTGTAGTACCTGTCAGGTTTGACAGGAGCCGGAGGAAGGGAGTCAGGGGAAGTACTAGACTCAGAGAATACATCTTCTATAACACTTAAAACAGGAGGGATAGCCAAAGGCCTATGCTGAGGTAAATGTAGAAAAGTCCTTAATCTCTTCCTGGAATCAGAGAATTCCTGGCCTTGCCAATTGAAATGCTCTCTCATGGAGTGAAGGGTCTCCCTAAAGGAGAACTCTTCAGGGGGGGAGGCCGAGGGAATAGATTCCTCTGCATCAGAATCCTCGTAGGCCGGAAGGGCCTCCTCCTGGTAGTCTGAAAGGGCAGAGTCATCTGAGGCCTCATCTGAAGACTGGGGATCTGCCTGCTCAACCCTGGGCCTTTTGCCTGGAGGTGGTTGAGAGCCCATGTCCGGATGTGGCTGAGAGCCCCTGATTAAGGAGATAAGGTCTTCAGCCAAACTTAAGATTTGTGAACCGGTAGTGGATCCCTGAGGAATAGCCTTGGGAGGAAGAGTTTTTGTCTGTTTAGCAGCTTTAGCCGTTGTAAAGGCCTTAATGGACATGGATACAGGAGGCCTGGCTGCCCCACGTGCTGGAGTAGTTTTGTCAACAGAAATGGTGTCGGATATTTCCTGAGCACCGGTTTCAGAAGGTAGTTCTATGACCGACTCAGGGATGGCCTCCGGTACCGAAGTTACCGGCTATGCGGTGTCGTCGGTCGGAAGTGGTAGAGCTTCAGCTTCAGTAGAGCCCGAGACACTCGCGGCAGGCCTAGGCATGGAGTCGGCCGAAACCGCGGACCGCGTATGTCGGTCCTTATCCTTTCTTTTTTTGGGTAAATGAGCTGTCGGAATCTCCGACGGCATGATATAGCAGAATTTTTCTCCAAACAATTCCTCTGCAAACTCTGTCCGACGCCTAAGAGTGCGTTTATTGAAGGAAGCACAGGCTGAACAGGCCGAGACGTCGTGGTCTGGGCCTAGGCAGGGTAAGCAGTAAGAGTGGAAATCCTTATGAGGTATTTGTTTCCCACAAGATAAACAATTATTAACTTTAACCGTTTGATCTGACATCGGCTGAGGCAAGAAAGAGTCCCCAATGGGGTACTTAGCTTTTTTGAAGACTTCGGTATCTGAAATCACAGGAGCTGGCCGACCGGCACTTGCGAACTGCTTCTGCTTCGGGCACCTCGCGGCAAGAAAGACTGGGGAAGATGGCGTCGGCTGACGCTTTTATACCCCAGGCGCTCTGACGTCGGGGAAAGGAGCGACATCAGCCGACGCCGGACCCAGACTTTGGAATCCAGCCGACCAAAGGGCTGCCTGAGGCAGGACAACCCATATGTAAGGACTGCAGATGCATCCTTGAAGGACATCGGATTTCTACAGAAGACATGGTCCTACTATCTTGATCACTCCAGGTAAGTGTTTCTTTAATTTTGGGTCTGAATAGAATGGCTCCAACAAAGGACACATTAATAAAGGAAGCCTTAAAGCTTTCTGTGATATCGCATACCTGCAACCAGACAGGAGCATGTAGATTGCAGTGTAGACATTTGGGTGTCCACTGCTTTTTGGACATCTGAAGGCAAGTTACCCAAGAGGGACTTGGAAACCACCTTGACCAAGTCACTCTGAAAATTGACACACATTGTAGTTCAGCACTCTGACAGCAAAGGTCAATGAAGCATATGAACGTTTCCCTAATCTGTCCAACACCCTTGTCTATTTGTTAGGGAGATAGAGAGAACTTCCATCAGACAATTTTTTTTTTTTTTTTTTTTTTGTGGCTGCTGCTACTTACCATGGCATCTACTGGGAGTTTTTTCATCCAAGGTTTCCTATCTTTTGGAGCTATTAAAATTTTGTCTTTTATGTTTTGGGAATTGGCTGTATAACATCAGGGTCCTCCATGCCCTCTGTGTCCAGAGATCCGTAAGGGCATCTGGAGGGGGAACCACCAGGGACAGAGAAAAGCCAGACCAGAAAGCTTCAAGAAACACAGATTCATCCAGAGAAGGAGCTTCAATGGACCAACCCTCTTCCTGCTTCATCAATTCCAGGATGTTTCCAAATGGTTCGTCTTCTAGGGGAGTATGGGATTCCTCACCCTCATCCAAATATGTGTCCTCAGTGGCTCAATTAGGAGAGGAGTGTATGTGTTTCAGTTTGCAGTCTGTTTCCTTGAAACACGTCTCTGGGGTTCTGGTGGAGACAGGTCAGAATCAGACTGGGAAACAGTGTCAACTGTCCCTGTCGATCTGAGAGGCATAAAGAACAGGTTCCACTGGGGTCGGGAAAGATATGAACTTGGTGAATGCAGCTGCTTTCCTGGCCAGCAAAAACCCTTTCAACAGCCTCAAAAGCCCATGGTGCGAGTGGAGATGAGGAAGCATTCCCTCTGTCAATGGACTCCGGAAGTCTCCCCACTCCAATTTACATTGGCTCCAAGGAGAATCTCAGGTGCCAAGGCAATGAGGAGGAGAAACTACTCCAAGAATCTTGAGAGTCGACTCCACCACCGGTACACTGACATAGATGCCTTGGCTACTGGACTCATCTCAGACAGCATCGAAGTCGAAGGAGTACAGGACGTTGTTAATGGCAAAGTTCTTAGGACTGTCTGATCTTAATGAGGTGCAATGGAAGGATTTGGTCCCATGGGAGCTAGTTCCAAACACTGAACAGTTATCGGAGAAAAATGTGATGGGCTCAATGAACCTGCACCTGGACCATCCTTATCCTCTGGGACGGCAATGGGAGAACTCCCAGTTGGATCTGTGTCCTCAAGAATTTCCTCCTCATTCGGTTGACACCATTTCTGTGAGACTTCTGGTGGACTGGACGATCTTGATGATGATGTCACAGAAGAGGGCCTGGAAGGACATTTGTCTTACAAGACTGGTGAATGAAGTCAAGGGCTCACTGGCTCTGGCGAAACAGTAGCTCAAGGGAAGGGAGTCTGGACCCAACTGACAAGTGGACACTGCCTTGATGTTTTGGGTGTTGGACCAGACAGATTAGTTGGATCCGGGGACCTTTTCCTAGACATCTTGACCCTTTTATCTTCTAACATCTTTTCTTCAGACCTTTTCTTTCTGAAGACTTATCCTTTTCTCTACGTTTCTCTTTAGTCTTATCCCTTTCTTTCACTTTTCTCTTCTCTGTGTTGGGAGAAGATGATGGACGTCTTGACTCAGCAGACACATACATGGAGTAGAAGTCCTTGTCTAGGGGGGAAGCAAGCCTTTAATAATCTGTTTTTCCTCCTACCATGTATAGTTCTAGAATCAAAGGCAGCACAAACATCACAATTTGCATTGAGATGAGCAGCAACTAAACAGCACACACAGAGGGAATGCAGATCGTGTGTCCAGAGGCTTAACACTTTCTAAAACATGAAATCTTGTCAGACATCATAAGACCAACAATAACACAGTATAAATTATACAAGAATTCAAAACCCACTTCTAAGGAAAAACTATCCAAAAATCCTATTACTAATACTATATTATCCTAATTATGTTAATATTGTAATATATGGGGACTATCTAGAAATATGTTCTAAAGAAAAGTATAAGATAAAACATAATAAATCCTTAAAACTACTGGAATCTATGTCTATTACTTCACCATACTATTAAAAAAAAAAACAAAGAGAGGAGTCCAGAAGGAAAACATTAAATATCTTTCACTTATGGTGAACGATTGCCAAGAACAAGGAAAACATGTCCGAATAGAACAGGAGGCAAATGACATCCAAAGTAATTTAGGTAGAAAGAGGGAATTTTGGGTAAGGGATAAGTCAGTGCCTCATATCCAAAGCTTTGGAAGAAGGTGCTGAGGTCTGATCTGATCAAATTTTGAATCAGAAGACAATAGACAACACCGGATCCATGTTTGTCTCATTTCATATTTTCTGATGCATCACCTAGGACAACTGCAGGTCTGGGTTGTATATTTTGTACATGTCACACAAAGTTAACCAAAGCTCTGTACAATTAAATTTGTGCAGTTTCTTGTTCCTGCGACATTTTGGCCTGAACATTAAACTGATTATTTGCAATATAAAAGTATCCAAGTACGGAAAGCTTTCACAAAATCATGTAAAAAGGCAGCTTTGGGGCAGCCAAGTTAAATTTTCCCAGCAGAACAGCAGGAATACTTGTCAGTGCAGCACGTCACCACATATTCAGTAGGGAAGATGATAAAGCAGAAGAAACTACTTCCTGTCCTCCTTCAGTTTTCTTTAGAGGTATCCCTACTATTCCTGCTTGGGCAAGGTCAAACTCAGATGTCTCCAATGAAATGGAAAGGTGTGAGTATAGCTTGGGCAAGGTCAAACTCAGATGTCTCCAATGAAATGGAAGGGTGTGAGTATAGCTACAAACACACATATTTGAATGTGAAAAATTCCATGCTCAAAAAAAAAAAAAAAAAAAAAAAATCCTTGAATTTTCACATTCAAATAATATGTACAAACAAAACTAAAAGTACTTAAAACATTTTTACATTGAAATGGCATGCATTTGCAAAATGAACCATAATGAAAAAGGCAAATAATATGAAAATAAAAGAAAATGGATCTATTTAATGAAACACAAGCTCCTGAATGCTTAACTTTATTATTCATACTCTAACTTATAACAGAAAATGTTCCCTGAAAAAAATGCCACACATGCAGATTAATCTCATCTTTGGTTCTGTGAAAATACCTTGATGAAATAAAGCACACTAAAGAAACAGTGGCTAGGAAGAAAACAGTTGTAACCCCACCTTTTTGAAATACATTTCCCCAGGTACATTACTAGAGAACTAGATGCATATTCCTTTTACCTTTGCTAAACATTTGGCCAGTTTTTACTGGAGATGTACACAATGTAGACTTGTTTGGAGATGGATAGTAATCGCATATCCCTTTAGCAAACTTCTCTGCATCTTCTCGATTGGAGAATGCTTTAAATCGTGAGCCTTTCATCGTTTTCACTGCCTGTAGTGCTTCTTTCTTGTCCACATAAACATGTGCTCTGTCTAAAGATAGCATTAAAAGCAAAAGGGAATTATCTTCTACGAAACAGCATATGAGTAAGGGAGTGGCTAATGGACTAGAGACAGAGAGTGTTAACTGAAATACTCTTCATAAAAAAAAAAAATTCTTACCGTATCTGTTGTTCTTTGAAGAACACCTTCCTTGATTGCCCCCACGACTGCACTTAGCCTCTTTTGTATCTTTGGGACACCATGTCACATCACACACAGGATGCAAGTGCACGTATCCCATGCACATGCCATTTCAGCTGCTTGCCAATAGCAAATACTCTTCTCTTAATCATGAGCAATGAAGACTTGCCATGGGGAGGGGGATCCACTTTTCCTGGTGGTATGCCACTGCTAACAAATGATATACAAGCATATAGTTACCAGACAAGAAAATCCAACAGACATGGCCAGCAGAAGGCACTATTCACCTTCAAGTGAACAGAGGCTTTTCTTCAACTCATCAAGGAGAGCAATCTTTGCACATCTTATGAGGCAAGTTAAGAATATATCTGTCAACCTGCAAATCAAGGACCCTGCTTAATGGGTCTAACTCTTGGTGAAATAGCATGAGAATTACCAAAAAAAAAAAAACCAGCAAGAAGGAAAAACTCTGGTGAAAGCCTAACCAGATGTTACCCATTTCTGCAACTGTAGACAGAAAAAGAATGCCAGAGAAGAAAGATTAGTGTCACACATGGACACAGTAATTACAGTTTCCTAACAGCAGACCAAACAATTACTGGAGACCGGTAACTGCAGGCTGCAGCCAGGGTGTGTGGATGAAAATTAGAAGTTATGTACCTACCATAACGTTCCATGTTAGTTGTCTTCTCTTGCCTTCTTTCTTGCTGGATGGGTTCGGAGCCGATCCTCGGCTCCGACTCGGCACTTGCTAACCTCAAGAGTCACTTTTACCAGCTCGAGGCAGCCCCATATCCCATGATGCAAGGCTGTAATTACCCAGATCTCGTTTGGTATCTAGAGGAAAAACTGCCTATACAACTTTCCACTAAGGAAAGAGGAACAACTAACCTAAAAAGGCTGAAGGGAAACCAGGTAATCAGGACAAGAACTATCTGGTGTCCAAGGAAGAAGAATCTTCCGGAGAAAAAAGGGAAGATCAAGGTCTGTCCAGGCTAGGGGGACAGGAGGGAGGGACGCAAGAAAGAAGGCGAGAGAAGACAACTAACATGGAACGTTATGGTAGGTACATAACTTCCAAATGTTAAGTTGTCAATCTCGCCTTCATTCTTGCTGGATGGGACCGCGTCCCTAGCACCTCTATCCTGGGTGGCTCAATGGAACAGACTCTTGAGAACAGTGGAACCAAAGCTTGCCCTGTCCCTGGAGGCCAAATCCAATTTGTAATGAGAAACGAAGGTATGAGGGGTGGCCCAAGTGGCTGCTGCACAAATAGTATCTAAGGGTAGCCTAGCCTGAAAAGCTGTAGAAGTGGCTAGACCTCTTGTGGAATGAGCTTTAGGTTTTGAGTTCAGCTGTTTGCCCCTAAGCTGATAAATGTCAGAAATGGTGGAAGATAGCCATCTGGATAAGGTCACTTTAGAAACAGGGAGACCTTTTTTATTTTCAGCATAAGAAAGGAAGAGCTGATCGGACTTCCTAAATTGCTTTGTTCTGTCCAAGTAATATTTGAGTTGGCGATGAACATCTAGGTAATGCAATTTTTGTTCCGCCCTGTTAGAATAATTTGGAAAAAACACAGGGAGATCAATGGATTGGTTTAAATTTGTCTTAGAAGCAACCTTGAGCAAAACGGATGGATTGCTTCTCAAGGATACTCTGTCCTTGTGGAAGACCAAATAAGGGGGACGAACACAGAGGGCATGACGTTCAGACACTCTTCTAGCCGAGGTAATAGCGACTAGAGAAAGTGTCTTCCAAGAAAGAAACTTTAGTGAACATGAAACAGCCGGTTCGAAAGGGGGGGGGGGGGGAGTATCAAGGATGTCAGCACTAAATTTAGGTCCCACTGTGGTGGAGGATCTCTAACAGGGGGTTTAAGAAGGAACACTCCCTTGAGAAAGGCTTTACAAAGTTTGCGGGACATAATGTTGTGGTCTGCAAACCCGACATGGAAATTCGAGATTGCTGCCAACTGAACTTTGATTGTGGAAGACGAAGAACCAGAGTGAAAAATTTCTGCTAGAAAATCCAAGACCGACTGAATAGGGGCAGTAAAGGGGTCTATGTTCTTAGACTTTGCCCAAAAGCAGAAGCGTCTCCACTTGCTACAGTAAATCCTCCTGGTAGAGGACTTAAGAGAAGCTACTATGATATCTCTAACGGAGTTAGAGATCATAGGAAGCCTGGCTAAGGAAGGAAGTGGAGCAACCAAGCTGTGAGGTTGAGGGAAGGAACGGACCAGTGCAGTTGACCCGACTGGTGGGTCAGAAGATCTGGAACTGGGTCCAGATGCCAAGGCTGCACCAAAAGATGGCAATGAAGGAACGGGAACCAAATTTGTCGAGGCCAGTAAGGGGGAATGAGAATCATTTTGGCTCTCAAGACGGTAGCTTTCTGGAGTACTTGTGGTATCAAAGGAAAGGGAGGAAAGGCATAAAGGAGTCCCCGGGGCCAATCTTGGGTAAGAGCATCTCTGGGGGGATGGCCCGGAAGTGGGAAGAGAGAGAAGAAGTCTGGGCATTTGCTGTTTTGAGGAGTAGCAAAAAGATCGCAGCATGGGCGGCCCCACTTCTGAAAAATCCCCTCCACTATGGATTGGTTGAGAGACCACTCGTGAGGCATGAGTATAGCTCTGCTCAATCTGTCCGCTACTATGTTGGTTTTGCCAGGGATATGCGTTGCTACCAGAAACCGATGAGAGGAGATCGCCCATTACCAAAGTCTGAGAGCTTCTCGACACAAGGGGTAGGACTTGGTTCCGCCCTGCTTGTTGATGTACCACACAACGGACATGTTGTCCGTGTGAACTGCAATAGTCCCCAAAGGAAGAACGTCGTTGAGGGCTTGCAACGTTAAAAGCACTGCTCTCATCTCTAGGACATTTATGTGCAGGTGGTATTCGAACGGTTGCCACGTGCCATGAACCATCCTGCCCTGATAATGCCCCCCCCCACCCGATCAGGGAGGCATCCGAAGTGACCGTGGCTACCGGGGCCGGGGGAACAAATGGTCTGCCCTGATGGACTAGAGGAGAGGAAGTCCACCAGGATAGATGGTTCTTGCAGGTTTGTGTCACCAGGTTCTTGTGACGCATGGGAAGCTGCTGGAAGGACCATTGGGTAAACAACATCCATTGTAGGAGACGCATGTAAAAACAGGCCAGAGGAAGAAGTGTGATGGCAGCTGCCATGAGGCCCAACACTTTCAGGACCAACCTGGCTTGTACCCTTTTGCTGGATAGGATGATCCGAACGTGGTTTTGGATATCTAGGATTCTCTGACTTGTTAGGTTTGCTGACATCCGAGTAGTGTCTAGATTTGCGCCTATAAAGGTAATAGATTGGCAGGGCGATAAGGAAGACTTTTCGAAGTTGACTGAAATTCCTAAGTGACTGCAGAGACGTAGAGTGTAATCTCTGGCTTGGAGAAGTTGATGCCTGGTGGTGGCTGAGAGGAGCCAGTCGTCGAGATACGGAAACACCTGGAATCCTTGACGTCTCAGGTGAGCCATGACCACTGCCATGCATTTGGTGAACACTCTGTGGGCTGTAGTGAGACCAAAGGGCAGGGCTCTGAATTGAAAATGACTGGTCCCCAGCCGAAAGCAGAGAAAACTTCTGGAGCGCCTGTAGATTTTTATGTGATAGTACGCATCCTGAAGGTCTATGGAGCACATCCAGTTGCCTTTGCCCAGAAAGGGCAAAATCGATTGAAGTGTGACCATCCAAAACCTTGTCTTTTTGACAGACTTGTTAAGCCTGCTGAGGTCTAATATTGGTCTCCAGTCTCCCGTCTTTTTGGGGGACCAAAAAGAACCTTGAGTAGATTCCGGACTCTAACTGATCTTTTGGTACTGGCTGGATGGCTCTTTTCTTTAGAAGCTTTGACAACTCTAATTTTGCAATTTCCCTTAGGAAGGGAACCTTTTTGAGGGAAGGGGCTTTCCTCAAAAGGAATCTTGTAACCCTCGGATATGATCGACTGTACCCATTTGTCTTGAGAGAGGGATAGCCAGGCTTCTGGGTACAGCGACAATCTTCCCCCGACTGCCTCCAAGGGTGGGCAGTCGGGCAACACCTCAGGGATGCTGGAAGGGCTTTGTCAGAGAGAGGCTCTCTGGAGCCCTGGTTCTGCAGACCCCCTCTGCCCCTAGGGCGGCGTCTGTTATTATTACCCCCTCTGCCTCTGGGGGTAAACTGACCACGTGCGTCAGGCGTGACACCCTGTGATTTCCGGAACCACATTTTCCCTCCCTTCTGACCCTTGGGGTAAGGTCTAGAAGGGGTGGAGAAACGGACTCCTACGGCAGTAAGAGTCTTGCCGTCTTGCTCGCACCTGGTCAAAGTGTCCTTCAGCTGAGGGCCAAACAAAGTTGTCCCATCAAAGGGAGAGTTTGTGAAGGACGCCTTAAAGGGGTCTGCAAAATTACAGAGCCGCATCCAGGACTGACGTCTAAGGGCCAATCCTGTGCCTGCAGCTCTACTCGTCCCATCGGCTGCATAAGAAATGAGCCGCATGGAGGAGTTGGTTATGGAATTTAGGATTCCTAGCTGAGAGGCAATCTTTTCTTGAGCCCCTGCCGCTGTCTGATCCTGAACTACTTCACCCAATTCTTTGAGGATGTCTCTCTGAAGTCTGGTGAAGTGACACAAATAATTCAGCGAACGCATAGCAAAGGTTGCTGAGGAAAACATCCGCTTGCCGTAACTGTCCATGGTCTTAGACTCCTTGTTAGGAGGATGGACTGGCACGGAAGGATCTGCAAGTTCCTTCTTGGTGGCAGCCGCCACCACCATGGCATCAACCAGGACACCCTTAGTAAGAAACTGCTTTTCAGCGGGGGCCGTGATAAACTTTGAAGGTCTCCTAGGGACTGGTTCCACCGAATCAGGAGATGCCCACGCCTTTCGAGCTATGACTTCCATAAGGGGGTCGAAAGGCAGAGACACCCAGGAGGTGGAGGGTCGAGATCCAAAAGCCTCCAGGTATACAGACTCATCCTCGGAGGGATTAATGGAGGGCCAGTTCCCCCTCTGTTTCAGGAGTTCAAGGATGTCTGAAAAAGAGACATCCTCAGAGGGAGATCTTGGGGACCCCTCCGATTCATCTAAATCGGTATCTGATGTTGTAGACTCGGGGGAGTCTAAATGCTTCCTCTTGCAGGTCCTCTTACGCGGGGGTTCACCTGAAGGATTAGGAGAAACCTTGGAAGAGGAAGATCTTCCCAATGGGGAGACCTGGGGCGATGGATCTCTGGGTCCGGGAGCAAGAGAGCGGGAAGAGGCATCTACAGGCACCATGGAGGGAGGAGCTAAAGGAACCGACTGTTGACTAAGCTCAGGGGCTAGCACACTCCTCATCACCTCGAAGGCTCCCCTTCCAGGGAGAGCCGAGAGATCCCGCTCCAAAGAAACAGGAATCTCTGGTCTCACCGAAAGGGAAGGCTCCGAAGCAGATGTCGGGGCCGAGCTCACAAAGGCCGAAGCTCAGAGTGGGAGAACGGTGTCAGACAAGGGTCCGATGCCACTCGCCCCCTCGGAACCGACCAGGGAAGCCCGACGCCCGGATCCCTCCAAGGAAGGTCTCAAGGAGGAGATAGGAGTCGAGGACGACGGAGCCGAAAGGTGTGGTATTGGCTCCGAAGCAGGAACAGTCACGGTACCAATAATCTCCGGCTCCGAACTCTGTAGGAGAGTCGAAGGAGGAATCTCAGGAGGGTGTATAATAGCCGACGTCTGATGAGACGGGCTTTGGAGCATCTGGGCTAGTGCCTGTGATTTTAAAAGCCTACTCACCACTCTCTCTAAGTCGTGGTCTGAGAGCCTGGATGACCTCGATGATCGGCTCCGATGGCTCCGCTCCGAAAGCAAGGGAGAGGCTGGAGCCGAGTGTATAGATTCCAATGATGGAGATCTAGACCTCTTCTTGGACGGAGCCATCGGAGCCGAAGAATGTTCGGCTCCAGGCGGAGCCGACAACTTGTCAGCTCCGAGAGGAGACAAAGATATCTCTGCTCCAGCCGGAGCCGAGACATGCTTCGACGCTAGGGTGTCGACTCCAGACGGAGCCGACACAGGAGCCGAAGCCAGGGTATCGGCGCCGACCGGTGCCGGTAATGAAGCTTCCAACAAGGAAGGATCGGCTCCGGACGGAGTCGATGTAGACTCCAGCGGAGTCGGAACCAAGACCACAGACTTGGACACCGAAGCCTGGGTCTTGGGAGGCTTAGAGGGCTTCCCGGAGCCGACCTTGGCCGGGGAGCTCTCAGATTTAAGAAGACCCCTGAGGATCAACTTATTTCTACGTTCCTGCAGGACTCTCTGGCTGAAGGAATGACAAATAGCACAGGAGTCCTGCAGGTGTAGGGGTCCCAGGCAATAAATACAAGAAGTGTGACCGTCTGTCAGAGACATCTTCTGACAGCACGAGTCACACTTCTTGAAACCTGAGACACTAGTATCTTTAGACATGTCTGACCTAAAACACACACACACACAGCAATCAGACCAAAAAAGATACTAATAACTAAATTGTTATTAAGAGTAAATAATTAGTTATTATTAACAGTGACACAACACACACACACCCAAGGGAAAAATCTGACAGGAACTGTGAGGATGGGAAAAGACCTAAGGCCCGAACACAGAAAACTATGGAAGAGTGAACTAAGAGGGAATGGGTATGGAGCTAAGTGAATAAGGTTCACTAACTAAATCTAAGTAACAACATTTTTAGGGTTTTGGGACCTAAAACCTGACAAATATCAATGAAAAAATCACTTACCAGGAGCTGGTAAAAAGGATGACCTCATAAGCGAAGCGGCAAACGAGATCTGGGTAATTACCGCCTTGCATCATGGGATATGAGGCTGCCTCGAGCTGGTAAAAGTGACTCTCGAGCTTAGCAAGTGCCGAGTCGGAGCCGAGGATCGGCTCCGAACCCATCCAGCAAGAATGAAGGCGAGATTGACAACTTAACATCAAATATTGATGCAGGCAATCCAAATACGTACTTTGAATCTTTTAACTGGAACCAGGAAATTAGTCACTGATTCATCTAACCAAGAGCCCAGCCACCTCAAGTGACTCCCTAGATGGCTGCACCACTTCTGAAATTTGAACCCAATGAGAAGGGGAACATAAGAAGGGCAACCTGCATCCCACAAGACATTGGACACAGCACCATCACTACAGAGACCAGCAATCAGAAATTCCTAGGAAAAAGCAGAGTCACTAAGAAAGGGAAAAAAATACCAGCTGGCCAACAGGATTAACAACCACATTAAGTCAAGAATGCCATACATTAACTTCTATTCCCTCAAAGGCTCAAGTGTATGGTAAGCAGCCAAGGACTCCCAAAACAGAAAGATTACAGAGAAGTAAAGTAACACTCATCCTGAAGAAAGCCACAACCACTGCAACCTGAAATAACACATTGCAAGCAGATTTCAACAATCCTTACTGTGATATGCACAAAAGTGTTCACCCACAGGATTTCCAGTTCTAGTATCTCTCAAAGGTCATCTTAACCTAGATCCAAGCTTCCTTTTTATCTTAAACACAGTCCACAAAAGCGTTGCACTAGGAACGACACATGCAGGTAAACTCTGTTGTAATTTATTCCACAAGTAATCAAGGATAAGCACTTTCACAGAAAATAAAAACTCTGCTTCACCAGATCCACCATATTCACAACAGAAGCAGCTTAAATACTACATACCCCACCAATCATGATGTAAATTGACTCTCACACCCTTTTTCATTTAAAGGTACAAGTACATACAACCAAACACATATGTTAAAAGCATTCATATATAACAAAAGCATTTAAAATATTCACCTAAACAACCTGCATGCTTTCAATACAGGTTTAAGAGGGACATTCTCATTTAATCCCAACCCTTTGTGCACTTGCATCCTAACAATCCACTCAATTTCCACAGTCTTTGTACGATTCCTGATGTCACCCATTCTCAGGGTATCAAAAACCCTATCAGTAGCTCTAAACTTTAACTTATGCTCAGCTCCCTTTCTCCACTGCATGTTTCGCAAGAGCATTTGACATGTATTTGATATTAATGGAATAAAGGTGTTCCCTTATACGCTCCTTAAACTTCCGATTGCTCTTCCCCACATAGAATGAAGAGCATTTGACACAGTGCGCTAAGTAAATAACATCTTTAGAGTCACGCTAGCACAGACTTTAAAATAAAATCTCCTGCCATTATCAGGATTCACAACATTATCTGTCTCAATACATGTGCAATATTTACATCCTCCACATGGAAATGTGTAATTTCTTACAATCCCGTCTCTACTCTCCTTAACTCTATCGGGGTAGCAAAGGAACAGCTTAAGATTCTTTTTATTTTTAAACACAAAGGCAGGTTCATCACCCACAATAGTCCTAATCTTCTCATCCGTTAAAAGAACCAGCCAATGCTTCTTAATAACCGCAGTAACATCATTCACGTTACTGCAATATGTTATTGGTAAGGTGAAGCGTCTAAGTGGTTCCTCTTTCTGTTCTAAGTTTTCTTCCCTATACTTCCTAGAAAAGTATGGTCGCTTTCTATCAGATATAAGATGGCAACTAGCATTAAGTCCACTTCCCTGCTTTTATATCCCCTCTCCTTAAAATTGTGTTCTAAAACTGCCATTTCATCCTGGAACCCAGAATCTCGAGCATTAAGTCTAGATGCTCGCATGCCCTGACCCTTAATAATATTACGAAATGTATATGAGGTGTGCTTACTAGTCCTGTGTAGGAGAGAGTTCCTGTAACACTCCTTTCTATATAACATGCTGTCAAATGTCATATCTGGTAGTCTGACAAAGTTCATGTCCAGGAACTCTATCTCATCGGGTGAATATTTGATCGAAAATTTCAAAAAGGAAGTGGTATTATGTATATAATCCAGAAAACATAGTAACTCCTCTTCATCTCTCAGCCACAGCATATAAACATCATCAACAAACCTATTATGTAAGCTAATATACTTAAAGAATCTATTTCTTCCATTCAACACATGATCATTCTCCCATTGGGTCATGACCATGTTGGCGCAGCTATTGGCAGAGGATAGGCTCCATCAAACAGCAAAACATTATTTTCGAGAATTACCTCAAGGAAGAGGCAAATCAAATCAACCAGTTTACCATCGTACCCACTATGTTACTTCAGGTATTCACTAACCAACTCTATGCCATCCCTATTTGAGATGACAGTGAAGAGTGAATTCACATCCACAGTAACCATTAAACATTGTTGTGTTATAATACCATCATGCACATGTTCATATAGATTCCTAAGGAACTGTTTGGAATCTCTCAATACTACTGTGGAACCATCTAGCACTGGTCTCAATAGCTTCTCAACAAAGATAGAAAAGGGCTCCGCCACACATCCACCACCCGCTACTATGGGTCTAAAGGGGGGTGTATGAGGTATGTATCTTAGGTAACCCATGAAAAGTAGGCACACAGGGATGTTCAATAGTCAAATAACTAGCTAAACCTGCTGAAACAGATTCACCCATAAATAATCTTGTATAATACAATGTATTTGAGAAACCAAGGGGTGGTGGATGGGTGATGGAGCCCTTTTCTGTGTTGAAAAGCTATTGAGACCAGTGCTAGACGGTTCCACAGTAGTATTGAGAAATTCCAAATAGTTCCTTGGGAATCTATATGAACATGTGCATGATGGTATTATAATACAACAATGTTTAATGGTTACCACGGATGCCATAGAGTTGGTTAGTGAATACCTGAAGTAACATAGTGGGTACAATGGTAAACTGATCAATTTGATTCGTCTCTTCCTTGAGGTTGTTGTTGTTTGTCTTTTGGCTTTTTCCCGGTAAGGGGTCGCCACAGCAGAACTCTGGTCCGCTAATGATTGGCAGTAGATTTTTACAAAACGCCAAGGTGCCAGCTCGACGCCCAACCTTCAACGAAGGCACGCCCATTTACGCACGCATGTCTTTCGAATGCTACCCAACCACGGGGAGGACATGCAGACTCCACAAAGAAGGCACTCCCAAGCTAAGCCAAGAATCAAACGGGAGAACCTCTTGCTGTGAGGTAACAACGCTACCGCCGTACCACCGCGCCTCTTCCTTGAGGTAATTCTGGAAAAAAATAATGCTTTGCTGTTTGATGGAGCCTACTATGTTCAGACCTCTGGCGTAGCTATGGGCACATCCTGTGCCAATAGCTATGCCAACACGGTCATGACCCAATGGGAGAATGATCATTTGTTGAATGGAAGAAATAGATTCTTTAAGTATATTAGCCTACATAATAGGTTTGTTGAGGACATTTATATGCTGTGGCTGAGAGATGAAGAGGAGTTACTATGTTTTCTGGATTATATACATAATACCACTTCCTTTTTGAAATTTTTGATCAAATATTCACCTGATGAGATAGAGTTCCTGGACATGAAGGTTGTTAGACTACCAGATATGACATTTGACACCATGTTATATAGGAAGGCAGCCTTCATGCCCTACCAGAAGATGAAAGAGCTCACCCATTACCTCCAAAATCTTCTCACTCTTCAAACACTGTCAGCCAGTGAACTCCCTCCTACATAGGACTATTATGCACCCCTCATATGTACTTCATAATATCATTAAGGGACAGGGCATGCGAGCATATAGACTTAATGCTCGAGCTTCTGGGTTCCAGGATGAATTGGCTGTTTTAGAAAACAATTTTAAAGAGAGGGGATATAAAAGCAGGGAAGTGGAAACTGGACTTAATGCTAGTCGCCATTTTAGATCTGACAGAGGGCGACCATACCTTTCTTGAAATATAGGGAAGAGAACTTAGAACAGAAAGAGGAACCACTTAGACGCTTCAGCTTACCAATAACATATTGCAGTAATGTGAATGATGTTACTGCTGTTATTAAGAAGCATTGGCCGGTTCTGTTAACGGATGAGAAGATTAGGACTGTTGTGGGTGATGAACCTGCCTTTGTGTTTAAAAATAAAAAGAATCTTAAGCGGTTCCTTTGCTACCCCGATAGAGTTAAGGAGAGTAGAGATGGGACTGAAAGAAATGGCACATTTCCATGTGGAGGATATAAATATTGCACATATATTGAGACAGATAATGTTTTTGTGAACCCTAAAGTCTCTGCTAGCTGTGACACTAAAGATGTTATTTATTTAGCGTACTGTGTCACATGCTCTTCATTCTATGTGGAGAAAAGCAATCGGAAGTTTAAGGAACGTACAAGGGAACAAATCTATTCCATTAACATCAAGTACATGTCAAATGCTCTAGCGAAACATGCAGTGGAGAAGGGAGCTGAGCATAAGTTCAAGTTTAGAGTTATTGATAGGGATTTTGAAACCCTGAGAATGGGTGACATCAGGAATTGTACAGAGACTGTGGAACCCAAGTGGATTGTTAGGATGCAAGCACATAAAGGGTTGGGACTAAATGAGAATGTCCCTCTTAAACCTGTAATGAAAGCACGCAGGTTGTTTAGGTGAATATTTTAAATGCTTTTTATTATATATGAATGCTTTTTACATATGTCTTTGGTTGTATGTATTTGTACCTTTAAATGAAAAAGGGTATTAGAGTCAATTTAGCTCATGACTGGTGGGGTATGTAGTTATTTAAGCTGCTTCTTTTGTGAATATGGTGGATCTGAAGAAGTAGAGTTTTTATTTTCTGTGAAAGCGCTTATCCTTGTTTACTTGTGGAATAAACTAAAACAGATTTTACCCTGCCTGCGTCATTCCTAGTGCAACGTTTTTGTGGACTGTGTTTATACATTTTTTTTGGCTGTTTGTTGCACTTGGTTTACCCGAGTTGTGCGTAGCCGTGTTTCTGCATTCCTTTTTATCTTACCAGCACAGAATTAATTACAAGGATATTTATTATCATATATAACACTTTGTGGCAGAGGAGCTAGAATTGTTGGATTATAGCCATTTTTACTGCCTTATGTCATCTTTCTTCATTAATTCTTTGGTTGTCATGTCATTCTTACTACACAATAATCTCGAACCATCCTTGATATCAGTCACAATGACAGGCGTGGGGAGAGAGATCCACCTTACCGGGTGGGATGCGACTGCTAACAAACAATATACAAGAATATATTTACCAAAAAGGAAAATCCAACAGACATTTCCAACTGAAGGCACCACTCATCTTCAAAGGGGCAGAGGTGTTTTCAAGACTTCCAATCAACATTCTCCCCATTTGTATGGAAGAAACAGGTTAACTAAATAGGGGCTGATTCATAGGTTCGTACTAGGCTATCGGCCCTAGGACCTATACAAGCCTAGCCATAACAATTCCCTGGGTATTTCTTCCCACACTATTTACTTCCCTGGACCCCTGTCTAGCAGGGCGACTGACGTGATCCCTGGGGCGAATTTCCTTTCTCCATCCAGTCATCAAGGTTCCTTTTGAAGAGAGCCAAAGAGGTGCTCTGCTTGACATTAAATATCCCTTGAAGGTCTTGAACCCAGGACCCTGTACACAATAGTCAGAGCAGTTAACCACTAAGCCATCACAGCTATATGATTGTTCTTCTGCCCATATTGTCAGTCAAACAAAAAGTCTTGTACAATACAATGAGCTATTCATTTAAGGATATCTTAGTACAACTAACCTGTCTTTTTAACTGCAGCATAAACATTTCATATAAGACTCTTAAAACAGACAAAGGGCCATACAAATAAATTTATCAACATGTGATAGAAGAATCCAACACCACACCCGGCACTGGCATTGAACCCATGTACTTAAAAGAGGGTTACGTATACTCCTGCCTCAAACTCCTACCAAAACCCAAACAAAAGTCTGATCTCTCATGGCTCAGCTGCAGACTGTGAAACTGTCTCACTAATGGTTCTTCCTTATTTAATAACAGATAAAGCAGCTGAGCATGAGGGACAGAAAGAGTCCTAGGAAATGAAACCTTAGCCCACAGCATTTCTGCTCATGCAAGTGTCATTCCCTGTTGGATGCAGCCCAGACCAAGGTAAAAAGAGGAGAAATAAATCCACACGAGCACCCTGGGGTGCACTACACTAGGTCTTCAAGTGGAGCTGCATTTCACTGCCAGACCTCAAAATTTCCACAGAAATGGTGGACCAAAGCATAACCAAGTTCTTGCAAAGCAGGAGAAAATGACAACCTACATCTAAAAACGGACTCCATTTCAGCCAATGCTCTGAGCAAAGTCCCAGATGGCAAAATTCTGGCCTGACAATGAGTGCCAAAGAGACCTTCTAAAGTCATGCAGGTAGCTTTGTTCTACTAATCTCAAGATTACGACAAACTGACAGAAAGAAAAGCCAACCAAAACCAATGCTAACACTAGGCATTTTACCAATGATATAAAGGATCATGACACAAACTGTTAGAATGAAAGACCAAACATAAAGGTGCTTGGAATGAATGCCCTTGTATAGCAAAATTTGTAACATCATGTCACATGAATACAGAAAAATATAAATGCTGACTGATGGGAAGAATAAATCCAACCACAGGAGGTATTACAGACATTCAAATATTGAAGACAATATTCCTGCAGCAGGAAATTAAGCTACAAGCCTAAAATAACAGTACACACCCACAAATATCTATGTAAGGGCATGCAATAGGCCACAATAAGGTCTCAGTCGCTTCTTCAAGTCCTATAACCTTCAATGGTCCCACCTCTCTTGCAACAAACTCCACCATGTGATCTCCAATTTCCACTCTAAGCACCCCCGACCCCACCTCCCAAGACAGGCAAGTGCACAGTGCCAAGTACCACCCCTGCCACCTCCTCCAGGGTTTCAGCCACCAATTAAGGACAGGTCATCAAGGATGTAGTCAGGCCTTTATCCTTCTATACCACAACAAGCAGCAAAGAAATAATGCAACTGTACTGGTCATAGACCTTCACTTACAGAGGCTAAACCTCTTTTTACCACATCAGATCCTACTGTTCCTTATGTACAATGGAAATGGCTGCTGATGCAACATAATACTCCATAAAACAGATGCAGTCATAAAGGAGACATGAGCAAATGGATATGCTCATAAACATGGGATGTTTATCTAAATCAAAAACTTATTCCACTATATAGATTAATTTCTTATTTATTTGTTTACTAGAAAAGTCCAACTGAGCAGCACCCTTTTCAGTGAATGCCCAGGGAAATGAGCTCCATTATACAGACATCATAGAAATTATTTGCATTGTTTCATTTACAGTTAGCTTCATTCATGAGCAGCAGTTCCATTATTCAGACATCTTGATATCAGTTACATCATTTACAGTTTTGATTAAAAATAACAGTTATATTGGTTGTATACGAATAATTTCTTCCCCACTCTGAAAGCTTTTATGCCACACAAATTACTACTACAACAGGTCCTGAAAAAAGTTATGTATATTTACCATAAAGAATAGTTGTGTAAGAACTGATCATAACCTTAGATGACCTTCTCTTCCATGTTGCAGTATTCATAACTGTAGGGAGGTTGCTGCCTGCAGCACCAGAGATCTGGCCAGTATAGTAAAGTCTTAGGAGCAGGGGTATGTGCGACATTTGATGTCAGAGTCATAAACCGACGTTGGCTGTAAAAGTGACATCTGCACGTACCCACTTCAGAATGGAATGACACATACAGTAGTACCCCTGGTAAACAAGGACGTGGAAGGGGGGAAGCTTTGCAGACCCACATGTGAGACAAGGCCAGAGGGTGCCTCATGGAGGCATGTGCCTGCTGCTGAGGTTTGAATTGATGGATGGAGAGAGAGAGAGAGAGAGAGAGATGTCCCATCAGGTAAATAAATAGGTAAATAGGGGGTAGGAGGGTGGGGACTGAATACCTAAACATGGAAGAGAGGGGCACCTAAGGTTATGGTAAGTTCTTACACAACTATTCTCTGTCGTTCTATTCTCATGTTGCAGTATTTAGAGTAGCAAAGCTTTTAGGTATAAGCCTGGGAGGAAGGAGGAGGTTCCTGGTCTATGAGACCACATAGGATAGATCTACCAAACCCAGTCTTGGGTCTAGAAACCAAATCTTGTTTATAATGCCTGGTAAATGCATGGACTGATGACCATGTAGCTACTTCTAGGATAGGCACATAGTCTACCCCTCTGAAGAAGGCCGCTGAAGAAGCAGCTGCCCTGGTAGAATGAACTCTTAACATTTTCAGATACAGCTTTCCTATGAAGGGAGTAACATGCCGAGATAGCCTTCGAAGTCCATGAATATATAGTCTGTTTTGAGACTGCCTTCCCTAAGGCCTTTGGGTGAAGGCAGGCAAACAGCTGGTCAGACATTCTAATGGGTTTGGTTTTGTCCAGATAATACCCACATTGTCTGTAGAAATCCAAGGAATGTAGAGTTCTTTCAGGGGAATTTTGCAGTTGAGGGAAGAAGACAGGAAGGTTAATGTTCTGATTCAAAGATAGCTCATTAACCACCTTAGGCATAAAGAAAGGGTTAGTTCTGAGGGAGACCCTATCTTTATAGAAGATAAGGTAAGGAGGGATGGCCATCAGGGCTTGAATTTCTGATGCCCTCCTGGCGGATGTGAGGGCCACCAGCTGTACTATTTTCCAGGTACATAGCTTCAGTGATGCTGAGTGAGCTGGCTCAAATGGAGGGAAGGTGAGTTTTTCAAGGACAAAATTTAAGTCCCATGTAGGAGGTACTGACTTACGAGGGGGTCTGATATGGAGGACCCCTTTCAAAAAGAGCTTAACCTCTAACCTGGATGCCAAAGGAGGTACCAAAAGAAGCCAGGTGGAAATGGCAGACAAGTGGACCTTAAAAGAAGAGTATGTCAGTCCTGAATGTAGAAGCTCACACAAGTAAGAAAGGACCATGGGTACAGGAATGAGTAAAGGGTCCTGGTTTTCTTTTTGACACTACCTGGAGAATATTTTTCAATTTGACAAATAACTTCTCCTGGTACTAGGTTTCCTGGCCTCCTGCAGGACACCGAGTACATTCTCAGAGTATAATTCTCTGAAGGGGATCAGAACCCTATCACCCATAAGGTGAGTCTGAGATTGATCACCTGAGGGTGTATTAGGAACCCCCTGTCTTGTGTGAGTAGGTTGAAACGGTGGGGTAACTTGTGGTGACTGCCCTTGGCTAAAAGGTGAAGAAGGGGAAACCAATAATGTCTTGGCCAAAAGGGAGTCACCAGCAGAGTTTTTGGTTTGTCCCTCTGGATCTTCAGAAGGACCCTCTGAATTAGTGTGAAGGGGGGAAAGATACATTCCTGCCTAAGAAAAGGAGAAGGCATTAACTTTCCAAGCCTGGGGATGTGGATTCCTTGTACAAAACAGAGGCACCTGCCTGTTCTGGGAGGAGGCAAACAGATCTGTCTGAGGAATACCCCACTTGTGTATAAGATTACAGGAACACCTCTCTGTGAAGCATCCATTCGTGAGAAAGTGCAGGTGCTCTGCTAAGAGTGCCTGCCATTACATTCTCTGCTGAAGGAATGTACACTGCTTGCAGGTGGATATGAAGCGTTGATGCTAGGGACCAAATATGTATGGCTAGGCTGCAAAGAGGGTAAAGCCTTGTGCCTCCCCCCCCCCCCCCCGCTTATTTATGTACCACAGGTCATATTGTCTGTGACTACTTTCAAGGTGCCTGAAAGGAGGACTTGTCAGAAGATCTGTAATGCTAGGTAAAGGGCCCTCATTTCTTTGATACTGATGTGGTCCCTTTGCCTGAGTGGTGACCACTCTCCCTGCACTTTGCTTTGTTTGTGGTGGTGTTGTAGAACTGCCCCTAACCCTAGTCTGAAGCATCTGTGAAGATATGCTGTAAGGGTGGAGGTATCTGGAAGGGTATGCCCTGGTTGATTTAGATGGCTGCAATCCACCATTCCAGTTCTTTTTTCAGGCATGGCAGGAAAGGGAGAGTGATATCCAGAGAGTGAGAATGTTGGTTCCAATGAGTCTTCAGTACCCAATGGAACTTTCTCATATGCAGCCTTGCCAAAGGCAGCATGGGTATCACGGATGCAATGTGGCCCAGGGCTCTCAGGAATTCACTGTCTGACAGTGTTTGAAGAGTGAGAAGATTTTGGAGGTAATGGGTGAGCTCTTTTATCTTCTGGCAGGGCATGAAGGCTGCCATCTTGTCAGTTCTTACCCACCCTAAGAAGACTAGGTCTTGTGTAGTGGTTGGGTGGGATTTCTCCTGGTTCACAGTGAACCCAAAGTCTGCCAGGGTTTTGGTCACCAGGTGTAGGTGATGGTAAAGGGTGTGACAGTCTTGGTGAAGTAACATGCCATCTAGGTATGGGTATATTTGAATACCCTGCATTCCGCAGTTGGCAATCACTGGAGCTAGACATTTTGTGAACACCATGGGAGCTGTGGAAAGCCCAAAAGGTGTGTGTGTGTGTATCTTTCGGCTTTTCCCGGTTAGGGGTCGCCACAGCGGAACTCCGGTCCGCTAATGATTGGCAGTAGAGTTTTACGTGCTGGCTTGCCAGGCCTAACGCACAACCTTCAACGAAGGAATGCCCACTCACGCATGTCGTCACACAGTAGACGCTCTGAGAATCGAACGGGCAACGTCTAACTGTGAGGCGACAACGCTACCGCAGCAGCACCACCGCAGATGGAAAGCCCAAAAGGTAATGCAGAAAATTAAAATCAAGGAACCTACTGAAAAATGTAGCAATTTCCTGTAACAGGGGTGAATGGGAATGTGAAGGTAAGTGTCCTTCATATCCAAGGATACCATAAAGGCCTGGTAGGGAATAAGGGGCAAGAGCAGATGCAAGATGAGCATTTTGAAGATGGGAACCTTGAGGAAAAAGGTTGAGTACAGACAAATCCAGAAAAAGAATCCAAGGACCATCTTTTCTTGGGACCAAAAATATCCTTGAGTAAAATCCCTTGTTTTCCTGCTGTGGTGGTACCCTTTCTATGGTGCCCTGAGCCTGCAGTTGATTCAGAATAGAGGGAAAAAGAAGAAGCTGGCTTCGAGGAGGTTGGGGTATCCCCTGGAAGGGGGGTAGTGTCCACCAAGTCATAAAATAACCTTTTTGAATGATATCAAGAACCGAGGACTCTGAGATGATCTTCAACCAGGAGGGTAGGGAGAGGGCGAGGCATAGGGACAGGGGGGTGGGGGGTGGAGAGAGGTAATGGGTTTGAGTCACAGTGGAGGGATTCTGTCCTGGGCAGACTGCCTCTGAAAGAAAGTGGTTTTAGCGGAGGAAGGAGGGTCTACTAGTGGAATGTTTCCTAGGTTGCCTCCGTCCCTTAGCCTGTGGTGGAGCAGAATGAGATGACCGTCTCCTAACAAAGGTTGTTCTTTGAGGGTAGTTCCTATGGTACCTAGGGATAGGTGAAACCAGTAAATGCTTTAAATTTTGCAACTCCTTTCCCTTATCTTGTAGGGATTTGAGGAGCTCTGCAGAAGCTGCACCAAAAAGGGCCTTATTATCCAGTGGTGCATTCAACAACTTGGTTTGTACATCCATAGGAAGGGGTTGGAGCCTCACCCTCCTCAGGACAGAGCCTGAAGCTGCAGATTTTGAAAAGGCCTCTACCGCATCATGACTGCACTTAGAGTGCCTAGTTACGTGTGAGACTGTGGAGAGTAGGTAGTTAAGCTGGGTCTTAGCAGGTGAGTCTGGTACGTCAGGTGTGAGAGTTGACATCTTAGAGAGGGTGTCTAAAACAAACCTGGTCGTGTGAGTTTGAAATTTAGGGCTCTGATGGCAAGTGTGGAAGAAGCATAGACTTTCTTTCCTAGCCTATCCATAAACTTGCTGTCCTTGTCAGTAGGGAATAGAGAGGTTGAAGGCAGTTGTCTTGAGGATTTGTCAGCTGCAACTGCTATGACTGCAAAGTCTGCGGGGGGGCCGGTTCTTGAACAGGTACTGTGTACCCTGAGAGACTTTATAGAACTTGGATATTTGGAAGCTGGGGACTGAGAGTCAGGGGCTTGTAAAGCAGCCGAAAAGGCATTCTGAAAGGCTGGAAGCAAGGGAGGGACGGCAGATGGGGAGGGCTGATCCATTTATAGTAATTAAAAGTACCTCTTTTTTGTTTCTGAAATATCTGAGGCCTGCCATTTGAAATGTTCTCTCATGAGACAGATGGCATCTCCAAAAGAAAATTCTTACCCTGGAGATTCTGGACTGATTGAGTCCTCATCTTCAGGGGTAATGAAGTCTTTGGGGGATTCAATTTGACAGCAATAAGTAAGGGAATCTTCAGAGGAGGAGCATTCTTCCTCTGATTCTTCTAAGGCCTGTACTGGAGAAGGAGCAGACTGAGGTTCCTGCGACTGGAGGGCCTGGAATGCTCTGACAAGATTTTGGGAAAAAAACTTCCCAGCCAGGGGCAGGTTGTGGTTCTGCATGTTTTAATTTCTGTTTCCTCTTCATAGGCGTTGCAGATGAGTCTATTTAGAAACAGATACCTGGGAGGATCGCAGGGCAGGAGTAGGCCCCTCCGACACCACAAGCCGTGGTTCCCCCCTTGCCATCAGGAGCTGATAGCTGATCTACCTCAGCGGACGTACTCAGCCATTCTGCTAAACAAGCTTCCATCACGGTTCCCAGTTCTAGCTGAGAAACAGATGTCCAATGGGACCCTGGGCAAACATCTGCCTCGAGATTCTCACCAGACTCCTGGAGTGCAGCATGGGTGTCGTTCCTAACTTTTTTGGCCTTCTTTCGAGGGGCTCATTGGAAGTACCTACCCACCCTCCATACCAAACAGTAGATGTCAGAGTCTCTGGTTCTCAAGATAAACGTTTAGTGCAGCCAGACGGCTGCAAAGTGTTTTAGGCACAAACTATTTACAAAGGCTGCAAAACGTATGGTCATGGGCCTCCCCTAAACAGAATAAGCATTTATCATGCAAGTCCTTGTGCAGAATTTGTCTTCCACAAGCATACTTCCCCTTTCTAGTTGACACAGATGTCTGAAAAGGTAAAGAAAAGATAACAAAAAACCCAAAGGGTACTTATCTGTAGCAGACGGCCAAGACAAGCGAGCAAACTGCTTCCCTAAGCTGGAGATCAGAGGTCCAAAAATCCCTGGGGCAGAAAAGTTCTGAAGTGGTTAAGTGTAGACGTCACTTTTATAGCCAATGACGGTTTATGGCTCTGACATCAAACGTCACACGTACCCCTGCTCTAAGACTTTGACTAAGACCTGGCATACATTAAAGCAATGGTAGACTTTGGTAAACTGTCCGGACAGGGACTTCATGGCAAGGAATCCCATTTGTAATGAATACTGCAATGGTGAAGGCAAGGACATCTTCTGTTATGGTAAGATTTTATACAACTCTACCTTCTGAATCGAGCACAAAGCTGAAGGCATCTTTCTCACAGAAAACAAGTACAGTAAATGTTCA
The DNA here is from genome assembly GCF_019279795.1 of Protopterus annectens. Taxonomy (NCBI): domain Eukaryota; kingdom Metazoa; phylum Chordata; order Ceratodontiformes; family Protopteridae; genus Protopterus; species Protopterus annectens. The sequence goes on along the minus strand of NC_056728.1, from coordinate 208,586,450 downwards.
TGCAAGCAGGAGACTGGAGGCAGGGTCTGTAAAAAAACAGATGGATCATTTTACATTAAAAAAAATGACATAAAAAAAGTCCGTCATTATGGTAAGTACCTAAAACTTTTTGCATCTGGTAAGAAGTGGTTATTCTCTAAATACAGGACTCTGTTCCCAGCCAATACCTCCTGAATGGTTTGTTGCAACAAAAATGCACTTGGAAGCCACATGAAAGGGTCCAATTCTTGACTCAACTCAAAAACATGACTTCGCAAAAGAAGGCTGACCATCTTCTTTCAGACATTCGGTCTTACTCATACAGATATTAAACATATGCACTCGCCCTAATGTTAGATAAGATGAGCAGGTCCATCCTCAGTAAGAGCAGGATAAGAGCAACTTGGTATCTGAAACTTCACTGGAAATTAGCCCCTCCCTTTTACTGAAAAAACACTCAAACTAGCTTGGTCTCCAATCCTCAGTTACACTAATGCAGAGAATAAAAAGAAAATCTCATCAATAACAAAGATATTGAGACAGTGTCAACAAGAAGGCAAGTAAAGGAGGGTGGTTAGGTTAATGAGGGTGGACCTGCTAATGCAAATCTAGCATTCTGTTATGTACACAGCTTTTGTACATGGCATGAGAAAGTCCATCCTTGTCAACAGTATGACAGAGTCCCAAGATGATCTAAAGTGGTCTCCTTTATAAGACCATCTCTCTGCTACCTGTGGCCCCATAGGAAGACCTATATGTATTAAGACAAAAGGGAAATACTGACAGCTCAGCTAGCTGGAATTTTGTAAATAACTATTCCCGGGATTCATGAAGCTTGTACCAGGTGCAAGCGTAGAGTCGGCGATCTAACACCAAATATGGCGACTGAGCGATTCAGGTACGAGCCGTTTCCACATGCACTACCTACGTACGCCACGCCCGCACAGCTCCCGGTGCATGTATGGTAATCAGCCCATGCACAGCAGTGTAGCATGCAAATGAAGGTATACAGCAATTCAGGAAGTGGTGCAGGCGTAGTGTAAGCATGCAGAAATGTAAACCGAAAAAAACAGTTTACATTTTTCAAATATAAAATCGGAGCCATGACAGCGGACCAAACTCACGTATTACACTGTTAATATATACCAATGGTTAAATATATAGACATTGGCATAAAACAACATGCACAAAATATGAAAAAGAACATTTAATATTATGCCCACACTAATGCAAAGTTAAAGCGCAGGGCATCGGTGCGCAAAGGGGATGGCAAGGAATATACAAAAATATCGAATAAAACTGCAATGAAATACATATCACGATTTCCCCATAATAGTCAATGGCAGGCATGCTACACCATACTCATAGCGCAAGGGTTGCTAAGGGGCAGTGACAGTGTTATGCGCAGTAGCTAGGAATTAGTAGGCAATGCCATGCAAATGAGAGGAGTAATGCTATCACAGATTTCCTGCTGGTGTAAGGATGCACAAAACAGCGTAGCATTATAACACCGAGGTGAGCCCTTGAGATAAAAATGACATCAAGAGAGGGGTGTGTTGCCATTGCTGTAAGCACACTGGAGCATTGCTAACCCGGTTTGCCTGTTGCTAAGCAAAGCTGCAGGATGGGGGTGTGCTGAAGTAACCATAGCTTGGCTTAGCTGAGAGCACACACGGTAACCGAATGTGCATGTGAACGTGGATGAAAACGTGCTGTAAACCTGGTAAAAGGCTGTGCATGGCGCGCACCAGAGTGTAATCAGGAAGGATATGGGAAAAAGATAAGGAAATGCTGCAGCATGGAAATAGGAGTACAAATGAGTAATTAACACCTAGGAACCCACAGTGGGCCATTGACAACAACTAACAAGGCTACTAGCAGCTACCTTCAGAACAGGAAAGGGGAGGTGCCGTACTTCAAAGAAAACAAAACTGTCACAGCAGAACAAAGCAAAATTGCAGAACAGCTACAAACCCATTTCGCAACACATTCCTGGGTAGGGAAAGTACAAAACAAGAAAGCCGGCAGCTGGATGCATGCCTGTCAATAGGAGGGGATTTGGGTTGAAAAGTGAAATAAAGAACAACAGATTAATCACGGCAGGCAAGCATAACTTAACACCAAAGGCCTCACAATTGCAGTACTCGCTGTAAAACCCATAATTAAGATACCCTGCAAATGGATTTGCACATACACACCCAATGACATCAGCAGCATCCAAAGCACAATAGTATGAAGTGTGAAAGCACCTCAAACACACTTGTGTATTCCCAAACACTCTGCACCATTGGTGTAAACAGACGGGGAACTTTTAAAATGTACATGGTAGGGGCTGCCATAGCTTTGATTCATCAGCATGTGTTGGAGACTGAAGGTGGTGTGGAGGATGATGCTGACAACCACCTCAGGCCGAAGGAGGAGAAGAGTGTTCAGACCAAGGGTAACCTACCAGGGGCTAAATGATCTGGAGATAGTAGAGCATTACAGGGTGGACAGGGACACCATACAGCAACTTGTTGAGCTGTGCCGGCCAAGCCTCAGACCGAGAAATAACAGAGGGGAACCCATCCCAGTGGACACGAAGGTATGTGTAAGCTTGAGAATGCTAGCCACAGGTACCTTCCAAAGGCCAACTGGGGATATCCTGGGGGTCTCACAGGCATCAGCATCCAGGGTACTCCACCAGTTCCTGGATGCCATGTTACCACATGCCAATGAGCACATATACTTCCCCCGAACGCAGGAGGAGTTGGCCAGCAATATGCGTCTCTTCCACCGTGTGGCAGAATACCCGGAGGTACTGAGTGCAATAGACTGCACGCACATACACATTAAGTCATCACCCGGTAAGCAGGATAGGCGCTACATAAACCGCAAGAGATACCCCTCCATCAACTGCCAGGTCGCGTGCAATGCCCAGGGCATTATCATGGATGTGTGCGCTGGCAGCCCTGGAAGCTATCACGACTCCCACATCTGGCATGCCTCACAGATGTATCAGGTATTTGCCAGGGGGGACATCCCATACGGCCACCTAGTGGGGGATGCTGGCTATGCACTGGAACCGTGGATGATGACTCCCATCAGAAATGCACACACACATGCAAGAATGCCATAATGAGGCACACGCATAAACTAGAATCATATTAAAGCGTGTGTTTGGCATGCTGAAATCACGGTTTCGTTGCTTGGACATATCTGGTGGAGCCTTGTAGTACTCTCCAGGCACGTGTGCCCACATCTTCATAGTATGTGCCAAGCTACACAATATGATCCTGCAGAAACAGCTGCAGCAGGGACAGAATGGTGAAGGCCCTCACAGCCCACCACCATTGTAAAGGGCCCCACAGGCACAGAGGTACTCAGACCACGAACACCCTGATCCAGCCCCAGTAGGCAAACGGAGGCATGCCCAGTATGCCCATGCCTTGGCAAAGAGGGAACATACAGCACACTCTGACAGTGTAGGCACCTACGGACTGACACCCTTCTCCACCTGCACACACAGTAAACATGGATGGCACACACACAAGACCACATGTAAATTGTCATGTATAAGTGGTCTACTGTGTGCATCCTACAGAGGCAGCCCTCAACTATTGCACACACAACTGCTATTGGCACAAGGTAAGTCAACACCTGAACAGTAAATTAAGCTATCAGCATGTGCTGACACTGTATGTATAGGTTCATAGGTAGGTATGTGGCTAACTGCCCAACGCCATTCATACGCCTAGCCGAAATGTCAGCTGTCGCCACCCCATTGATTAACTAACTGCCCCTCTGTGGAGCAGAGCCAATTGTGGGATCCCTGGGTTGTACCCACTGTTCCCCATCCAGTCTGCAAGCTGTCCCTGGAGTGTTAGTGAGGGGCTCAGTATAATGTAATCAGGGATGTAGTTCCAAAGCATGGGAAGTACCTGTGACAGGAATATGTCAGTCCAGCATCTTCCAGTTATGGTTGTGGCAAGGTTTAGCTCATTACAGTGTGTGGCTCACTGTGACATGGATTCCCATAGGTGGAGCATATCCATTAAGCCTGACTTGGACATGTCTTTGTTGGGAAGCAAAGACAATCTCTGAGTAAACAAGATGCCACAGAGTAATGCAAGAGTTCATGCAGTATGGCAGCATAGGACACATGTCTGAGGCCAGTAATGCTCTTGGCGAGGTATGTTAGTGGAACCTCCAGCTGTCGGATGCGTCTTCTGAGGTACATCCCAAATGGGATATCATACTCGATGATGGGAATGATGAGTGATGAGTAAAGGGGCACAATAACCTCAGTATGTCTAGATGTGAACCCTTAAGTAATCAGATGGCCTACATAGATTTATTTATTTATTTTTATTTATTTATTCCAGTTGTTGACCGGGGTGGTCCACTGGGCTCAAGAGCCCATTTTCAGTGGAGGCCCGGGGAGAAAAGCTCCACAGAACAATGTTACAATTCAAATAGCGACACTACAATAAAGTACAAGTAAAATAAAATAAAATACATAAACAAGATATAAGCAAAAAATTATTTGTTTTACAGACAAAAAATTGGGTGGAAGTTCCACAGACAGCTGGTAAAAGGTTTCAATATTTAAGTAGTTAATAACTAAGGAAATAGGATGGTTAAATGAGGATTGTCCTGGAGGAAGAGAGGCATATAGCAAAGGAGGATGCAAATAAGTTGGTTACATTAATGAAGAAGGATAGGGGACAATTAGTAAGGTATGGAAGTTTAGCCAGGAGAGTCGGGGGATGAGAGCTTGGGTGGTGAAGAATAAAGAGAGCAGTTACATTTTCTTTGAGTTTGCAGGTAGTAATGGAGCTGTGTTTTGAAGGAGTGTAGGTTGTCACATGTCCTTAAAGTAGAGGGTAGGGCATTCCATTTTTTAGCTAGAGAATAGGAGAGTAGAAGTTGACAAGCAGGGCGCTTGGGTTTGTGGATGGAAATAAGGTTTTGGTTGGAAGATCTGAGGGGTCTTGGGTGTGTATAAGGTTGAAGAATATTGGATAGTGCGGGGCAGCTGGTGGGTTGCAATATTAGTTTGTGGGCAGAGACTATTTGGAGGTAGAGTAGTTGATTAGGGAGTTCAAGCCAATTTAGAGTTTGTAAGGAGGAGCAGTGATGGGAGAGGGAGTTGGCTTTGGTGGCGAATTTGGAGATTTTATTGTAGCAAACTTCTAGTTTGGAGGTTAGGGTGGAAGATAGATTTGTAAGCAGAGGAGCACCATATAGAAGAGATGGCAGGAGATAAGTAGTGGCCAAGGTGTGACGAGTAGAGGGTGAGAGGAATTGATTGTTTCTGCACAGTAGGCCGAGTTTTATGTGGGTTTTTTTTATGTTGAGTTGGATGTGGGTGTTGAATTTTAAGTGTTCGTCAATGGTGACACCTAGGAGTTTGGCAGAGGGAACAATATCAATGGTGGAGTTGTTTAGGCTAGTAATAAGAAGAGAGTTTTTTTCAGTGGGGGTGGATTCAGAGTGAGAGACTAGGAGAATCTTAGTTTTGGTAGCATTAAGTGCAAGGTGGTTTTGATGCATCCATTTTTCAGTGGTTGAGAAGGCGGTTTGGGTTAGAGACTTGAGATCTGTAAAGTTGGAGGCATAGCAATTCAAAGTTGAGTCGTCTGCATATTAGACGATTTTGGTATTGGGGATGGCTTTGTGGAAATCATTAATGAAGATGTTAAATAGTAGGGGGCCAAGTATGGACCCTTGGGGAACTCCTGTGGGAGTAGGGAGGAAGCTGGAGGAGGCTTGGCTCCATTTCACAGCTTGGGACCTGTCTGAAAGGTAGCTGGAAAACCAGGATAGAGTATTTGGGGAGATGTTGAGGTTTGACAGATGATTTAGAAGATGAGAGGGGAGATAGTATCGAAAGCTTTAGATAAGTCTAATAGAATAGATGAAACAAAGTTGCCAGAGTCATGAGCTGAATTAACAGTGTGTAAGAAGGAGAGGAGAGCTGTGTTAGTGTTATGTCCAGGGCAGAAGCCGTGTTGGGTGGGAGAGAGCAGCTGGTGTTTGGTTAGAAATGGCATGAGCTGCAGGTGAACGCATTTTTCATGAATTTTGGAGATTGGTGAGAGGATAGCTATGGGGCGGAAGTTGGAGAAGTTACAGTTTTTGCCACCTTTATGGAGAGGGAGAATAAAAGCAGAGCGCCAAAGTTTGGGAACACAGGACTCAAGAAGAGATCTATTTATCAGGATGCTGATAGGGAGTGCAATACTGTCAGAGGCAGTTTTTAAGAAAAAGGAGGGGATGTTGTCAGGGGCATTGGTGCAAGGTTTGAGTTTGGAGAGAAGTTTTTTTATAAGGAGGGTAGACACAGGTTTCAATTCAAAGGTAGGGGTTGAAGGAGATGAGGCAAAGGAAGCATGGCCAGAGGGAGGTGGGGGAGAGTTGTTGGGGAAGGTTTTGGTTAACTCAGCAATGGAAGAGGTGAAGAAGGTATTAAATAGGTTGGCAATTTCTTGGTCAGATTTGCTAGTGTCAGGGCAGGGGTTGTTAGTGGTACCAGGCTTAAGGAGAGTGTTAATGGAATTCCAGAATTGTTTAGGGTTTTTTGCATGAGTTGTTTGTAGGTGGTTGTAGTAGGACTTTTTTTCCAATATGACTTGTTTTTTGGCTAGGTTTCATAGTTGTTTGTATTTAAGTAGGAGATCTGGTTGTTTATGATGTAGATAGCATTTCCAAGATTTATCTCTTTGTTGCATTACTTTTTTGGTTTCTTTTGTAAGCCAAGGAGCAGTATTGGCTTTGACTCTTTTTGTTCGTATTGGGGCTAGTGAGTTTAGGACAGAAAGGAATTTGGAGTTGAAGAAATTGACGGCTTCGTCTAGGGGTAAGGTTTTTAGTGGGTTCCAGTTGATATATTTAAGGGAGTTAGAGAAAGTGGAGGGGTTAAAGTTAGTTAAGTTTCGAGTATGTAAGAGTTTATGTGAGAAAGAGGAAGAGGAAGTGGTTCTGTGGGTGAAGGCAGGTAGGTGGTCTCCTAGTGGGTTGGGAGAGACACCAGATGAAGTGGTTCTGTTATGGTGGGACACCAGGATCCAGTCTAGGATGGAGCCTGTGAGGTTAGTTTCGTTAGGTCTCGTTGTAGAGTTAATAAGTTGAGTAAAATTGAAGAGATTAATAGATAAGGTGGGATTATGGTTGCTGATTTTTTGCCAGTCTATATTGACGTCTCCCATTATAAAGGTTTTCATATTTAATGTTTAAGGAGGTCCAAGAGAGGATGTCTTCTAGGGTTTTGGTGTTGTTTCCGGGAATATAAAGGGAGATGATGCAGATGCATTTATGGTCATTTAATTTTAGAATGCCTGATACTAGTTCTGCGTTACTTGAAGGTAGGGATAGGGATTGGGAAGGGAGTGATGGATAAGTGATTGGAGTAGATTAATGCTACACCACCACCTCTTTTATTTTGGCGGTCACATCGGAGAGAGTGGAAACCGGGGGGAAGGAATTCAATGTCTGTTATGTGAGGTTTTAACCATGTTTCTGAGATGGCTAGTATGTCAGGTGAGTTATGGTTGAGCCAGGCATGGAAGAGAGTAATTTTATTGGCTAAGCTTTGGGCGTTGATGGTGAGGAATTTTAGGTATTTACAGTTAGGTTTTTTATTGGAGCTAAGGTTACTTGTTTGGGAACTGTTTGGTCCAGGGTTGGGATAAATATCGCCTGCTAAGCTAAGGCAGGAGAGAAGATGGATAAGTTTCATAGGAGTGTGTTTGGTTAGGAATGGGTGTGAGGGGGAGGGTTTAAGTTTGTAGTATTTGGTTTGGATTTGGAAGAGTTTTAGTGTCGAGAGCAAGGTGGGGTGTAAGGGGATTAAGAAGGGGAGATACTGTGGAAATGGTTTGTGGGGTAGGCAGGTGATAGTTGATATTGAGAGTTTAGGTAGAGGTTGGTATAACAGGTAGTTTTGTAAAGAGGGTTAAGAATGAGTAGTAGGAGAGTTGTAAGGGCAGGGATAGTGGGAGGAGAGAGCATTTTGGAAAGTCTTTTGATTAGAAGTAAACAATAAAATGTTTGCGTTTAGGATGATTTAGTTAAAGGATGTTGAGTGGGGAGGAGAATTGCTTGATGAGGTATGGTTGGTGTAGGGGCAGGTGTTTTGTGAGAAAGTGGGAGGAGTACTGTTGTGAGAGGATTGGGTGATGTGGGAGGGAGGGAGTATGGGTTGGCAATAAATGTAGGACCAGTGGGGGTGGGTGGGAATTGGGGCCAGGGTAGGGGAGCAGAGTGAGCCCGCAGGGCGAAAGAAGCGGGATGGAGCAACAGGGTAGAAGAGACCAGCTGAAAAAGTATCAGCCACTGCAGGTTTGAGCAGAGGTAAGTAGGTAGAAGTACAGTAGATTGGGTGGAAGATAAGTAGAGTAAGAGCAGCTCTTAAAAAATATAAAGTAGGGAAGGTGGAGTAGAGTTAGGGGAAGTTTGGCTTTTGCAGTACTTAGAGGGAAAGTTGTAGATAAACTTTTATGGAGCAGGAGCAGGCAAAGGGCAAGTGGTGCTGACACCTAGTGGAGAAAGGAGAAATGACAGACAGAGAGGAAGGGATGAAAGAGAGCTGAAGGACAGGACTCTAAGGGGAAGGAAAAAAGACGGTAAAAGGAATTAAAGGGGGTATGGAAGGATAGGGGGTCACTAAGTACACGTGAGAGGGGATTTGTTGTGGACTGCGGTAGGCTGCTGAGTCGCACACACTGAGGGACCAGTTAACAAAAATATGGAGGTTTGGATATTAGAGTTAGGTATAGATGGATGGCCTAAGTATTTTGGAGATGTGATTGTCAAAGGAGAGACCACTATCTAATGTAGTCCCCACATACCAATTACCTTGTCTGTACTAAAGTGGCTGAAACTCATGTGTTAATATGTGGGTGCTTAGTTTTCCCAACATGGAATGACCATGCAGGTTGTGGCCTTTAGCTGGAGACCATGACTGTGACATCCTGCGTTGGTCTACGTGAGGCCCTTTGAAGGATGTCTGTGACAGCTGGACTGTCAATTATGGACCCCAGTTTGCAGTAATCACCAAACACTGTCTGCTGCAGTCCACCTGTGTTTGCCTGTACCTCTGAGAAGTATATGGCAAACAGTGGGGGTCCCAGGACTGAGTCCTGTGGGACATCAATTGTGACTGCTTAAGAGTTGGACCTGGAGGCTGCTAGGCTTACCATGTGGGTTCTGTGTGTAAGCCTGTTGGCAACCCAACCTGTGAAGTATGGGTGTATGTACTGGCTGGTGAGTTTACAAACAATACCAGACTGGAGAATGGTGTCATAATCCTTAGCGAGGTCCAGGTAGTATGTGTGAACTACCACACCTAAAGTCTAGGTGACTGTAAGACATCAAACAGGTTCAGTAGGCATGATCTACACTCATCAAGCAGACCTGGGTTGGGTCGAGTGTCTGGAGGTTCCCAATGTCTCTGTTGAGTTCCATGATGATGCGCTCCATAACCTTGCAGACCAGGCTAGTCATGCTTATAAGGCAATAGTTCCCAGGGTCCAATGTGGCACCACCTTTGTGGAGTGGGATCACTGTTGCTGTGCTCCACTCTGTGGGTATGTAGCCTGTAGAGAGTCTGTGTTTGAAGTGTGTTTAGGTGAGGGGTTAGTTCATCTGGAGCTCATGTAAGACACAGCCTGGGACACTGTCCGGTCCCACTGAGGCTGTATTTGTGGCTTTGGATAGGGCTGTTTTATCCTGTGTGTCGGTGATTACTGAGGCCATAAATTCTTCTGGTATGGTTAATGGCTTATGGGTTGAGAGGGATGTGAAGTTTGCACTGAACATGTCTGCCAAAATGCTGGCAATATCAATCGGTTCAGTATATTTTGTACCAGTCTGCACCAACTCTGAGCAGTCTGAGAGTTCCCACTTAGGTTCTTGACATAGCTAAAGAACGCTTTGTGGTTATCTGTAGGGTCCTTGGGAAATTGTCTTTTGAAGCTAGCCTTGGATGATTTCATGAGGGATTGTAGTTTCTTGCTGATACTGATCAGGGATATCTGTCCTTCTAGGGATTTCGCTCTTATCTCTACTAGTTACCCCCTACTATTGTAAAGCCTGTGTATGGCAGGGGTCCACCAGACCGGTTTCCTGTTCTTGGAGGAGTGAGTCTAGGTTAGACTTGGGATAGCCCGATCCATGCATTCCTGCAGATGATCATGGAGTGCTTTTATATAGGTTTCAGCATCTTGGACAGCATTGTCCATTGGCATGGGGGCTGTGAACCGTTCCACCTCGGGAATAAGCAACGTGAAGTCTGCTTTGGAAAAGATTTCCACGGTGGTTTCCTTGTTTGGGATTGTGGGCAGAATGTGAATATCCAGAGTGATTATTCTATGGTCTGATTTAACTACCGAGGGGTTGACGTTGGGTGTGGAACACCAGTCACCCATGCTGGTGATGACCAGGTCCAATATGTTGTTCCCACTGGTGGGGGTGTAGACTAGTTGTTCCAGGGTGTTAGAGTCGAGGAATTCTAGGAAGTGCTGGGCAAGGGAGTTAGTATTCGAGTAGTTCTCCCAGTTAATGTTTGAGTAGTTGACATCACCCAGTATAAGGGTGTTTGGTAGGACCCGCATATTTCCAAGTGTCCCCGGAAATGCGGAGTGTGGGTCTGGCAATGTGTACTGACCCTTGTTACAGGGCTTTGTCAAACGGCAATGTGCACACCTACATAGAGTGGATATTGACAGTAGAGACACACTGGTTGAACGTGTAGATTTGTGTAGCCTAACCTCTCACTGCCAGACTAACAGCTGCTTGGAAATATGTTGACAGTACTGGTAATGAAACAGGGTGCATATCATCTTTAACTCCAGTGTGACATCTGCAGTAGGTGTGTAACATGTAGGAAACTGCTGCCCATGTGTAATAGCAGCTTCATAGGTGATGGCATACACTATCTGATTATATCCTGATCATGTTGATAGTGGCAGCAGAGTCTATTGATATCTGACTCTGTGTGGGGAGTGTGTGTATGTGCCTAACAGAACTCATGGTTCTGCTGGGTATGTGTGTCCCAGACAAGGATACACCCCTGCTCACACTTGCATCATCTGTAATCAACTATCAGGATGTGATGTGGCCCTCAGAGGGGGAATGCTACTAAAGGTAGCTACCATGTTCCTGTAATAGCTAGTGTTGCCACGTCCATAACTCAAATATTTACATCTGAGCATCACTGTCTAAAACATCTTCATAAGCAGTAAGTATACTAAATACAGTATGTGGTACTTGTACTACAGAATGCTCATAGAAGCATGTCCACTACTCAGCTACTGGTGTTTACTGTCAGCTTTGTGTATGTGGCCATCCTGGGGGAATGCAATCTCTATGCCATGTACATTGCCAAACCCGCCTAACACCGCACCCCACACATTCTCTGGGATGCAGCTACAGGGGTGATCTTGGAGGCAGTCCATACTACATCAATGACTGAACTAGACAGTCAAGAGGTGTTGGTTAACACATGCATCTCATCATCACAACCAACACATACCCTTACCAGAACACAGTAAGGAGACGCACATTCCACCAGATATCACACACATCCACAGAGGCCTCTAAGTTTCTGGCCAAGCAAGAGGCTTCCCAAGTTGGAATATACAGACAACAGAATACAAAGACTGTACAACAAAGTTCACATAATTGTGTCACACCTCAGAACATGTGGCCGGAAACATGGCCAACAGTACTCATTTGTGAACGCAAACCCTAGCACTATGTTACACACCAAGCTATATGAGGGCAAACCTACTGTCAACTGCCTGCCATGATTAGCCACATACCCATATATTCTGACCACCTTTAGAACTATACACGTCACTGGCATATGCTATGTTGTTGTGCAGGACCTGTGATACAGTAGCCTGGACTGAATGGAAACACATGTAGGAATTGTCAGGTCATGTAGCCCATGCGGGTATGCCCCAAGCCCTGGGTAGCATTCTGCCAGTGGCCAAAATGATGCAGCAGTACAGGGACAAAAGGATTGTATTCCACAATTGTGTAATGTACTGGTGTAATTCAAAGGGTATCCAGTATCCAGGTTCAAGTGAAAGTCCATTGGTGCAACAGGGACAGCCAAGAAATAAACCATGGGTCTTGCTACTCAATGATACAAAGCAGGTACTCAATATGTACTCTCTTACGGCAACCTGAAACATGGAGAACCTATTTGTGCAATGACTGAGATATGATTCAACGCTTTGGAGAGCACCCCTGCATGACCATGTTACAACACATACCTCACCTCTTGGCCAACATCCTTTATTGGAACACATGGGCCAAAGGTGTGTCCAACTTCCTGAGGGATATGTACACCCCCACGCAAGTTGCACTTGCACAACGTAAGCTGCATTATGCTGAGCAACTACCTCTGTGACAAAGTGTAATCCAAATTGCACCTTGTGACAGATCATCCACCATGCCTCAGAAATCCCAACTGTCATTGTGCTGTAATGAGGAATACCAGCTGTGAGACAGGACACCATAATCATGGCTACTCGGCTATCCCATTATGAACCGGGAAGACTCCATGTACCAACACGTGCTCAATGCATGTTGGATGTCATCAACACCAATGACCTGGATCACCACAGTCACACCAACAGGGCTAACAGTATGCCACACATGGTCAGTCTTCAAAGCCAATGTTATGCTCCTTAAGAGTGAAGTGGCGACAGTCATGGCACCCATGAAGATATACAATGCATGTGCAAATGCTGGGTCCTACACAAATGCACTTTAGGCACTCACATATGTGCAGTGATCGTGCCATTGAAACAGAAACAGGATTCAAACAAACACAACCATGAAGGCAAACCGGTGGTACCCTGCCTTAAACTGTACCACAGAAGTTAGTAACTGTTGCAAGGGTCAACACACGAGTGGAAGTTGATCCATGGTCAGCCTCAGTAAGACGCAGATACACCATATAATGACACGCAATGCTACTGTGAAACTACTCATCCACATATTATGAGGCCAAACACAGAGGATTCCATAGCTGTGTCATGAAACATAATGGCAACAACACCTGCTGTGATTCACAGTATTATGGCATGAGAGGTACTGCACCTACGGAAATAGCACCTGTTTAGCCAGATAGGGTCTTGGATAACATAAACACACTGCCCACCCCCCCCAACAGGTACACATTCATATATCCATGTAAACTACAGAGTCCCTGTAATAACAACTATGCAGGTACAAATTGCACTCTCTAATGCCATACATACAGGCTGCATGGGACCAGTCCACATTCCAGGTTATATCCTACACAAATGTCAGAAAATCTGCTCCTCACATAAACATCTCATACAATCATAGCTTATTATCAGGCTGTGTACACACTCAATGGTGCACAGCAACAGTCATCTGTTAATGCTGTCAATATACGAAGGACCCTGGTATGTGTACAGCTGACCTGATTACAAACAGTAGTACCACTGCATTGCAAAACACAATGTAACTGTGTCAGTACATGGGTACTCTGCACAGTTGTTGTAAGGCTAGGTACAGTCCACTAGTCAAAGGTTACTTGGTGTTGTTCCATTACATGCCGTACCACATGTATGGATGTGTGTTGGTGGTCTGAGGACATGGTGGTATCTGAGGATTACATCCTAGAATGCAGCTTTTGACACTGTGACCTGCACCTGGCTCATCTGTGATGACATATGTTGGAGTACTGGTCTGTATATGTGAGTAGCCATTATGAATGTGGGGACACCACCACCTGGAGTGGTCCGTACCAGGGTTATGGCCCACATGTCTGGTTTTGAGTTATATGGTGGTAGTGCTATTGTGCACAACAGAGCCGTCAGCCAGGTGTTCCTCACTGCACAGATGTCAGTATTCCCCACTGCAGGTTCAACAGTGAGCAGCTGTGATTACGACAGCAACACATCTAGCACTGGTTAGCATAAGCATACAATGCAATTGTCTTCTAGGTGTCAGGGTGTTATCCTGTGTTTAGGTCATTTGCCTTGGAATGGCATTACATGGGCAAATGCGAACAAGGTATTATCAACACTCCCTTGAATCATGGATGCGTGTGATCTGTGACAAAGGCTTGTCTAATGTCAGTCATGTCATCCCACACTGACAGACACTGGACAACCTCGTAATTACAGCAGGACATTGGCTCATTGTGTTGGTCAAGCAGTTGCCATTCCTAGCATGAAATCACTGCGAGTGGTAGTATTGTGCTTGTTACAGACTGATGCATCTAAGGTGTCGGACAACAGCAGCAGGTGTTGTGTAGATGACCAGTGTCAGATACACGTAGTGCAGCGTTCCTGCTAAAAATGACAACTACCAACACCGGAGACCATTACAATATGTTCTGTATGTCTAACTGTATGAGCATGGCGACTGTGGCCTTCCGTGTTTAGAATCAGAGTGCATCCTAAACAGCCCTGTGCTACTAAGTGTATGAGCATGCCCAGTATAACCTTGTGTATTTGGACTCAGTGCATTCCAAACAGCCCTGTGCTACTAAGTGTGTGAGCATGCCCACTGGCAATTTGTGTATGTTATGTGCTACTATGTGTATGAACATGGCGATTGTAACCCTGTATAGTGATAGTAGTCGTCCATTCCACAGAAGGGCATACTCATGTTCGGGATAGACTCTTACGTTAAACACATAGTTTCACAGCTATGTACATCGTGACTGTCAGCATCCTTGTTGACGTCCGCAATCCTAGAAGGTCATGATGACTGCCTTAGAATGTGTAACCTCTGTGGCGCAACTCGTAACTGCATAGTACTGGAATAGTGATCTGTAGATAGGCAGGTGTTCTGATCCCAACACTGGTGTGTGTGTGTGTGTGTGTGTGTGTGTGTGTGTGTGTGTGTGTGTGTGTGTGTGTGTGTGTGTGTGTGTGTGTTCGTCTGCCGGTGGATAGAACAATGCTTTTGTTGAGTACTCACACTCTGTACAATTCCTACACTCAACTTTGGCAAGGCTGATGATGCCACCCCCTAGGAATACTCCTCTGGGACTGATGTGACCCAGTAATCTCAATAGCGCATTCTGTAACTAGATAATGCTGTAGTGTGATAAAGTAGTTAATTCGGTGTTCTAATGCCAGACATGCCAAGTGTGTGTGTGTGTGTGTGTGTGTGTGTGTGTGTGTGTGTGTGTGTGTGTGTGTGTGTGTGTGTCCATCTGCCGGTGGACAGAACAATGCTTTTTAGAGTACTCACACTCCATACGATTCCTATACTCAACTTTGGCAAGGCTGATGATGTCACCCACCTAGGAATACACCTCTGGGATTGATGCACCCCAGTAATCTCGATAGCTCGTTCTGTAACTGCATAACGCTGTAGTGTGATAAAGTAGTTAGGTCGGTGTTCTAATCCCAGACATGCAGAGTGTGAGTGTGTGTGTCCGTCTGCTGGGTGCAGGACTCGGATATAGGTGACATCATGGGGGGGCGTCAGGCATACTGTAAGTGGACTGGAGCCCCGTGGCTCGGGATTGCTCCTAGCTTAACATGGTTAAGCTAGGGGTGTGTCTATACCTGCCTAGTGCAATTGGGAGGGACAACAGCAGTAGGAGTAATCAAGGTGAACTAGGTGAACGGACAGGTGATATGCATCCGAATCGGCTGATTACAGGGGCAGCAGACCAGCCCAGCCCAGAACACTACTACAAACTAAGCAAACACCTTCCCCTCTGTTTTTTACACACTCTACACCACCGGTGTATACATGCGGGGAAATTTTAACAAACAAACCTACAAAATGAGAAGGGCTGCAGCAGGCAACATAGACCAACATGTGCAAGAGGCTGAGGGTGGTGAAGATGTGAATGCTGCCGAACAACCCTCAGTGAGGAGACAGAGAAGAGTGTACAGACTCAGGGTAACCTACCACGGGCTGCATGAGCTGGAGATAGTGGAGCGCTATATGGTGGACAGAGACCTCCTACAGCAGACTGTTGAGCAGTGCCGGCCACACATGACACATCAAACAGGCCGAGGGAAACCCATCCCAGTGGATACCAAGGTATGTGTAGGCCTAGGTATACTAGCCACAGGTACCTCCCAAGGCACAACTTGAGATATTATGGGGACCTCACAGGCATCAGCATCCAGAGTATTCCACCAGTTCCTGGATGCCATGTCAGCACATGCCAGTGAGCACGTATATTTCCTCAACAGACGTGAGGTGTTGACCAGCAATAGGAGTCTCTTCCAACAAATAGCAGACTACCCTGGGGTAGTGGGTGCTATAGCCTGCGTGCACTAGTGCATTAAAGCACCACCCGGTGAGCAGGGTAGGGCCTACATCAACCGCAGGGGCATCCCCTCCATCAACTCCCAGGTCGTATGTGATGCCCAGGGCATTATAATGAATGTGTGTGCTGGCTGCCCTGGAAGCTATGACGATTCAGAAATATGGCATCTGATGCAGCTGTACCACAGCTTTGCCAATATGGACATCCCCTACGGTCACCTAGTGGGGGATGCTGGGTACCCACTGGAGCCGTGGCTGATGACACCCATCAGAAATGCACACACACCTGAACAACAATGCCATAATGAAGCACACGCACAGACCAGATATAATAAAGCGTGTGTTTGGGATGCTCAGGTCACAGTTCCGGTGTCTGGACACATCCGGTGGAGCCTTGCAGTATTCACCAGCTACATGCACCCAAATTGTTATGGTATGTGCTATGCTACACAATAAGATCCTGCGGAAACAGCTGCAGCAGGAACAGCATGGGGCAGGGCCACACAGCCCCCCACCAATGCCAAGGCCTGTACAGGCACAGAGTGACTCAGAGGAGGAACAACCCGAGCCTGACCCAGTAGGTGGAAGGAGGCATGCCCAGTATGACCTGGCTTTGGCAAAGCAGCAACGCATAGCATATGCGCTGACGCAGTTGGGACCTGGGGAATGTCACCCTCTCTGACTCGCACAGACAGAAAAAGGGATGCCATACATGACACTACCCGTGCTCAGCCATGTATAAGGAGTGTACTATGTGCATCCGACATAGGCAGCCCTCCAGCACCATCCTCAAGTCTGGCACAGTCAATCAACCTACCAAATGCCAAATGTAGTAGAATCTGTTGGTACCTACAGCTATGGTATGGATGTGAGCATGCAAGGGAAATGGGTGTCCGAATGTTAAGGCAGCAGACTGTAAACACCCATAATGGTACCATGACATCTGTAACGCACACTGGAGTCACCATAGTAGCCAGTACTATACAGGGTGACAAAACCCACTACAGGTAATGGGCTGAGCATCATGTGTGTCCATAAGACCCACACAAGTCTCAACCAGTTGGACAGGTGTGGACTGACACAAACAAATGCTGTACTACGGCCTCTGAATGTGCCCTATGGGTAACTCCTCCCACAGACCCACACAGACAGACTACAACAGGCCAGGCAGTTGGATGTAGGTTGTGAAGGCTAGGAAGTCAGAAACTAATATGTTGGTAATTAAAGCTAAGATCTGTAGTACACTGGTATGCTTCTAGCTAGCACAGTGGATAAGACTACACACTGAAATGGAATGCCTGACATACCAGTACAGTACTAGCAAATGTGTACAAGTGTCAGGTGTGCCCCACATCCAACGTACACTTGTAGCAACAGTCAGGTGTGCCCCCCCCGCTCCTGTGTAGGAATGTAGATACAGTCAGGTGCCCCCCACCCCCGCTATGCAGAAATGTAGCAACAGTCAATGCCACATGACCGATGGATACCCTGCAGACACAGCATGCTACCTGACTGTGTACAACACAAAGGTCAGCACCACAATACAGACTACCTGGACATGTAACACATGCGATACATATGGCCATACTGGGCATGCTCACACACTTAAAACACATGAAGGCCATGTCTGCAAACACCAGTGGTCCGGACATATCTGGCGGAAGCAGTTCTTAGTGCAGACACGTCAGTATGCACCACGCCTGCCTTGCACACACAGTGGATAGGAATATAGGCATATATGTAAGGACAACGCACTATAATACGTCTAAGGTAGACAGACATAGATGTGTGGAAGAGGGTGACCGTGACAAGGAGCCATCCGTGCCTGTCCCATCTAGCACACAGCCAAAGGGCCCCAAACACATGAGGTGCAGATGTTATTCACTGCAGATACTAGCCACCTGTATCTGTCAGCATGTCAGTATGTGGTGCACGTGCCAGCTGTGCAACATAACTGTACAGAGAAGTTAGTCATCTAGTAGCTGTATACATGTACCTGTGACATATGGCCCCGTATGCGCCTGCATGTGGCATGTCAACCCCTACATGACTGGGTTATGGCCTATGCACACACTGCCCTCCCCATAGCAGTACTATGACAAGCCTGCTGAGGTCATCCATTGTGAAATACACCTTTGAGAGAGCTGTAGCTCAGTAATCTCCATGGCACGTCCCATAACTGAATACTGCTGTAATGTTATACTATAATAAACAACCAAAATCCAAATGGAATAAAATTCACAAGATAAAAAAAGCACAGATTTATTCTAGCGCCTCGGTGTAGAAACACCTTCGTGGAATACAAATCCAATCACAGATACTGCTTAAATACACATTTTAATAATGATTAAACAATAAAACAATAAAATAATTAAATTAATTTAATTAATTCTTAAAGCAAACATCTCCAGTTAATTTCACCATTAAGTCCTTTTGTTCCAAAATACATCCTTTTAACAATGAATAGTCACTATTATGGGATTCTATAAAATGAGCAGCAATAATTTTTTCTTTCCTCCCATTTTTAATGTTTCTAATATGTTCCATAAAACATGAGCGGAACATCCTCCGTTTCCCCCACGTAAAACATATTACAGGGGCAGCTTAAAACATACACCACCCCCTTAGTTTCACATGAAAATTCTTCTTTAGGTGTAAAGGGTACATTGTTAATATATTTAAAACAGTTGACTATTATGTGGACACACCAAATATTTGCCACATTTAAAGGTACCTGTCTGAAATACACAACTGGGTACTGCACAATTTGGCATACTAAAATGTCCCCGTACAAACATATCTTTTATACTTCTACCCCTTTGGTATGCTACAGAGAAATATTTCGGTAGCACATCAGATAGAAAATCATCCTTCAACAAAAACTTCCAAAAATGAGTTAACATTTCAAAACATTTTATGTTTTACACTGTTACAAAATAGATCTGTTGAAATCGGTCCAACTCAAACTTCTTCAGCTTTCTCCTTCCTTTATTTTTCCCAATAGAATTTTTATTCTTATTATACACTTTACGACTGGCCTCCCTTATTCTGTTAACATCATATCCTCTCTTTATAAAAATCTCTGTAGACTTGCAAATTTCCTTTTCCAGAATTTCTGTTTCAATACATATCCTGGACATACTGCTGTAGTGTTACACTAGTTAGGTAGCAGTTCCAACTCCAGACTTGACAATTGTGTGTGTGTGTGTGTGTGTGTGTGTGTGTGCGCGCGCGCGTGTGTGTGTGTGTGTGTGTGTGTGTGTGTGTGTGTGTGTGTGTGAGAATGTGTGCACGTCTGTCTCAGACTGTGTATAGAGAATTGGTTTATTGGCTACCCACAGTCCGTACAAATCATATACTCACCTTTGGCAATGCTGCTGATGTCACTCACCTAGAAATACACCTCTAAGAACGTCGTAGACCAGTAGTCTCTGTTGTGCGTTCTGTAACTGCGTATTGCTGTAGTGTGATAGAGTAGTTATGCCAGTGTTGTAATCCCAGACTTGCCTACTGTGTGTGTGTGTCCATCTGCCTGAGGACAGACCAATGCTTTTAGAGTACCCACACTCCATACAAGTCATATACTCACCTTTGGCAATCCTGCTGATGTAATACACCTAGAAATGCACCTCTAGGACTGTTGCAACACGGTATTCTCCGTAGCGCGTGCCGTAAATGCGTAGTGCTGCGGTGTGATACACTAGGTAGATAGGGGTTCGAATCCAGGACATGGCAGGTGTGTGTGTTTGACTGTCAGAGCCTGTGTGGGGGTGGCTGTGAGTGTCTAACCACTGGACATGTTGGGGAGCAGATCTTGTAATTTTCATATATGGTGACCGTCTTATGACACAATACTCACCTCACGAAGCGTACAGATGTCAGTCAGCCATGGGACTGTGTTGGCAAGCCATACCCCTACATCTGGCAAAAGGCTTGGCGAAAAAAGTATGCAACCCTACTAGTACCCAGTATATGTCCTGAACCCATGTGTCATACACAAACACACTTGCCAAGGATATCCTGCTATGTTGCTAGACCATGCACATTGATGACAGATAGTAGGCATGGTGTAATTGCAGTGGGCTGCAGAGGACATGGCACCCTGTACAGCGGTACAATAGGCACATAACTACGGACAATGTGCCTTCACTATGTTCCCCACTGGATGCCTGCAACATATGTGGTGCTATCAAATGTGATCCACAGAGGCCATGCAATGCCGTACACATGTGCCCTGCATGGACCGATACTACTGACACCAGGGAATAACTGTATCATGCTATCAATGCAGGTGCAGGGTCGACCTGCTGACTATAAGCAGGTTTTGCCACAAAAGGCCAGTATTGGCATATCGGAGGATAACAGTCTGTGTACAACAACATGTGCCTGCCATACCAGGTACACCTGTACATGTCACTGTACAGTATTGCAGGACATGCACATCCCAGCAATGTCCATGTCAAGGACTATCAAACACAGACATGGCATGAATTGCAAAGCTATGGCCATACACAATGGTAACCATGATGTCAGGGCAGTTCATGCAGTACCCATCTGTGTGGGACATTGCAGACACTACACCCTTGCACCACACTGCACACCACTGTCGGGTGGCGCGATGCAAAGGATTACCCCTTACCCAGCCTTGTACAGCCATCTTGCACAGCCAACCACTACACACCCATGAAGCAATGCATACATGCATGTCAGTACTGGCACCTTGTGTCTGCGTCTGGGTTATGATGCTCCCTACCAGTCATTCCCAGCATAACCCCCACTGGCATACCAACAGATGTCAAACACATTCACATGCCCTAGCCCATACAACCTCCAGATATTCCCTGTGGTGCATGTAGTACCTGTGCATTACTGCAGTGTGGCAAACTAAGTAGTTAGGGAGTGTATTTGTGGCCCTGGCAAAGAGTGTCAATGTGAATCCATTACAGAGTATGGTTGTGGTGACAATGGCATCCGTTCACGTGGACAGCCATGTGTGCTACACCTAATGTATGTCTACTATATCTCTGTTGCACGTCTCTCACCAACACACATATACGTTCTTACAGCACAGCAACATGTCGGCTTTGTGGCACATGTAGTAACTACATGCACTTGTAATAGTAATGACTAGTCAGCCAGGGGTTTGACCCCTGTACTGGTAGATGTGTGACAGACAATGCTTAGGTTTTACTCTCTAAGCCCTTCTCTGATGTACGCTGTCTGTCCCTCCCACATACACTCTGGTGGATGTGGAGGTGTACACCTGCTCAGCAGCAGCATGTGCACTGCAAGTGATGGACATGATCAGGTGATAGCCTCTACACCTATTGCAGTCTTCCTCTAGCTGACTGCATGTGGAACAGCTGTGATGATGTTCCCATAGCCATTCACATGATAAACACAGTACAATATCTAGGAACATCATATTGGTGTTTGGCCATGACAGTTGCTGTGAGTGGTACCTGGACGTGATGTTTGGAAACGGCATCACAGATGATATCTGGATGCTCCTCAAACATCATACACAGTGGGAAATAACCTAAAGACAGGAGGGTGATGTGCCAGACATGACTACAGCATGTTAGTGTAGCTATGCTTCAATGAGACTACTGCCTGTTTAACATGTGTGCGGTAATGGCTATTCTGCATGTTTTATAACAGACATGACAGTGCTCCGTTCATGAGGGAACCCCATATATAGGGCCATCTGTGGATTAATCAGTGTGTGGAACAATTTGTTTCCTGTGATACACACTGAACACACATCTGTGCACAGCAGGAGCATAGTGCGAGGATTGCTGCCAGTACATGGTGATAGGGATGTGTTACTTCCATTGCATCCCTGACTGGACATATGTCACATGAAACAGTGGTATGACAGACACTGTCTGGGGTTCTCAGTGGCAAGCCAATAATGGGCCACTGTTCATAGCTGCAGTCACACGTCTTCTACACTTTGTACAGATGTCATGCAGTATATATGCATGTGTTGTGCTCCCTCTGCAAATGTATACCATCTGTTGTGTTGGGTTGACGAGTCATATCTATGCATACTGTTGTAAGTAATCCTGAATGCTGTTGTCTATTACTAAGCCACATCTGTGTTTAAACTGCAACACTATAGGCTGTATGGGTTTGGAGGTCCCAGCAGAACCTCCTGTCCCACTTCAGCTGACCATGGCACCAGGCACCACCACATCTGGGGCCCAGCCTTGGACCTCAACCTCTGTTGGCTCTGCACCACCTTGTGGTGGTACCACCACTGAGGATGGGGACTGTCACCCCCTGGGAGCAGGGCCAGATAGGAACATGTCCACTGTTGTGCAGTCCCGGATGTGGTGCGTTGGGAGCTCAAGAATGGGTTCCGAGGCCAGATACACAAGCTCAAGGGCGGAGTGTCACATTTATAGGATGAGGTCACCCCTCCTGGACAGCCCCCAGCACTGCCTCCTTTGCAGCTGTTTTGGTGCAGTGGTGGCTGCCCATGGCTGGGGACCTCTGTCCCACTGTTCCCATGGCCTTGTGAATGCCGAACACCCCTCCCCGTCCAAGGTGTATCCCCCCACGTGTCATATACCGACCCTGTATGCGGTCTTGTGTGTGATCCTACCCTAGCTATCCTCCACGGGCATACCTTCTCTCCTTCCCCCACATCCCACTCTCACCCTACGGAAACATAAGGCCAATCGGTTCCTAGGACAACATTTTCCCCATACATAGCTGTCCATTGCACACACGTACCCACTGGACACATGTAACCCTTGTAATATGCATCACAACATACTCCTGTTATCCTCACCCCTGTCTCTCAGGCACACGATCCTGGTATGCACATCACTCCTAAATGGTCCAGGTATACGTGATGCGGACGACCCCATTGTACACACAACACTACCGGTCCCACTCTGGTTACTCCATTTACCTTTATCATGATGATAATGTTGCACACAGCACCTTGCAAGAGTACTGTTCTCACATAATGATTGGACAGGTACTGTTGTGTCAATGTACATTACATGCACAGAGTGACGTATACGGCCAATGTACAACTGTTTGCGTGTATGACTGACGCATGTCTGTCTGAGGGAGTCTTGATATTGCATAGGACAACACCACTACATAATACAGGCATCGCTGGTGTTTCCCTTTTCATTTGTTTGTAATGCTTTGTTGTCACATGGTATGTTCCTGATATAGCTCTATATATGTATGTACCTATATGCTGGACATAAACACTCGCACATATATCTACATGATGGAACACATTCCTATACTGTTTAATGATCTGCGCTGTATGATGATATGTTTGTGGTAATGTCCGATGTCTGCTTATATCCCATGGTGTATTGGTAAATCACATTAGCTGTGTGTGCAGGGTCCTAGTTCCGAGCCTTGTAGAGGCAGTTTATTTTGTTGCAGGGCAGAACAAGGCCATTGGATACGGAAAGGATTAAGGCACATTAAAGCAGTTGTGAGCGGGTGTGCGTGGGTTTGCACGGTGTTATGCAATGCTAACCTCTGGTTACAGCTTCTTACACTTAATTAACCTCTACATTGCTTTACCAGTGTAATACTCGCATACTGGCGGCCAAACAGGCTTACACCCGCTTGCTCTCGCACTTGCAAATGCACCGACATTGGTGCTTGCATCTGACACTCACACCCCTGGGTGGGAGCGAGGGCCACAATATTACCTTGTGATGCCTATTATATCGGAATACATGCCTACAGTATCGGGAATGGCTGCCCATTAAGCGATGGCATGCTGTTCGACTGCACGGAATCAGCGGCCTGTCCATTGTTTTATTCATATTATTTGTGTGTTCCTCTTACAATCTGCACCCGTCTGGCTGATACATAGGAACTGAAACTCTTCAATACAGACAAGTAATTTGGTTTTGGGACCCACATCCATTAGCCGAGTCATGCTACTGCATACCTATTATTCTATCATGTTTCTAAAGTAGTCAGTGGAATATGTGCTTTCTGTCCCAATCATACGTCTGATACAATTGGGGAAAAATGAAGACTGAATCAGGGACACGGCATAACAACATCAGAGACGCATTTAAATTATTGGTACTATCAACCTGACACACTGACAGACTCAGAGCATATGTATTCATACACATTGTCCGAGGTAAATACTGTTTATGACTCTTAACTGTTGCCGTTATTCATTACGTGTAATCCACCACCTTTCCTCCTAATATCACTAGTTCTAGGAGGGTTTAGGTGGGGCAGAGTTAGAATCTGAGTCGAAATCAGGGACGTCCCTGGTAATCGGGGACAGTTCAATGGTATAGTCCCTATGTGTTCCCCCAATGGTTTACAGCCTATCCAGTGGATGTGCTCTTAGGGGTTGGGAGGTATGGGCATCAGTTATGCCCATATCAGAATATTACTAACATCCCCGGGCGGTCCTAATACGGCTCTGCCAACCAACACCTGCACACCTAGGCCCATAATCGCATACCCATAGTTCCCCCACCTACCACTCCTCTACAGCAGTCATCCTTACTCTGGGTGCAGGTGGGGTATAAACACACCACTACACACTGCCCACTCTCCCTGTGTCGGGACACATGTGTGTTGTGTTGACCCATGGGTTATCAGGCTTGCACAACCTACTGGTTCGTGTACATCTACAGCCTGGTTTGATAAATCATTACCGGGACTGGCTCCAATCATTAATTTTTGGTGTCCCACAAGGGACATCGATGTCTATGTTTCATTTAGACCTTGCAGGTCTCTCCCACTGGTAGCATCCTGCCGGTGGTCTGGGAAGCAGTGGTGTGTTTACCTTTATTGTGTGTCTGTACGTCTCACTGGCCTGGGTGGGGGGGGGTGATGTGACATGCCACACGTTTGTATATTGGACCTCCCACCACCATATGCACGGCCTGTGAACAAATGTTACTCGTAACAGCTGTATCATATTTTAGCTATATACATGTGTATATTTACGGTCATTTATATATATATTTATATATATATATATATATATATATATATATATATATATGTTGTTGTGTCTTTCAGCTTTTCCCGGTTAGGGGTAGCCACAGCGGAACTCAGGTCCGCTAATGATTGGTAGTTGATTTTTACGTGCCGAGTTACCAGCCCTGATGCACAACCTTCAAAGAGGGTACGCCCATTCACGCATGTCTCCACGCAGAAGACGCTCTAGCTGAGAATCAAACCGGACAGCGTCTTATTGTGAGGCGGCAACACTACCGCAGCACTAACCAACGTTACATTAATATATACAGATCTATCTGTATATGCATGCATACATGTAAATTTATATCTTGATGTCTATATATATATATATATATATATATATATATATATATATATATATACACACACACACACACATCTCTCTCTCTCTCTATATATATATATATATATATATATATATATATATATATATATATATATATAAAATCTAACGATATATGGGTCTATGGTTGTCTGCATATGTATATGTTTACATGTGGGTATGTATTTTCTCTGTATGTATACAGTCGTACTATGGTGAGGGAGAGGCATATCTCATATCTCATAGCATAGTAAACAAAATCCCAAACCTCCATGCCTGGCTTATACCTAATAAACCTGACATCATATCAATCTCTGAAACTTGGTTAAAACCCCACATAAAAGACCATGAAATAACACCACCAAACTAATCAATCATCAGAAAAGATAGATCCCATAAAAAAGGGAGTGGAGTAGCTCTCCTATACTCATCCTCCTTGTCAGTCACCCCTTATAACAAACCTATCCCCAACTTCAATAATGCTGAACTACTCCTAGCACTATTTCAAGTTAATAAACTTGAAACACATATGTATAGCCTCCCTCTACATCTCCCCTGCAGACAATATTACTACACTCGAGAACATCCTCTTCTGGCTCTCCACCAACATTAGCAATGAAATAATAATCTTGGGTGACACGAATATCAATTGGTCCTCCATTCAGTCTCCCACAAACCCACTTAATATCAACCTTTATAATTTCTCACAGCTAATAAACTCCATAACCCGCCCCTCAAAAACCCTTTCCAATGGTAGCATTCTAGACTGGATTTTAGTCCGTCACCCTCATTATTTCTCTGATAGTGGTATACTTCCAGACCCCCTTAGTGATCACCTACCCACCTTCAGATATCGACTCCCTTCACCTTTACAGAGAACACATGATTATATCACTAATCGCAACCAAAAAAACTTCAACCCAATAGCTTTCACTGACTCTTTAAAAGTAATTAATTGGAACATTCTAAAAACTCTACCTCTAGATAATGCTGTGGCCCACTTCAACTCAAACTTCTTAAACCTTCTAGACTACCATGCTTCCTTTAAGGTCTAAAAGAATAAAACTCAAAACCACCCCCTGGCTAACCAAAAACACACTAACAGCCATGCGACACAGAGATAAAGTCTGGGCACTTTACCAGAAAAATAGGTCTCTCCTCATCTATAATGAATACAAAACACTTACAAAGTAAAAAATCTTATTAACACTGATCGACAAAATTACTTCTCCATACTCCAAAATAATAATAAAACAAACCTTCAAATTCTGGAAAGGAATCTCTACCCTTATCAATCCCGACAAAACAGTCAACCCCAGCCCAGACCCCAATGCTCCTGACATAGACTTGGCCACACAATTTAACTCTTTTTTTCATTAATTCTTTTTCCAAACTAACCTCTTCATTCTCTAACATCACCACACCCTCCACTTCACCCCCATCCTCCTCTACTAACACTCTTCCCTCCACTCCTTCCACTACTCTCACTTCCTCTACATTATCACCACCCTCTAATACCCTCTCTTCCCCTTCCTCACCCTCTCTTCCCCTTCCTCACCTTTCTCACTAAAATCTATACCCACATCTACCATAACAAAACTCCTCCAGAAACTGAAGCCATGCTCTAATGCCCCAGATAACATTCCTTCATACTTTCTTAGCATAGCTGCAGAAGTCATTGCCTACCCCATTAGTATTCTAATCAACCGCTCTATCCAAGAAAGCATAGTACCCCAAATTAGGGAAAAGGCTTTTATCATACCTTTACATAAAGGTGACAATAATAACAATACTACTAACTTCCATCCCATCGCTATCCTGTCTCACATCTCTAAACTCCTAGAAAAGTATATCCATCTACAACTCCTACCACATATCTCTTAGACAATCACCTGCTAACTCCAACACAGCATGGTTTTAGACCCGGTCATAGCACTATGACAGCCCTCCTCTCCTTCTTAAAAACTATAAATAAAGCCCGGGACTCTGGTTATATTGTTTCTACCCTCCTACTCGACCTCTCTAAGGCCTTTGACGCTATCTCTCACAAACGACTTCTAACTAAACTCTCCCAGCTTAACATATCTCCTTCCTCTCTGAACTGGTTCTCTAGCTACTTATCCAATAGATATCAAGCAGTAAAATGGAAAAAGGCCACCTCCTCATTCCTTAATACCCCAACTGGAGTTCCCCAAGGTTCCATACTGGGTCCTCTCCTATTTAATATATTCATAAACGACTTCCGCAATTCTATCCCTTTCTCTAATATCATCCAATATGCAGATGATTCAACTATTATCTGTTTTGCCACATCCATCCCAATACTCCAAAAACTTACACAAGATGCATTCTCAACCACCGAACAATAGATGAAAGAAAACCACCTAGCACTTAATGCCTCTAAAACCAAATTAATGGTATTTACTCTCTCTAAACTCACCTCTATCAATACAAACACTTTTTCTATCACTAGCCATAACAACACATCCCTGGAATTGGTATCAGAGGCTAAGTTACTTGGGGTCCAAATTGACAGCTTAAATTCAACTCCCATATTCAACTAAATATAAAAAAAAAAATCATCAAAAACTAGGCATGCTCTACCGACAAAATCGTTACCTTACACCCTCCATTAAAATCACTCTCTCCACCTCATTTTTTATCCCCTCTCTTCTCTATGGAACCCCACTCCTAACTAACCTACAATCTTCCCTTAAAACACAACTTTCCTCTTGCTACAACAAAATCGCCCAGTTCGCTACCAGCCATAAGGCATCTACCCACCACTGTTCTTCTCTCCACAAACTAAAATGGCTAGAACTATCCAACCAACTCATCTATTCTCAACTTACTCTTGCACACAAGGTCATTTTCAAACCCTTCCTCTGTCCATCCCTTTCCTCTGCCTTTAAAATGCACCTTCCCAACAGAGTACTAAGATCTAATAACCAAAACCTAATAGAATTGTACAAACCAACTCGTCCCCCAGGTAAAAATCTCCTATCCTATGGTCTAGCACGTCTCTGGAACTCCCTATCTCCATCCATTCGTACCACTTTCAACACTCTCATCTACTATCCCAGTGGGAATGCTCCTGCACCCATCCGGCATAATCTACTATCCCCTCCTGCACCCATCCGTCATAATCTACACTGGCATTTTCTCTTTCCCCCTCCTTTCTGGGAACTTCTTTGTTACTGCCTCTCCTAACTCAAACATTCCCCCCTTGTACTTACTAAGCTAATTATAAAAAAATGTATTATTTTGTTTCCTATTTACTAGCTTCCTAAGATATAATGGCTTCTCAGTTTTTCTATTGAAATGTTTCCTTTTCCAGTCTGTATCATCTGTAATGTACCTCACCAGTATGTACTACCTGAAATGTTATGCTCTAAGTTGTAGAATTTGTAAATATTGTAATCTAATCTAAAACCTATTGTAACCTTGTTTCTGGAGCTTTTCTACCCAGGACTCCATTGAAAATGGGTTCATCTTGGTCCAATGGACTATCCTGGTAAACCAACTGCAAATAAATAAATAAAATAAATCTCTATGTCACTATGGGTAGATATACACACACATACCTCTACATATATACATCTACATCTGGTTATTCCGTTCCTTGCCATATAGATTACACATTGCTTAAGTGGGTCTCACAGTGGGTGTCTGCTCGTTGGCCGATGCCTCTGTCCACTGAACACATTCGCTTGCATCCCTAGGGCTGTCCATATAGGCCCACATCAGCCAACACCTGCACACCTAGACCCATAAGTAGCTACCCATAGTTCCCTCACCCTCGCCTGCTCAACAGCACCCATCCTTACTCTGGGTCCTGGTCTGTTCTGGACACACCACTACACGCTGCCCACTCTCCACTTCACGGGACCCATTTCATACAACTGTCTCGGCCCATGGGTCATCAGGGTTACCCACCCTTGTATTCAGAGTCTGTACACACTGTGGACAAAATGGCTGGTCTATCGCTTTTAATTGGTTTGTGCAAATGATGGGGTGTCCTGCAAGGGACGCTCCAGTCTGTGTTCCAAGACTGCAATCCACGGTTGCACTGTGTACCCCCCCCCGGTTGTATCCTGCCTGTGGTCTGGGGAGCAGTGGACTCTTTACATTGTTTACGTGTATGTTTCCCGTGTCCGGCTGGTGTGGGGGGGGGGGGTTGGGGGGGGGGTGGAAGGGCATGCTACATGTTTCATACCTGGGCTCCACACTTCCATTGGCATAGCCTGTGAACATATGTCATTCCTGTGTGCTGTTTCCTATCATAGCTGTGTATCTATGTACGTCTATACATATGCGTATATATATATATATATATATATATATATGTGTGTGTGTGTGTGTGTGTGTCTGTAAACCAATACATACCCCGCGTAAATGCACTTACTCATGCATAAAGGTGTTTATATATGCTTCATCTGCATACTAGTGCCTTATTCATTATGACACTGACATTTCACTCCAGTTATCTTGTAATCGATATTTAGCAGGTTATACAGCGGACAGATGTCGCAATATGTTCATGTACGGATTACTGATATTAATTGGAATGTGATACAGTGGGATTCAGTACGAGAATGTCTGTTTGTTAGGGGGTTGCTGTAACGAATGCACTATTGCTATGCTGCTCCATATGCATACATACCCACATACCTATGGCTCCTGGTTCCCCAAACACACACCCCAACGCCTCCCTAACACTAGTGTCATCCATTCTCCTGTCGGATCCGCGGTGTATCAATGCCACTACACACTGGCCACTCCATACTCCTATAGAACCATCCCATCAGTTTACTCACTCCACGTATCCTCAGATCTCCCATACATTTAAGTCCACAAACATTGGTGACGTGAGCGACCGAAGGAATACTATTCACAATTATTGGGTTGCCCCACATGGAACACGCATGTGTTTACGGCAAGATTAGACTCTATACTTCATTGCATCCTTACTCCCCTTAACATGGCACTACAATTAATTAATATGTATGACTATGTGGTAACGCACACGTTACACTTGGGAGCCTAATTATGTACGTGTTCAGCGTATTTATTTTACAAATAGACCAGTTAAGCACTTGGCGTTGCCGTAGCGGGCAGATCACATGAATGATTCCATGTGTGGGGAAGCCCTCGCATTTGATTATCGTCAGCACAGCACTGACTTTGGACACTGTACACACCTCTGAGTTTTAGCTGTTTCGTCCCATCCCTCTTCTGCACAGCCTATTATTCCATCTACTGTCGATGTTTGTATGTACACATTCCTGTTATCTATGTCTACAAATGGAATGCATGTGTTACACAGAATGTACTTCTATATATTGATGTCTGCATGTGTGTACGCATATATACCCATTACAAACTCGCTGACCTCCACGGGGCGGTCCAGTCAGAACCGGGCCATCCAACCCTGGCATGCCTGGATCCATAATTTCATACCCATAGTTCCTCCACTCCACCCGTGTTCAA
The DNA here is from genome assembly GCF_019279795.1 of Protopterus annectens. Classification (NCBI taxonomy): domain Eukaryota; kingdom Metazoa; phylum Chordata; order Ceratodontiformes; family Protopteridae; genus Protopterus; species Protopterus annectens. Next base: position 208,555,387 of record NC_056728.1, on the reverse strand, counting down.
CTTGCACGCGTAACTTCCAATATCCACTTATTATCGCAGCCATGACACACCTCCAAACACTGCCCTCGCCAGAGTGTTAGGGGCCCTACACATATGTTGTCCCGTATTCTCAGACTCTCCCACCATTTAGTCTTTGAACATACCTGCCCTTGCTTGTGTAATGGATGGACGCCCAAATGCACCTTAGAATTTTTGGTAGTCCCAGCAGGGACTACTCTCGGTCTGTGTGTAAAGTAGACTTAGCAATTTAACGATGTTACTCCCACTGGTAAAACCCTGTAGCAGTAGCAGTGCTTTGCTCACTCCTGGCCAGCTTGTTATGACATACGCTGACAGCACTATATAATACCAAAGTTGCTGTTGATTCCCTTCTCATCCCTTGTCTATGCTTTATTGTTAAAACGTTCATTCTTCATATATATATATATATATATATATATATATATATATATAGATAGATACACACACACACATATAAATATATATATATATATATATATATATATGTGTGTGTGTGTGTGTATATATATATATATATATATATATATATATATATTACATCTGTACATACTTATATACATTTCCTATGCTGGGCGCTGCTTACACCAGCGCAAGCGCATTCGCATATGCTTACTGTGTCTTACATATGTTTACTGCTGCTTATTTGTGCTTACTTGTGCCTTATTCATTATGACAGTACCACTTTGATTGAAAGGATCTGGTTAAATATCCCATGCAATACTCAAGTTAACTTTTACATGTTATTATGTTGGTTTTACAGCAGAACAATATTCATTCCACATGGAACATTATGTGTGCTACTGAACCGTTCGTTAGGCGGATGCTGTAACCACTACACTATTGGCATGCTGCCTCATTTAGATGTATACCCATGGTTAATAGTTTCCCGAACACACGCCTCAACACTTCACTAACACAGCAGGCATCCATTCTCCAGTTGGATTTCCGGTGTATCCACAGCAGTACACATTAGCCACTCCCTACCCCTGTAGACCCATCCCATCGGTCGACTCACTACACGTATCCTCAGGAAACCCTAACATTTAGTCCACAAACATTGGTGACATGAGTGACCAATAGGACACTATTCGCAATACATGTGTTATCCCACATGGGACACACCTGTCTATGTCAAGATTAGACTCTTACTTCTTTACATACATACTCCCATTAACATGACACTATAATGAATTGAATAGTCTGACTATATGGTAACGTACACTTTACACATGAGAATTAATTATGTACGTGTTCGGCGTGATTCTTTTACAAACAGACCGGTTTATTAATTGGCGTTGACGTTGCAGGCAGATCACATGGATAATTCCCTGTGTGAGACAGTCCTCACATTGGATTTATTCAGCACAGCAATGACTTTGGACATTGTACACACTTCTGCATTTTAGCAATTTTGTCCCTTTCCTCTTATGCACTACCTATTACTCTATCTACTGTCGAGGTTTGTAAGGGCACATTCATGTGTTTATGTCTGCAAATGGAATGGATATATTACAAGGAATGTACTTCTACATATAGATGTATGCATGGTGTGTATGCATACATACATATAACTAACTCGCTGGCCTCCATGAGGTGGTCCAATTAGAACCAGGCCATCCAACCATGAAACGCCTGGATCCATAATCACATACCCATGGTTCCTCGACCCCACCAGAGTTCGACATACATGCAATCCATCCATTATCCAGTTGCTTTCACAGCCCTAACATACCACCACACATTCCCTCCCCCAGTGTAAGGGGCCCTACACCTATGTTGTCCCAACACATGTACTATCATGCTTTCCAACCATTTAGTCCTTGAACATACCTGTCCTTGCTTGTGTAATGGACGGAAATACAAATATGTTGTCAATTTTTGGTAGTCCCAGTGGGGACTACCATCTGATTGTTTGCAAAGTAGACTTAGCAGATCAACAATGTTACTCCCACTGGTAAAACCCTGCCTGTGGTGTCAGTAGCAGTGCTTTGCTCACTCCTGGCCAGCTTGTTATGACATACGCTGGCAGCACTATATAATACCATAGTTGCTGCTGATTCCCTTCTCATCCTTTTTTTTATGCTTTATTGTTAAAACGTTCATTCTTCATATAAATATAGATATAGATATATATATATATATATATATATATATATATATGTGTGTGTGTGTGTGTATATATATACATATATATACTTATATAGATATATATATATATACATACATATACATACACACACACACACACATACACACACACATATATATATATATATATATATATATATATATATATATATATATATATATATACACACACAGACACACACACACACACACATATATATATATATATATATATATGTGTGTGTATATTTATATATATATATATATATATATATATAAACACATTTTATATATATATATATATATATATATATATATATATATATAAAAACACATTTTATATATATATATATATACACACACACACACACACACACACACACACACACACACACATATTAGGGTTGCCAACTTTTCATGTCAAAAATTCTGGACATGTACATGAAAGCAAAAAAGGCATGTAATTTTGGTACTCAAAATACAAAATTTTGCTTAATAATGTTTGGAATCATTAGTCTTGCTCTCGCATTATTTTTATTAACTGCAACTTACATTTCTTACTTTTTTCCGGCTGTAAACTGTAAGATTTTGTATTTGCACAGCCATGGAACAATGAAACATACCCATGGGTATGTTTCTTTCCTGAAAAATCTCACGTTTCTACCAAAAATGTCCAACCTTGGGCATTTGAAAAGGTGGCAAGTGGCAACCCTCTGCTTCCCATTACACTGGACATGTCATATGATCGTTCTTTATGCTTAGTTGAGCTGAAAGTACTTAATACTTTATTCTGCTTAATACTGAAAATGTATCGTCTGCTGTCGCCTGACATTGCCTGTCAAGAACTTGATGATGCTTGAATCATCTTGCTGTAGGATGGGGTAAAAAAATTGCAGATAATCTTCATGAAGATATACAGACAGGCTAAACAAAGCTAATTGACAAAATAAATAACTAATGAATATATTTGAAAAGAATCCCTGGAAAACATAGGCTGGGGTGGACACAATAGAAGGAGCCTGAATTAAAATTGGCATATTTACAATTACCCAAAAAAGTGGACAATGTGAGAAGACAGTAAAATTGAAAAGAAATATTATATAGAAAACTAACCAACCATTTTGCTCAATTCACTAATGCTGAAAAGGAATCTGACAGTACTTAAATGATGCAAAATTATGGAAAAAAAAGATGCTGAGTCAGTGAGCTGATGTTAGTTGACTTCAACCAAATATGTGATTGTGAAGGACTGAAGGAGACCTAGGTGTTAAAAGACTTGCAGGGTTTTTACTTCAATTAAATGTACACTTGTCTTTCATACATGACAGCAAACCTCTCCATTCATAGGATCCTAGCCAAAGAGAATAATTATCCTGATGCTTAAACTGTAAGTAGTTCACAGAATTCTATCTCAATCTTACACACACACACAAAACATGAACATGCATATACACAGCACAGCTGCAAACATATATAATATGAAACTTTATTTTAATTGCTAGGGCTAGATACACCATTTTTGTTGCATGCATATTATAGCAAACTTAGTTAACACAGTGTTAAGGAAGGGCACACAAAATATTGGTTTATAATATTTTTTCACACGCAGTTTATCAAGGGGAAACAAAATACTCAGTTGCAGTTCAACCTAGTTAAAACAGAGGAAAACAAACTCAGGACAGAGTAGAGAGCACTTGTTTTATCTTCTCTTACACAAACTCTTACACAAAAATTAGAAAACTCAAAGCACTGCCTTCACAGAAATCCCTCCGAGTTGAAATATAATATTTACAGTTACATTAGGATGCACAGTGACTCAGTCAGTGCTCTCCTACTCCAGAGGTTTCTGGGGCTTGCTGTTCTTTTGTTATAGAATAGAAGTCTCTGACTGAGGACAGTTCTAAAGCCATTCAGTTTTAAGGACGTCTCCCAGTCCCACTTGAATCCCAAAAGGTCCTCCTCCTACTGTCCCTAACACTTCAAACAAATATATACCAGGTCCATAAACTGTTATTGTTCCTCCATGACTACTGTCTAATGCTCTAATCCCTGTTTTTCTTAAATGAATATTTCTGCTCACTTTTTGCAGCTCTCAGCAATGACTTTTCTTTGGATACATAGTGAAAAAACTGAGAACACAACATATCAAAGTTGACTTTTACACATAGTTCAGCTTTCACAAGTTCAGGCCTCATGCGGTTTCTTTCATCAGTCCACAAGTTTTTCATCTTTGAAAATATATGTTCAACATGGGCATTGCTAGTAGGAATAGCAAAAACAAATTCAATGATTCTTTTCAAGTTAGGTGCATCACAACCACTAAAGAATTCAACCCATCGTTTGTCAACTTCAGCTTGATTTTCCTTCAGCTTTGGAATGACTTGTTTCAAGCACAGATACTCCGCATACAGTTCATCTCCATCAACAGTCGCACCACAGGCTGATACTATCTCTAAAATGTCAGAAAAGCAGCAAGGCTCATCAAGGTTTAGAACACGCAGTTTCTTCAGCAGACTTGTTTCAAAGTCAAACCACTTATCCAGGTAAGCAATCGCTCGATCGTACACTTTCAGTGCTTCTGTTTTAAACGATGACACCTGGCTGTTGGTCATAAATCTGAAATTGATCACTTTTTCTCTCTACCAACTCATTGTGTACTTTCTCCATCACAGCAAAAAGCTGTGTGATAGAAGTTGTGTTAGACTCCAGCTGCTTAATGGCCTGTGTGAACATTCTCATGAAGCTGTAAACAAAATGGATGTAGCATTCTGGGACAGAAATTTCACCATTCTTCAACAACCCATCTTCCTGATCTGAAATAAAACTCCAAATCAATTTATTTGTTTCCTGTTTTCCTTCACTGATGAAGTAAATCTTTACAGCGGTCCAGCATTTTATCAGCCTTTCAACTGCAGGTTCAAGAGACAAGCAACGTACGGGAATATGAAGCAATAAAGCAACGTATTCTTCCCCTGCAAAGTTATAGCAAGATTACAGCTCATCCAACAGTTTAGCTGATGATGAAAATTCGTTGTACACCTTGACAATCAACTGCTCAACATCATAGCTTAGCTGTTTGCATGCGTGTTTGGCAGTGCTGTGCAGAACATGGCAGTTGCAGTCTGCTTTGATAAGACGTGGCTGTTTGGTCTTTAAATTAGTAAAAATGGAATGGTGCTTGCCATAGTTGACAGATGCATTATCAGCACAGTAGCTGACTAAGTTTTCAACTTGCAGAACATTGCCTTCTAGCACTTCTAAAATCTTGGTTGTTACTCCATCTGCCGTTTCATCACTGTCCACAAAGAAATCAATCAAACGATCAGTGACACCTCTGCTAGATGAAAAGAACCCAACACCGGATACATTTTCAAATTGCCTTTGTTTGAAGCATCCGTTGCTAATGAGAATGGCTTATTTTGTTGCAGTTCCCTTATAGCCAAGCTCCACGGAATGAGGTGATAAAATGTTTTCAGTGAATGACTCTGCTTTGGTTTTTCCACAGGAAATTTTTTTGTTCAATTTGGAATCAGAAAATATTTGGCAAAAGAGTTGATTACCACAAGCCTGTTAAGAGTAGCTATGATGATGTTGTATTCCATGAAACGTCATTGCTAATTCGGAAGCAGTAACTTGTTCTTCATCCAAACAGTTGGGAGTAGGAAAGAAATGCTTCAGTGTACTTGACATTTTTTGGCTTTCAAAGTTTTGTTTGTGCTTGTCACCAGCTGCATATTTCCGGACGCCTGTAAGTCCATCAGTTCTGACAGAAAATGAACAGCAGCAAACTTTACACCTGGCAGAGTCGACATTTTTATCATCCCGGTATAACCATGATTTGAACTCTGAATCCTTCAGCCACTACTGTCGAAACATGCAAATTCGTTTCTTTTTAGGTGGAGTGTCTTCCTTAGTAGTCGCACATGTAGGAAGTGAGGTTATCTTCTTCACAGGTGCAGGAGGAAGTCCATTATCCATTTTTTAAGATGTGTGATGCTGATGCAGCAACTCCTGTTTGTCTATTACATTTCCTAGTAGAAAAGGAAAACAATATAATTTACTTGCCCCTCACCAAGAAACAAGTAGAATGGTGCTAGAAGAAAGTAAATGTGGGGGAGACAGGAGCAGTTTGGATTCAGATCATCAGGAGGATACACTAACCAAATAAAGAAACCTGTTGCAATGAGACAGATAGTGGATTGTGGAGAAAAGGCTAGAGATGTGGAAAGAGTCCAAATGGGCATTTCTAGATTTGGAGAAAGCATACAAGGTTCCAAGAAAGTTGACGTTGGCAGTGCTAAGATAGTTCAAAGGCTCCAGAAACAGTAGACTTCATACAGGGTATGTATAGTAGTTTAGTAGAACAAACACAAGTGCATCCACACGGAGAAGACACTGAAGTCACTGAAAGTACTCACACAGTCAAATGATGAAACCAGTTCAAGTGAGACGAAATAATACGAAAATTCCTCTTTAATCCATACATAAAACCACAAAGAATAAGCGCTTTCGCGTAGCTGTAGTACGCTTCATCAGATTCTGTTACAAGCTCTGTTATTTCAGTTTATATAGTCAAGCATGGTATTCAATTAGTATAATTAATTAATTAGAGAACCATTTAATGGCTTAACTTAAGACAACCTCTTATTTCAGTTAAAGGGCTATGTATTCATTTTTGTAAATAGATTCTTTCAAATACAGAATTATATACATATATATCCTAAATCAAATCAGAATGTTGCGTACATCTGTATAAATATATTTCATAAAAAACGTAACACTACCTTAACATACATAAACTAATCACATAAAAACTTTCTAAACTGTATTATCTTACTCATCTTCCAGTATTTCAGAATCATGGAACCTTCATCAAATAAAACCACATATTGTTTACATCTTAATATAATATATATTAAAGTGCATAGTGCAAGTCTATATATGGGATAATACTGTATAATATGATCTAATAAATCAATATATGTATATATACAACTAACAATACTATCAATTGGTTAATAAAATATATGAAAATGGTAATATATAAAAACATGTATATAAAAATATATATATAAAAATGCATGATATCTATATTTTAACATCTGCATTACGTCTGCATTATCTACTATGTTTTAAAACCGGCTTCAAAGGGACATATTGATTTAAGCCCGGAGGATGGTGTTCTCTTAGTTTTAATATCCATTCTAGTTCCCTTTGTTCCAAAAGGTTCACAGAATCACCCCCTCTTTCATTTTTATTTACAATTTGCAAGACCCTAAATTTAAAGTTATGACTATTAAATTGAATCACATGCTTTGCTAATGCATTGAGTTCATTATTCTTTTTAATATCATATGCATGATTGTAAATTCTTTTCTTTAATTCTCTTTTTGTGAGTCCAACATAAAATGCAGAACAACATTCACAGGTGGCTAAATAAATAATGTTGCATGTATTACAAGATGCAAAAAATCTAGGAGTGAATGAGTAACTCAAAACAGGGTGAGTAAATACCTGTGTCCCTGTAATATATTTACACATATTACAATTATAACACGGAAATGTTCCACGTTTACTACTGATCTGAGTGCCTATTGTTCCATTGCTGCTATGTGTAGTACATAGCAGTCTTTTTAGATTCTTGCTATTTTGATACGTGAAGCTAGGAGTTTGGCCTACTAATTCTAATGTCTTGCTATCTATAGTTAAAATTTTCCAATGGCTACTAATAATTTCTTTGATTACTCTATTGTCATTGGTATAAGTAGTGACAAAATGTATTTTTTCATCATATCTCATAGTCTGTTTCTTATATTTGATAGAGTTAGTCTTCACCATCTCTAATGTATTTGTTGTATTTGTAGCTCTCTTTACTTGATTCTTAATTTCTTTCACTAATACCTTGTTGTAACCCCTCTGTATAAATAGATTTTCTAGCTTATCTGCCTGTAATGTAAAATCTAGATCTTCTTCACATATTCTATCTAGCCTACAAAACTGACTTTTTAAGATACCCTTGAACACATGTCTTGGGTGCATACTATCGTACCTGAGGAGTGTGTTCTTCCAACATTCCTTCCTGTGTAACGTAGACCTAATCTTCCCATTTTTAATACTTAGATTTACATCCAAAAAGTTCACCTCTGTATCAGATGCTTCCATGGTGAATTTTATAAAACTTGATGTACTTTCAAGATGACATAAAAATCTCTCAAACTCTACCATTGTGCCCTCCCACACAATCAGTATGTCATCTACGAACCTAGCATATAAAAGAACCTTCTTGTATAATACTGGAAGATGAGTAAGATAATACAGTTTAGAAAGTTTTTATGTGATTAGTTTATGTATGTTAAGGGAGTGTTATGTTTTTTATGAAATATATTTATACAGATGTACGCAACATTCTGATTTGATTTAGGATATATATGTATATAATTCTGTATTTGAATGAATCTATTTACAAAAATGAATACATAGCCCTTTAACTGAAATAAGAGGTTGTCTTAAGTTAAGCCATTAAATGGTTCTCTAATTAATTAATTATACTAATTGAATACAATGCTTGACTATATAAACTGAAATAACAGAGCTTGTAACAGAATCTGATGAAGCGTACTACAGCTACGCGAAAGTGCTTATTCTTTGTGGTTTTATGTATGGAATAAAGAGGAATTTTCGTATTATTTCGTCTCACTTGAACTGGTTTCATCATTTTACTGTGTGAGTACTTTCAGTGACTTCAGTGCCTTCTCTGTGTGGATGCACTTGTGTTTGTTCTACTAATTTACTGCCTGGCTGTGACAAGTGCTCTTATATTGGTGTGAGCAGTTTTATTTGACTATTGTTTTAACTTTTTGTAACTGCCTCACCACACGGGATGGCAAATTTACAAGTAGAATTGGAGTATAATCCAGAATCGAGGGGAAGTAATGAAAGATGGTTAAATATCACCAAAAATCAAACAAACCCTTTATTGACGCTGGATCTAGCAATGCCTAATTCTAGGAACTTGAATATTGACGTTGCTGATATTGAACATTTCAACACTTTGTTTAAGCAGTTAGAAAATTAGTTATATAGAATGCAGAGATATGTATGGCAACGCAAACACTTAGAAGTGTGCATACATTTCAGCATAGTCCCCAGGGGCATGAGAGTCCTATGCATGCCGATGTATGGGGAAAGTCAACCCGAATTACTGAGAAAATGGCAAGAAATAAATTTGGACACTAGTCGCAAGTATATGCAACTTGTAATAGATCATTTTTTGCCCTTGGAACAAGAAATACTGAAAAATGTAACTAAACTAAATAAAGACATACGGCAGTTGTTTAACACTGAACCTTGCATTCAGAGACTAGAGGACTTACATATACAAATTGAGTCCTATGGCAACAAACTACAGTTAACTAAACATCGCAAGTTACAACGAGATCATCGCGATTTTTTGGAAGGGAACGTGTTTGTTTGGCCACGTAACGTGAATGAGAATGCCAGAATGAGGATGGGAGAGAAGGCAACGAACCAGCTGGATACTACGTTAGTTACTAATGAAAATGCTTCTTGTTTGACTAGGTCTAAAGAGAGCAATTCACTTATTAACATTTCTGACAATGCTTTTGTCACGCCACCAGATACTGTTGAAAGGTTAGCAACTGCTTCCACACCTTTGCCAAATCAGGAAGCAGATAAGAACAAAGCAAGTATAGGAAACAGTGGGGCTATACCGAAAAATAGTAACACCTCGACAGCTTTTTTACCGTATGCAATATGGAAGCCCCTGCTGCAAAGAGAACGGTCCAGGAGTTGGGACAGGAGAAAGAGGAAATTCTCAGGAGAGAATATGCCACAGAGACATCGCCAGAGACAGTAATTAACTTATGTTTTAATTTATCTGCATTTATATTGACTGAATCTGATGTTAGCCTCTTAAATAGAGGCTTGACATTTATACCATCACAAACAAGTAAGCTAGAAAGCTTACTAATTGATTTGAGGATGTTTGGTCGTATGCTAGCTTTGAAACTGTTTTTTTATGGCAATAAGAGTTGTGATTCAGGCAGTAATGATGAATTTACATGTTTTAAACAAAAAAGCGCGTTTACCCCCCCACCGACCCACATAGAAGGTTTTATCAAATCATGTGAAATTAGTTTTTATAAATATTTCTTTGAAGGGAAAAGAAAGTGTTTATTCTTTAATATGAATACTGATGAAAGATGATCTTTGAAGAAATTAGTGAATGAGTCTTCCATAACAATTAGACCTGCAGACAAAGGAGGTGGTTTAGTGTTATTTAACACTGAAGATTACATCTCCTCCATGCTACAGATGCTAGGAGACCAAGAGACATATATTATGATTACTTATGAAAAGTTTCTAAATATGTTGAAAAAAATAAATGATGAGTTATATGACCTGCTAATGTGCTATCAGATAGATAAGGAATTATATGATTTTTTTGTCATTGAATATCCTAAAGTACCAGTTATAAAAGCCTTACCTAAAATGCACAAAGATATACTTCCACCACCCTTGAGACCCATTGTAGATGGTGAGGGATGGGCTACACAGAATATATCAATCTTTTTAGAAAAAACTTTGAGGCCCATAGTGAATAAGATTCCCACCATTTTAAAGGATACTTATCACCTGTTGGATTTAATAGATCAGCTAAAGGTTGCTTTATGACAAGGTACCCATATCTTGGTGACATTAGATGTACGAAATTTATTTACATGTATCCCAAATGAGGAGGGAATACAAGCTACAAGAGAACTACTACAATTTTTTCCTGAAATGAATGTCAACAAAGTAACATTAATTTGTCAATTATTAGAACTTGTCCTCTCCAACAATGCGTTTTCCTTTTTAGGACAAATATATTTACAAAAGTGGGGTGTTGCAATAGGAACACCCTGCGCTAACACATACGCTAATTTAGTGGTTAACCACTGGGAGAGAGAATGTTTGTTTACAAATGAATTATACAAGAAGGTTCTTTTATATGCTAGGTTCGTAGATGACATACTGATTGTGTGGGAGGGCACAATGGTAGAGTTTGAGAGATTTTTATGTCATCTTGAAAGTACATCAAGTTTTTTAAAATTCACCATGGAAGCATCTGATACAGAGGTGAACTTTTTGGATGTAAATCTAAGTATTAAAAATGGGAAGATTAGGTCTACGTTACACAGGAAGGAATGTTGGAAGAACACACTCCTCAGGTACGATAGTATGCACCCAAGACATGTGTTCAAGGGTATCTTAAAAAGTCAGTTTTGTAGGCTAGATAGAATATGTGAAGAAGATCTAGATTTTACATTACAGGCAGATAAGCTAGAAAATCTATTTATACAGAGGGGTTACAACAAAGTATTAGTGAAAGAAATTAAGAATCAAGTAAAGAGAACTACAAATACAACAAATACATTAGAGATGGTGAAGACTAACTCTATCAAATATAAGAAACAGACTATGAGATATGATGAAAAAATACATTTTGTCACTACTTATACCAATGACAATAGAGTAATCAAAGAAATTATTAGTAGCCATTGGTAAATTTTAACTATAGATAGCAAGACATTAGAATTAGTAGGCCAAACTCCTAGCTTCACGTATCGAAATAGCAAGAATCTAAAAAGACTGCTATGTACTACACATAGCAGCAATGGAACAATAGGCACTCAGATCAGTAGTAAACTTGGAACATTTCCGTGTTATAATTGTAATATGTGTAAATATATTACAGGGACACAGGTATTTACTCACCCTGTTTTGAGTTACTCATTCACTCCTAGATTTTTTGCATCTTGTAATACATGCAACATTATTTATTTAGCCACCTGTGAATGTTGTTCTGCATTTTATGTGGGACTCACAAAAAGAGAATTAAAGAAAAGAATTTACAATCATGCATATGATATTAAAAAGAATAATGAACTCAATGCATTAGCAAAGCATGTGATTCAATTTAATAGTCATAACTTTAAATTTAGGGTCTTGCAAATTGTAAATAAAAATGAAAGAGTGGGTGATTCTGTGAACCTTTTGGAACAAAGGGAACTAGAATGGATATTAAAACTAAGAGCACACCATCCTCCGGGCTTAAATCAATATGTCCCTTTGAAGCCGGTTTTAAAACATCATAGATAATGCAGACGTAATGCAGATGTTAAAATATAGATATCATGCATTTTTATATATATATTTTTATATACATGTTTTTATATATTACCATTTTCATATATTTTATTAACCAATTGATAGTATTGTTAGTTTTATATATACATATATTGATTTATTAGATCATATTATACAGTATTATCCCATATATAGACTTGCACTATGCACTTTAATATATATTACATTAAGATGTAAACAATATGTGGTTTTATTTGATGAAGGTTCCATGATTCTGAAATACTGGAAGATGAGTAAGATAATACAGTTTAGAAAGTTTTTATGTGATTAGTTTATGTATGTTAAGGTAGTGTTATGTTTTTTATGAAATATATTTATACAGATGTACGCAACATTCTGATTTGATTTAGGATATATATGTATATAATTCTGTATTTGAATGAATCTATTTACAAAAATGAATACATAGCCCTTTAACTGAAATAAGAGGTTGTCTTAAGTTAAGCCATTAAATGGTTATCTAATTAATTAATTATACTAATTGAATACAATGCTTGACTATATAAACTGAAATAACAGAGCTTGTAACAGAATCTGATGAAGCGTACTACAGCTACGCGAAAGCGCTTATTCTTTGTGGTTTTATGTATGGAATAAAGAGGAATTTTCGTATTATTTTGTCTCACTTGAACTGGTTTCATCATTTGACTGTGTGAGTACTTTCAGTAACTTCAGTGCCTTCTCCGTGTGGATGCACTTGTGTTTGTTCTACTAATTTACTGCCTGGCTGTGACAAGTGCTCCTATATTGGTGTGAGCAGTTTTATTTGACTATTATAGGGTATGTATAGTACAAGAGCCCAATGACACAAGTACTGTTGAAGTACAAACAGTGTGGACTCAGAGGGATTTCCAGTGGGTGTGTGGATGTGCATTAGGATGTAGTTTTGCACCCACCCACTACTGTTCATACTGGTGATGAACTACATAATTAGCAAACAAGTTGAAGGGGACAGATCAACAAAGTTGTTGTACTGTTATTTATTCAGAATGCAATTATATACAGTCTCTCTGCATGATTGAGCAGTTTGAATGATATATAACATATGTATAAATATATAATAGATGCATGAAACCCAACTCCAAGGGAGTGCTACAAAAGCATTAGATGCAGCCTGGGCATCCGGATTCCATAACCATTAACAGCTTCTTCCAATACACAAGCTAAATCAGACTGCTGAACAACAAACCCATAGCCAAGTGGACAATGTGAGGAGACAGTAAAATTGAAAAGAAATATCATATAGAAAACTAACAAACCATTTTGCTCAATTCACTAATGCTGAAAAAGAAACTGACAGTACTTAAATTATTAATTTAATGTATTTTAGTATTCTAAATTATTAATTTAATCTCATCTTCCTTCTGTACTGCTGTCATTTCACGGACTACACCATTGTGCAGTCTTACAACAGACTGGATTGACTTAGCTAAGTTAGTGACAAACAATGCATAATCCCATTAACAAACCAGAAAACTACTATAGAAAACTACCCATGCCTTCTGAGACTGTAAATGGCATTATCGAGCACTACTAAGCAGAATTCTATCTGCGGTGGCGTTGTCACCTCACAGTTAGACGTTGCCCGTTCAATTCTCAGTTAGAGCGTCTTCTGTGTGGCGACATGCGTGAATGGGCGTTCCTTCGTTGAAGGTTGTGCGTTAGGCCGGGCAAGCCAGTACGTAAAAATCTACTGCCAATCATTAGCGGACCGGAGTTCCGCTGTGGCGATCCCTAACCAGGAAAATCCAAAAGACACAAACAAACTAAGCAGAATTCTATGCTCCACAAAAGAAAGAAACAGCTATTTGTAATGCAAATCAATGCAGCAGGGATCTCACTATACTAAAAGGTCTCAAAAAAAAAAAAAAAAAAAAAAAAGAAAAAAAAAAGTAGAACACCAACACCCTCTCTCCCACAAACTGACAATTAAAACTCCTTCAAATCACAACTAACACAATACCTAAATTTGGATTCCTTACTTTGCTCTTGCACTTTTCCCAGGATAAAACTCTACACTACAAACATATACCAATACCACCAATGTTATGCTTTCTTTTACATTTCAGCTAAACTGTAGACTGCCATTACCATATCTTCTCCTTCCTTTTTCCCCACTGGTTTTCAATTTTACTATAATACTTTCCACATTGCTCCACTCTTCCACACTGCTACCAAATTACCAATTTATAAATTTAGAATATATCTATAATATATATCTATAAATTTATAATCTGTCTCTGTATAGTCACACATTTGCTACTACTACTGATACTGACTGTACAATTCAAAGGAAAGTACTATGAAAATGATCACCATTCCATTAATAATGCACTGTGCAGTTGTGTATTATTTATTATTTATTGTTCTGTGTAAAATAATTATGCAATGAAAGTTATTTCTTCTCGGTCTGTAAATTAATGTATCTACTGTACTTACTTACCTACAATAATTGACTTCTTCACAGTCCAGACTTAACTTCTTCCCGCCTAAAAGGTAATTCCCTTTTGTTGTTTTCCACAGTCAGTCAGTCACCTTCGCTTTTTCTTTGCATAAGGTGGATGTTGGCTGCATGGTGTTTTTATACATCCCTCACTCTCGTGAGGTCTCACCATCTCAATATGGATTTCAGTTTGCTTTCTTCAATTCCGGCTCGGTGCTGAATCGATGGTAATTGGTTATCTCAGCTTTCACTTGCAAACTGAGATTAACCAATCAGCTACAGGGGAAATGCTTCAGTTCAGTTACTGCAGGCTGAGGCTGACTGACTAGATTTGCATGAATTGTGCGTGTGTGTGTGTGTCAGACTGCCAGTGTGAGCTGTGTATGAACCCAGCAAAGCAAACCCACATACATCCCCAAACTCCCCATCTAAAGACTGAGCGTACACAGTGGTGGTTTTAGAGAAAAAAAGGAAGATGAAAGAATGACAGTTTACTTTCTGTGTGCTTATTTCTGAGTTATACTTTTCACTCCGTAAAATGTTATGTATTAAATGTTGTTGTGTGAAGCATGTGTTGTAGTATAGGTTTGCTTTTTCAAACTGTTAACTTAAAAAGCTAATGCTTCCTTTTTGAAAAACATGGAAAATATAACTTCATAAGTTCTCTTTGCTGTAGTTAGAAATCATGTCCCATCTTGATTACTGCAGCCTAGATTCGTCGCACTCGCATCATTGCATAATCACTGTGGATTTGTGAAATTGTGGCTTCTTAGTTTTCAATGATTTTGGTATGACACTGTATTTCATCAATGGCTACATTACATTGTAGGTAAGGTGATGAAGCTGCAATTCATTTTGAAAAGTAGGAAGGCTGTCCTGTCCGTCTTATGTTTCTGAAATTTAGTTTGTTGTCTGCCCTCTCACAGTGTAAATCGGCAATGAATCTGCATACAGTAGCAATGCATTCTTAGTAAATTGTAGTCATGGTTTTCTGTAGATGTGTTGACTGTTTAACTGTTGCAGTATTTTCTGTAGATTGTCAAATAAGAGCTATTCTATAGATTATTGTCAAATAAAAGCTACAGTCAAATACGTATCTAATCTACTTCAAGTAGAAGTCTTATGTGGCTGTCTTAAGCCCAGAAATGTCGCAGTCTTTGTACTTTTCTAGATGTGGTCATGTGGAGGAATTTTGCTAACACACTGCTGCCGTTTGTTTTTGAAGTATTAAGACTCTTATTATCACATTTGTTGTCTTGTCTAATTAGCTCTATGCTGGCTTGCATGCGCATATATGGTTGCTTAGCAACCTCAATAAGAAGGATAGGTGACAGTTGTGACTGACTAGTGTGTTTGTGTAACTCGCTGATGATGTTTCATCAGCAGTCAGACTTGGTGGCACTCTGCACTGTCGGCAGGCAGTTTTTTTTTTCAACTACGGCATGCCTGCGAATAATTTCCGGAGTTGGCAAATATAAAACATCTGTACATACTTATATACATTTCTTATGCTGGGTGCTGCTTACACCCGCACAAGCGCACTCGCATATGCTTACTGTGTGTTACACATGTTTACTGCTGCTTATTTGTGCTTACTTGTGCCTTATTCATTATGACAGCACCACTTTGATTGAAAGGATCTGGTTAAAAGTCCCATGCGATACTCAAGTTCACTTTTACATGTTATGTCGGTTTTACAGCAGAACGACATTCATTCCACAAGGAAAATGATATGTGCTATAGTCGAACTTGAACCGTGAATGCCTGTTCGTTAGGTGGATGTTCTAACCACTACACTATTGGTGTTCTGCTTCATTTATATGTATACCCATGGTTCATGGTTACCCGAACACACGCCTCAACACTTCACTAACACAGCAGGCATCCATTCTCCTGTTGGGAAAACCGCACCACTACACATGCGCCATTCCCTACTGCTCTGGACCCGTCCCGCATTTTGACTCACTCCAAGTATATTCAGACTTCCCAAGCCTATAGTCCTGGCACATATGTTCATATAATGGTCAGGGTGTTCATATGGTCATCCGGGTTTAGGCTCGTCCGACTGGGAACCGGGACTGACCTGTACCTGTTTGAAAGTCAGAGTTAGCACATGGACTAAGTTACTCCCACTGTTAGCATCCTACCTGTGGTTAGAGACGCAGGGGGTTTGCCCACCCCTGGCCAGCTTGATATGTCAGTACTAGATAATACGGGTGTTCCGCTGCTGTTTTCCTTCGCATTCGTTATGAATGCTTTCTTGTGCCCATGTTCGTTCTGTAGACTTATAATATCTGTACGTACGGCATGCATAATACATCTACATGATTAATTACTTTGATCATACTTTTGAATGACTGTGCTGTCTGCTATGTTTGTGATAACAGAGTTAGGCATAACTGTCGTGGCTTAGTGGTAAATCACATTGGCTGTGGTGTGTAGGGTCCTGGCATCGAGCCTGGCGGAGGCGGTTTATTGTGTTGCTGGGCAGAACAAGGGCCGTTGGACAAAGGGTGAGTACAACACTTTTCACCAGCGGTTTTCCATTTCGCCATGTTTAACCGCCACTCCCCGTCATGCAAACACCTTCTGCATTCTTACTGTGATACGTCACCCCAGTTGACATTTCAATGGTGTTATATCATTATACAGCACAAAATTAGCAACATATGCTCGTATACGGATTACGCATCGTAAATGGTGTGTGCCGCAGTCGAACTGGCAACATCTGCTTGATAAGCGTCTGCTCTAACCACTACACTATTGGTGTGCTGCTTCATTTGCATGTATAACCATGGTTCATAGTTACCAGAACAAACGCAGCAAAACATCACTAACACAGCAGTCATCCATTCTCCAGTCGGAAATAAACCACACCACTACACATGCGCCACTCCCTACTGCTCAAGACAGGACCCGTATGTTGGCTCACTCCAAGTATACTCAGACATCCCAAGCTTATAGTCCTGGGACATACGTTCATATAATTATCAGGGTGTTCAATTAGTCTTCCGTCTCGTCTGAATGCAGACTGGTACTGCCCTGTACCTATTTGAAAGTCAGACTTTGCACGTGGACTAAGTTAGTTCCACTGTTAGCATCCTACCTGTGGTTGGGGATGCAGGAGGTTTGCTCACCTCTGGCCAGCTTGATATGACAGCACTAAATAATACGGGGGGGGGAGGGTTCCGCTGCTGTTTCCCTTCACATTCGTTACGACTGCTTTACTGTGACCATGTTCATTCTTCATATATATATATATATATATATATATATATATATATATATATATATATATATATGTCTGTACATACACATGCATATAGACCTATACACTTATTTACATTTCCCATACTGTTAAATGACCGCCATGTACCACCGTGCATACCCGCTTACGTCAGCTTGTAAGTTACTTAATCACCCTATATCCGACTGCCATTATTCTGGGCATCATATAAAATTAGTAGTCCTTGCATGGTTTGGACCCAAGAACGGAAACACCTTAGTCACCGGTTTGACCACTACACCATCCGAGGTACATTCTGCATGGATGCTAGTTAGGATATATGACTTTACTACAGGCATAAATAGACAAAAATTGCCAGCACCAAATACAGTGAAAAGCATCAAATGAGGCTAATAAATTAAATACATAAATATTTTTTTTAAGTATAATAAACATCCCAGACCGGTTTCAGCCAATAGGCTTTCCTCAGTGGGAGTGAAAGTAGTAACAACTTTGAAGTGACACACACACGCACACACACACACACACATATATATATATATATATATATATATATATATATATATATATATACAGAACATGAACCATCCAATAGGATTCTTCCCAAAGTGATCTTCCCAACATTCAAATGGTTTTCTGTGTAAAGAATAAAGAGAATGAAAGGTTATACAATAAAACCACATTATTAGTATATAAATGTAACAAATAAAAGTAAAAATTTAACACATATTATAAATGGTCATTCAAACCGGGTGAAAACAAAGCACCCAGTTTAATGATCCAATACTTCTCTTTTTAAATGAGGATTGAGTGCCATCCTTGCTTGTTGGATCTGTCACCAAGAATTCTGTCAATAATAGTGAACTGGAATCTGGCTGAGTTGTGAGTTATTAGGTCAGTGCTCTTGACAACTTACAACATATACCTATTATTTTGACTTTTTCCTACGCACAGTAACATATTTTCTTTGGGATCTGAATAGATCTATCATTTCTACAGCTTATTGTCATGGATCTAGAAACAATACTTCTGGGGCTTTGTGCCGACAAAAACGACATTGGTGTCTTTGGTATACCAGATGAGAATGGTATTTCACAACAAACGGATCCAGTTGACGGCTGCAACATTGCTTTTCATAAACTTAGTGAAAGTATGAAAAGTTTGAGAACAAAAATATGGCATTTGAGGCTGTTTAAAGCCTATATGAATAAGGAAATAACTCCTAGGGGTCTGAGAATCAAAACCCAACCTTTACTAAGATTGATGAAACTTTGACTAATGAATGGTATCAAGCCCAACAACAGGCATCTATGAACTTTGCTAGAATACTAAGTTCTTATTACGAACAAACTATTGAAACTAACATCAAAGAAGTTGGTGACCTGTGTGGGGAAGTCAAAATTTATGAGGGACATTCACAATTTTCTATATGCCTCAATAAGCTGTCAAAAGAACTGCTGGTATTTGAAAAACAAATCAAGGACAAGAAAATCAAAAAATTTAATAGAGATCTAACAGACTACCAGAGGGGACAACCTTTTGACACTACCAAAAATGTCAGACTTATGGATATCTGACAGAACCCTGGTAGGAACAAGAAAAGACCCAGATCAATACTGAAGGGGTCTCACACATACAGCAGTACATCAGCGGAGGATTCCTCCACTACAGACACTGAATGGACTAACACTGGGGAATCCCCAGTTTCCAAGAAATCTAAAAACCAGACCCATCCTTTAAATGCACTAAGAGGAGGGGTGGGAGAAAGCATAGAAGGTACAAAGATAGATACAATTGAGGGTCTTCTACAAACATTTATGAGACAATAGATGGTAACATTTTGAACATTTCCCAAACTGTTTTCACAGAGGACCAAAAGAAACTTTTGAATAAAGGTTTGAATTTTGTTCCTGGGTTTTTTGTTGATGAATCAGATATAGTTAATGATATTAATGACTTTTGCCGCAGGATCAACCTCAAACTTTTCTTTGGGTCTAGATCTAACTCTCAAAGATCTAATGAATTCAAATTTCATAAATCCAACTTTGTACCACCTATGAATCGCAATGTAGCTGTCTTTCAACAAGCAGTACTCAGGGATATACACTTTAAGTTAGACCAGTTTTCTCCCTTGAAACACAATTTATCTATCAATGAACAACAGGGATTGCAACAACTTAGGGACAATAAAAACATTGTCATCACTCAGGCTGATAAGGGTGGGGCCATAGTCATCATGGACACGGATTATTATCTGGGGGAGGGAAATGGACAACTGTCCAACCCTTCCTATTATATGAAGATGCCTATTGAACCCACTCCGAATTTCAAGCGGGAAATTGATGATTTTTTAGATCTTGCTGTCTCAGAGGGTATCATATCTGATACGGTGAAGACACATCTCACAGTCCAAGATCCACAGAAACAAACATTATATATCTTACCCAAGATACATAAATGCCTTAACAAACCTCCTGGAAGACCAGTTGTATCTGGTATGGGTTCTTTGACTGAACCGCTATCAGAGTTCCTTACACTATATCTTAAACCACTACCTGGCCTTATTCGTGCCAGAATACAGGATACCACACAATTTCTACACATCATTTCTGACTGCCAACTGGAACCTGACTGGCTACTCTGCACCCTGGATGTCAAGTCTCTATACACCAATATACCACACTGGGCTGGATTGGAAGCCCTCAATTTTTGGCTAGACAAAGCCCAGCTATATCCGGTAGGCTTTAACACACTTTTGGTCTGCATGGCTGAGCATGTTCTCCACAAAAATGTTTTTCAATTAAAGGGAGAATGTTACTGGCAGCTCAAAGGCACTGCGATGCAGACTTGTTTATGGGATACATTGAGGAGCATCTCATCTATGATTCCACACACAATCTATATCTTGAGGAACTTGACATTTGGCATATGTATTTGGACGATTGTTGGTTGGTTTGGCATTCGGATGAGGAATATTTGGCGGAATCTGTACTGTATCTGAACCAGAACAAATGGGGTATTGAATTTACCTTAACTTGTGACAGGTCTGAGATCAATTTTTTGGATGTTACTATAACTCGGAATCCAGACGACACTTTACAAAGCAAAACATTTCGCAAATATCCCCAGTATAATAACTTACTACATGTAACGAGTATGCACCCCAACCACATTATCCGAAACATACCTAAATCTCAATTCCTCAGGATTCGTAGAATTTGCTCCTCAGAAAATGACTATGAAAAATCCCAACAGGATCTGGTCAACAGGTTTAGAGCTAGGGGTTACAAGGAGCCAGACATCCAGGGTGCCCAACAAGTTGCTTCCAACTCAACTAGAACCTCACTTCTTACATATCGTGACAAAACACAGACTGAACAGGATGAATCTACTCAGTTCATCACAACATTTGGATGAAACATCAACCTAATCAGGAATGTTATGTCCAAACATTGGAACATTCTTACTGCTAATGATGAACTTACACCTCTGATTGGTGATGTATGTAAGTATGGATACAGAAGAGGCAGGACGCTTGCGTAATTTTTTTCACATTTTAAAAGGGTAAGCTCGGCTGGGGCCATACACCACCAATTAACCATGACAGGTGACAAACTATGGGGTACCTACAATTGTGGTCATTGTTCATCATGTCTATTCATTTTAACATCAAAACAGTTCACCAGCAAAAACACTGACAGGATGTTTGACATAAAATTTTTTGACAATTATAATCGTGATTGGGTGGTGTACCTTGCAACGTGCACATGTGGTTCATTTTATGTTGGACAAACATCACGACCACTTCGATTACGTATTTCTGAGCATCGTAGTGACATACAAACCAAGAGAGAGACTAATGCTCTACATAGACATTGTTTACACCACAACTCAGCCAGATTCCAGTTCACTATTACTGACAGAATTCTTGGTGATAGATCCAACAAGCAAGGATGGCATTCAATCCTCACTTAAAAAGAGAAGTATTGGATCATTAAACTGGGTGCTTTGTTTTCACCCGGTTTGAATGACCATTTATAATATTATGTGTTCTATTTTTACTTTTGTTACATTATATACTACTAATAATGTGGTTTTATTGTATAACCTTTCATTCTCTTTTTATTCTTTACACAGGAAACAATTTGAATGTTGGGAAGATGACTTTGGGAAGAATCCCATTGGATGGTTCTTGTTTTATATAGATATATATATATATATATATATATATACACACACACACACACACACACACACACACACACACACACACACACACACGTGTGTGTCACTTCAGAGTTGTTACTACTTTTACTTCTACTGAGGAAAGCCTGCTGGCTGAAACCGGTCTGGGATGTTTATTATACTTTAATAAACTACTTATGTATTTAATTTATTAGCCTCATTTGATGCTTTTCACTGTATTTGGTGCTGGCAATTTTTGTCTATTTGCATCAGTTCCTGCCTTGCACCTGGTCCTACTTGCAGTGAGTTTTTTTCTGACTTTACTACAGGCATTCCACATTACTGGCAACAAATGTGACAGTTGGTTGGTGTACATATATATAGTACATGTTAATGTTCATATGTTTCTGAGAGACATATGTATACATTTGCAAGTATACATATTTATAAATAGGACACATACTTGACAACTACTTATATGCATGTATGTGTGATGTGTAGCTGTAGCTATGTGTATATAAGTATGCACATTTATAGATGTATGACTACATATCTGGGGTTGTACATGGCCATGTAAATGAACACCCGCAAATGGGAAGGACGTGTACCGTTTGTATACAGGGGTTGTGTGCATCATTATGACGTGGAACCTGGACAGGGTATACAATTTGTGGACGTGTATTATTTGGACGATGGCTATGGGGAAGCTTCTAGGGAACATGTGAAAGGTACATATTCTCGATAATGCACATGGGGAGACATGCATCACGGTCAGGTGTTTAATCCCGTGTCGTAGGTTATGCAGGACTGGCTAGAGGCTGAGCAGAATTGTGGACAACTACTGCTAATGCAACTTGCGTCTGGATGTCTACAGGGCTGGACATCGTGTTGTGCCACCAAGTCTAATCATTAGAACAGACATTTATCCCATAAGGGATGTCCAAAAATTGGAGACGCCAATGACTCCCATTCTTTTGGCTATATGAAAATGAGGGAGAGTTATACATGCATGGGATGCCTAGTTTGCAAGCCTGAGACTGCCTACTAGATGTGGGTAGGGGTCACTATGTGCAGATATGGCTGGCCCAAGCTAGCAGCTCGAATATGGGTGGTTTTGGTGGATGTTCAGCAAGGGGGGGGGGGTGCTGTGGAAGGGATGATGGGTATTCAATTATGTATCCAGGTGTGTAGGGGTTGGATGGCTCAGTTCAGGCCAGACCATTATGTGGGTGTGAGCCGGTACTGTTTCTGTACATATGTATCGCACATTTTAATGTTCATATGTTTGTGGGATTGTGTTCAGCAGTATGGCCTGTCGGGGTGTATTGGGGATGTGAATGTATGTTCTTTGGTTTCCTTTTCGATTCACCCACTGCTCCCTCGTACACCTCCAGTTCACCTATTATACATTCGACCCAGTCTCCCCTTGGCGAATTATTACATTACCAGTCACCCACCCCCCCCCCCAAATTCCACAAACACACCATCCATCCCTTCTCTGGTTGCTGACCCATGGCACAGACAGCAGTACACATTGCGTACTCTACATATCTCTGGTACCAATATGATTGCGAGGACAACCCTAGCATATTTGGTCTTCCACATGCTGTACTTCACGCACATAGGTACACGCAAATACTTATCTTTCATGACATGGTAGGTTGACCTGGGTAATACCCATTCATCTTTGGGCTGTCCAGACAAGGATGACTCGGAACACGAATGGCCAGATATTGAGTGAATGCTTTGACCATTGGGCTAGGCTTAGCAAAAGGCAGCGGCGCGCAAACACGCTACATTTAGCTTCCACTTGGTATAAAAATCAACACTACAATGAAATATGGACAAAGGGTTTTAAATGTCATTGTTCGAGGGACGGGGGCTCAAAATTCAGCTACGTGCTTTTGTGTTTACGCCTGTAATTTTACTTTGGTGTTCGCGGAACTCTCTTGTATGCTTTGCATACATTTCAGTATCCACGGACACTGACAGGCATGGTTACTATTAGAGGCAGGCTGTACTAGTCAGCATTTTAGGTTGCGCAACTGTAGCCGATTTGTTCAAGCCTCCGTGCAGCGCTTAAACACGCCCCCAGCACTCGCGCACTTTTCCTGTGCACATGGACAGTGCAGCAGCGTGCCTTCATTAACATGCATATGGTGCTGCTGCGCCATCTCTACGCCGCACGGTCGGCACAAGGCTAACGCTGTCCTTGAGCCGAGCTTCATGAATCCCGGGGTATAGGTCACTTGTGAATATTAATATGATTTATATTTATACTGTACAGCTATGTGGAATATTGTAAATAGTTATACGTCATTTGTGAATACCAGCATGATGCAACTGCTTGTGTTGCCACTATACTGGAACTGTGTATTGTGTATATATTAAACTGCTGATACAAAAGTCTGTGTTGAACAGAGTTTGTAAAGTACTAAGCTAACATATAACCACAGCATGCCCTGCTGGCTTAGAACAGAAATGTATATAAACTATTGTAATTGTGCAAATATACATGTTTTAACAGTAGAAACTACAACACTGAGGGTTAACTTGCAAAAGTTCAAGAAAATAAGTTGAAATTAAACTGTTTTAGGATTGTGCTATAAAAGTGATCTCTCAGTTTTAGTTCAGTAGCAGACACAATGTCTAGAGCTAGAAGTTTTTGTATGGTCTTGGAAGAAAGGTAATTACTAGATTTGAGATGCATTAGTGTTTTATTGTTTTATGATTTCCAGGATCTGCAAACATCTGAGAGATATGCATTTTCCACAAGGAGATGTCAAATGCTACACTGAGGGTTTAGCTTGGGAACTAAAGTCGGGTGACAAAAAGTGATGTCATCCAAGCTAACCCAGCACCACCTTCTGCACTTGCCTTGCTGTAGGTAAGTTGTTAGGGCACAGTAACTTTTTTAGATTTAGACAGGAATAGAGTAAAGTATAGCTTAGATGTTTTCTTTATTTCAGACTATCCTGCAATGTTGTTTTAAATATTTCCTGTGACTGTGAACTCTGATGTATGTGATTACTTACTGAGTATTGTCTTGTTCTTTTACTATTTATTTACTATTAAATATATTTAAACCTATCTTTGCGGCCGATATCATAGATATCTATGAGACATATTTAAGTTCTTAGAGTACTTGCATATCTATTTGGTAAGACTGTACAGGCCACTCCTAAAAGCCTTGCTTGTGGTCAGACTACCATTTGGATTATTAACAACATTACAAAGCAAGACTGGACACCCTTTGTTAAGGGCCTTAGAGTAGCTGATAGAGTTAGCTGGTGGCAGCTGGAACTACCTTATAGTCCAGGCAGAAGGGGGCACAGCTATTAAACCTGTGCTAACCTTTCCCAGGTGTGTGTGTCTGTGTGTGTGTGTGAGTGTGTGTGTGAGTGTGTGTGTGAGTGTGTGTGTGAGTGTGTGTGTGTGTGTGTGAGTGTGTGTGTGAGTGTGTGTGTGAGTGTGAGTGTGAGTGTGAGTGTGAGTGTGAGTGTGAGTGTGAGTGTGAGTGTGTGTGAGTGAATCAAACTTCAAAGTGTATGTATGTAGGCTACTTGGGTAGGGACATGAAGCACTGGTTGGACAGAGAGGGTGCTGGAGGTTTTGGCTTGGCCACTCAGCTGAAATTTCAACCCTATAGCTGTGCCAGTGGGGAGTCTTGGGGATCTGGAGAAAGATGGAGACACCAGCCCCAAACTGACTGTGATCTCTGTGTACTCTTAAGGAAAATTGCACTTTTCTGTATGTATACTTGTCATCCTCCCAGTATGTAGATCCCCCACTGTTACCAGTGGTGTGGATTGAGGTTCCCTGATTACTAGGCCAGCGTTGGGGCATCGCATGCAACAACCATACCCAGTTTATAGTTCCTTGCGAACTACTCAGAGAAGCCAACAATGTAGCTGCATGAACATCTTTTTTGCATTTTCTAAAAAAAGACATTGGATGTAATGACTGCCCTAGCTGAGTGACTTCCAGATACTGAAGGTAAACATTTACCTTACTTTTATGTAACAACATTTAATACATCTACTTAACCATCTGATTGGATCCACGTGGTGGTGCTGCGGTAGCATTGTCGCCTCACAGTAAGACGCTGACCGGTTCGACTTTCAGCTAGAGCGTCTCCTGCGTGGAGACATGCGTGAATGGGCGTACCTTCGTTGAAGGTTGTGCATTAGGGCTGGCAACTCAGCACGTAAAAATCAACTGCCAATCATTAGCGGACCGGAGTTCCGCTGTGGCGACCCCTAACCGGGAAAAGCCGAAAGACACAACAACTTAACCATCTGAGTGAGGTAATTTTAGAAACTTTGTTTCCTTTCTTAACAAGACACTGGAATCTATGCAATTATGACTCTTTCCATACAGATTTAGTTCTCTCCATGTAATATTTGAGCTGTCGGTGGACGTTCATGTGATGCAATATTCACCTCCATTAGAATAGTTAGGAAAGAGATTCTGCTGATCATCAACCCAGTCCTAATCAATTGTCCCATTTGTTCCCTAACACAGCAGGAGTGGTCATCATTTAGAAAACCATAAAGGGTGGTTCACCTTTTATTTTTATTGCCACAGTCCTGCAAACACACTTGACTATTGCTGATGAGGGATGTGAACTGGGCTGATCACAGAGGACGTCACCCAACTTCTCCAGGGGGAGTTCCTCCCTGTAACCCTCCCCCATTCCCTGAAGTGGTCACTTCCCCAGTCTCCATCAGCAAAAATGAGCACCCACCTCACCAAGAGAAGAGCTGCACACATGCTTTCACTCCTCCCCTTCCTGTTGGGGCTACTAATCAAACCCTGTTTGCTGGATCAGAGCCAGGGCATCACCAGTATGAACACAGAGCCAGGCTACTGGTGACTTTGCACTCTACCTTTAAATGTGTACAGCAACTCATTACTCTTCCTCTCTCACACATGTTGGGTCCACTACTCTCTGAGAGAACATCAAGGAAAAGAAATGTGGCTCCCAAACCCAGTGTCCAAGGCCCTTGATGCCTCTTCTAAGATATACACCAAGAATCTGCACTGCTAGAGCTTTTCAAGGACAGCCAAAGCCACAGACATATTAGATTTGGGAAGGTAATCTTCGGGAAACAGGCAAATCAAGTCTGGCCTCATTGGGACAGGAAAAAGCTGAAAAGATATGCTTCCGTGCTGATGTCTTTCATCTATAAAACACTCGTTATCCAAACAGAAAGAAGAATATAAGAAAAAGTCACCGTTGTTGGTGGGCTTTGAAGCAGAGAAAGCATCTGATACAGTCAGGTGCTTTTTTTTTTTTTTTTTTTAAAAACACCTTTACTAAATTAATCACATAAAGCATAGGCACATATACTTTGATATAAAAGAAAACACTCGGGCATCATAGATAAGCTATCCAGCTTAAATACAAACCCCTATGTCACAAAATGGGTCGCAAACTGGCTCAAAGACAGAACCCACAGAGTGAGAGTTGCTGGAGCCATGTCAGACTCGAAACAGGTCACAAGTGGCGTCCCACAGGGTTCTGTCCTGGGACCACTCTTGTTCGGTATATACTTTTCCGAGGTACAGGCAAACGTGGGAGGACTATGGCTCACCAAGTTCGCAGACGACTGCAAACTGGGCACCATAATCGACTCTCCAGCTGACACAAACATCCTTCAAAAAGGTCTCACAGAGACAGAGAACTGGTGCCAGCGCCATGGTTTAAAGCTAAATGCCAAAAAATGTATAGTCATACCCTTTGGCAAAACAATGTGCCCACAAATTACCACATAGGCGAAACCCATTAAGTACAGAGAAAGTTATTAGGGACCTGGGGACCCAAGTTGATAGCAATCTCTCCTTTGAAAACCACATTGCCAAAGTGGTTAGAAAGACCTTCTACATAGTCCACCTCATCACGAAGGGTTTCACATCTAGATCAAGAGAGGTAATCGTGCCCCTTTATTCATCCCTCATCAGGCCCATCATAGAATACAATGCCCCTTTTGGGATGTACCTTACCCGACACCTGCAGCAATTAGAAAGACCCCAAAAGTATCTCACCAAGAGGATCAAGGGTCTCAAACAGATGCCATATGCTGCTCGGTTAAAAAAAACTCCAGCTCTACTCAGTTGCATACCGCCTACTTGAGGCGATCTATGCCTGACATACAAAGCTATGTCAAATCCAGAATTAATGGACATGCTCCACCTCAGTAAATCTAAATCCCTTAGAGCCACACGCTCGAGGGACTTGAACCTCAGCACGGAAATAAATAGAACTTGCTGGAGGGACAGGTTCATAACCCAGAGGCTCCCTTCGCTCTGGAATAGAATTCCAGTTCATGTGAGGCAGAGCACCTCACTGAATCTCTTCAAGAAGAATCTCGATAGGTGGATGGAGGATCGTAGGTTTGTCCCAGGGATTACTCCCATGTCACTATTAGACAGAGGCACAGTAAACTAAACCTTAAAAAGGGCACAGTATACTCAAATCAAGGGGTGGCGTAAGCCATACAGAATCGGGCTAGTCTTATAATTGCCCCAGGGCAGAGAGCCTAGTATGAACCTATGAACCCTATGAACAGACCATATTAACAGGTTTCCGATTACAAATATTATACATCACATGTTCTTTTTTTTACAGCTTTTATCAGTACATTACATAAATTGCTCAATTCCTGCCTTCCCTTAAACCTCACTCTTCCTAAATATTACTCTACATATATTGTTCTCACAATTTCCATTTATTTCTATGTAATTTGCTCCTCCCCTTTTCTAAAGATCCCACTTCTTTCATCTCTATTACAACATTTCAAGTTCAGTTGGGTTGGGTTAGATGTTTATTTCCATTTTTAAGTAATTGCTTTTTTGTCAGCCACCAGAATTTAAGTTATTTATTTACTTTACAACTGCTGACCCAAAAAAGCCCGGCTGGACACAAAAGCCCCTTTTCACAGAGGTCCTAGGAGAACAGCTCCAGTACAAGAACATTAAAATCTTTTAAATTATGTAAAATCAACAATGTCAGGAAGAATACAATTAAAATAAAGTTTACAATGGCAAAACAGATAAGACAGTAACTATACATACAGTAGTAAGGTTTCTTATACTAATTATACTCACAGGATTATAGGAAGTTCCTAGGCTAATGAGCCTATGGGCCTTACAAGCCTAGCATTATTTCCACGATCAGCACCTATTGCCCCCTGTCCAAGGGGGACATAGGTGGAACCACCAGGGTGAATTTACGGTTACACACCCAATCGCCCAGACTGCATTTGAAGAGGGCCAATGATGTGCAATATCTGACATGAAATGGGAATCTGTTCCAAAGGTGTGGAGACAAATATGTCTCTCCAGCAGGTTCTACTACTGTCACATACGAGGTTAAGGTCTTTTGCAGCAAGTAACCAGTGTACCATTTGACTTACGGATATGCAGCATTTCCAGTAAAGCAGGGTCAGAGGTTGCCTTGTAATCAATGCAGAGATCAGCTCTCGGAGTAGTTTGTATAAAACAGAATCAAGTGACAGTGATTTCAGATGATCCACATAGGACAGATGCTGAAGACAGTACAGTTGTGTACACTTACCATAAATGTAGATGTTAGAGTGTCTTCACTGTTGCAGTCATCACTGTAGGGTTCTTCCTGCCGGCAGGCAGCCCTCGATCGGCCAGAATCCCAAAGTTTGGGTCCGGCGTTGGCTGTATACTCACCCTCCCTGACGTCAGTGCGCCAGGGGTACAAAGCTCCCAGCCGCCATGTTCGCCAGTTTTTCTTGCCCCAGATGTCAGGTGCCCAAAAGTAAAGGCTAAAAGTAAAACAAAAATGTAACATACAACAAAACCCCATACCCTGTAGCAAATACACCTCAGAAGAAGGGTGAAGCAGGGAACCACACAAATAAAAGTATAAGAGGGGACAGGAGGGTGGGTAACCCAGACTGCAACAGTGAAGACACTTGAACATCTACATTTATGGTAAGTGTACACAACTGTACTATGTTCATCGTGTTTCACTGTTGCAGTCATCACTGTAGGGTTGAATCCCAAAGCTGAGATAAAGGGAGGTGGTTATTGAGTAGAAGGGGTGGCTAGAAGGCCCTGCAAGACTGCAGAAGCAAACCCTGCCCTAGACTTAGAATAAAGAGGGAGATTATAGTACTTAGAGAAAGTATGCACTGAACTCCAAGTTGCAGCTTCCAAAATATCTTTGGTAGGTACTCCCCTGAGAAAGGTAGCTGAAGTAGCAGCAGCTCTGGTAGAGTGAGTCCTAATTTTTCCTGGGATTTGCTTTCCATGATGAGAGTAACAAAATCTGATTCCATGAGCAATCCATTTAGAAATGGTCCATTTTGAAATAGCATTACCTTGGGAATTTGCTGCATAAGAAACAAACAATTGTTCTGTTTTCCTGATATCCTTGGATCTGTCCAGGTAAAAGCGAAGCTGCCTGTGCACGTCCAAAGAATGCAAAATCCTCTCCCCCTTATTTTGTGGATTAGGGAAAAAAGTTGGCAGGTGAATAGTTTGGTTTAAAGCCACTTTAGACACCACTTTAGGTATGAAAGTAGGGTTAGTCCTCAAAGAAACCCTGTCTTGATGAAAAATAATGTAAGGTTCCACAGCCATGAGCGCTTGTAACTCTGAGACTCTCCTGGCTGAAGTTAAAGCCAGTAGGATAACAGTCTTCCATGATAAATA
Organism: Protopterus annectens; assembly: GCF_019279795.1. Classification (NCBI taxonomy): domain Eukaryota; kingdom Metazoa; phylum Chordata; order Ceratodontiformes; family Protopteridae; genus Protopterus; species Protopterus annectens. The sequence continues at coordinate 208,524,464 of NC_056728.1, read as the reverse complement.
CTTTATATCAGATGTGGCAGCAGGCTCAAAAGGAGGCAGAGTAAGTTTTTCCAGGACATAATTGAGGTCCCAGGCAGGAATGGGTGGTGTCCTAGGGGGCCTTAAATTCTTTGCTCTTCTGAGATATTGTTTCAGAAGTGGATGTGAAAAAATTGGAGGATCTGTACTGTAATGTGTAGAGATAGCTGAGGCATGTATTTTTATGGAGGAAAAAGATAAACCCTTATGTAACATGTACGTTAGGTAATGTAAAATCGATGGAATATTTGGAATGTGAGGATCTGATTCCTGAGCATGCATCCTGGTGCAAAATCTCTTCCATTTACCTTCATAAGATTTCCTAGTGCTAGGCCTTCTGGCTTCTAAGATAACATCCATGACCGGTTTGGAAAGGGTAAGAGTAATCATAGACCCTGAATACGCCAGGCTACCAGGCTGAGTGTTTTGATATGAGAGTGCAGGACCTGGCCCTGATGTTGAGACAAAAGATTTGGAATTTGAGGTACAATCCAAGGAGATTCCTGGGATAGATTTATCAGTGTTGAGTACTAAAATTGTCGAGGCCAATTCGGGGCTAGTAAGATCAGCTTTGGTTTGTCCTGTTTTATTTTTAATAACACCCTTGGTTGAAGAGGTAGTGGTGGAAAGGCATACCCCGAGAGATTTCTCCAACTGAATGAGAGAGCATCCACTTTCCATGCTAGCTTGTGATATGTCCTTGTGCAAAAAGTCTGTAACTGGTAGTTGTGGGGAGATGCAAATAGATCTATATCCGGGCAGCCCCAGGCTTCTGTAATCATCTTGAATATTTGGGTGTCTAGCATCCACTCGTGTGGGTCTGACAGGTTCCTGCTCAGACTGTCTGCCAGAGTATTTTGTTTCCCTGGCGGGAATTGAGCTTGTAGGTCCACTTTGCAAGCTAGTGCTGTGTTCCATAGAGTCATGGCTAGTCTGCAAAGGGGGTAGGAGTGTGAACCCCCTTGCTTGTTTATGTACCACATAACTGTGGTGTTGTCTGTCCGTATCAGTAGCTGCCCTGGCTGTAAAAGATCCCTGAAAGCCAAGAGGACATTCTGCACAGCTAACATCTCTTTTAACTTGATATGTAGATGCTTCTGATCCTCTGTCCATTTGCCCTGCAAGTGAGCTCCCCATGCATAATCCGAGGCGTCCGTGGTTATCACTTGGTAGGCTGGAGGTAGACTGAAGGCTTTCCCTTTGTTTTGAAGACATGCCAGGGCCCACCAATGGAATTCCTTTTGCAGACAAGGCAAGACAGCAATCACCGTTTCCAGACTGTGACAATGCTGTGACAATGATACGCTTTTTAGGTACCATTGTATCTTCCTCATATGCAGTCTTGCACATGGTATGAGTAGGATGCAGGAAGCCATGTAACCCAAAGCCTGCAGGAATTTCCTTGCAGTTAGCTGAGACATTAACGCCAGGCTTTTGAAAGTTGAAGCCAGCTGCAGTTGTTTTTCTGATGTCAGGAATGCCATCTGGGTTGTTGTGTTTAAAAGAGCACCCAGGAAAGTTATCTGTTGAGTGGGTGTTAAATTTGACTTTTTTACGTTCACAGTGAATCCCAGGTACTTGAGTAGACTCTGAACAAATTCCAGGTGCTGGAGTAAAATGTCCTTGCTGTCTGCTTGAATAAGGCAGTCGTCCAGATAAGGGTAAATTTGAATTCCCTTGAGTCTGCAGTAAGCTACTACTGGTGCCAGGCACTTGGTAAAGACCCTGGGCGCAGTGGACAAGCCAAAGGGCAGCGCAGAGAATTGGTAATGTTTCAAGCCTGCCTTGAACCTGAGGTATCTTCTGCACTCCTGTCTTATAGGAATGTGTAGGTAAGCCTCCTTTAAATCCAATGTCACCATCCATGCATTTTTGCTCAACATTGGCAGGAGCTGCTGCAGAGTAAGCATCTTGAACTTTGGTATCTCCAGGAAAGTATTTAAGACTGACAGATCCAGGATGGGTCTCCAGGAAAGTATTTAAGACTGACAGATCCAGGATGGGTCTCCAGGAAAGTATTTAAGACTGACAGATCCAGGATGGGTCTCAAAGTATTTTGCTTTCTGGGAACTAGAAAGAGTCTTGACTAAAAGCCTTGTCCCGTCTCTGAATTTGGAACCAGTTCTATGGCCCTCATAGCCATGAGGGACCTCACCTGTTTTAATGCCTCTGCCCATTGAGTTTTTGGCCATCCGTTTGGTTTTGGTAAGGTGTGAAAGTGGAATTTGTAACCTCTTAAAACTACATCCAGAACCCACTTGTCTTGGGTTATGTAAGTCCAATTTTGGTGAAAAAGAGAAAGTTTTCCTCCCAGAGGAGCTTAGAAGCTCCTGGAGCCATGCATGAGGAGTCACTGAGCCTGTTTCCTATAAGGTTGAGACCTATCTTCTCCACCCCTGAGGGTGGAAGCACTCCACTGTCTAGGTCTATAAGAGGTCTGTGCTTGGGCCCTCCCTCTGGGGCGCCTATATCTACCCCTCTGAGGCCTATCCGAGCTGGGAAAGGACCAATTTTTAGCTGGCCAATTTCTGCTAAATCTAGGAGGCTGAACTTGCAAGAAATTCCTAACCGTTTGCATGGATTTTGCCTTATCCTCCATTTTATTTATAACCTCTTCAGCCTTAGACCCCAACAAAACATTATGTTGAACAGCAGCATCCAGTAACTTTGCTTTCACTTGATCAGGCAAATTTTGTTCCTTTAACCAAGCATGCCTTCTAATGACCGTGCCAGTGGCAGCCGCCCTGCAAGAGGCCTCCAAAGCATCGAAACCACAGTGTAAGGTATGTTTCCCCACCTGCTCAGTAGCATGCATCAAGTCATGTAATTCCTTATTGTCTGCACAAGCAGAAATGGTACCCAGTTTTTGTTTCATAACAGACAAAAGGTATTGTTGACATTTCAACATATGAAATTGACAATTTAAAGCCCTAATAGATAAAGTAGCAGAAGTGTACACTTTTTTGCCCCATCTCTCCAAAGCTCTAGAATCCTTACCTGACTGAATAGGGTTCTTAGCAGTGGCGGCCTTAACACCCTTAGGACCCTGAGAAATGGTTTCTGGATCAGCAGTAGGATTTTTATAAAGAAACTGGTGGGAGTCAGGGACTCTGTAATATCTATCAGGCTTAGCAGGGGCCGGAGGAAAGGAGTCAGGAGTTAAATTAGACTCAGAAAAGACATCATCCACAATATCCAAAATAGGAGGAATAGCCAGGGGTCTGTGTTGGGGAAGAAGAAGGAAATCCTTAAGCCTTCTCTTAGATTCAGAGTACTCCTGTCCTTCCCAGTGAAAATGTTCCCTCATGTCATGTAAAGTTTCTCCAAAAGAATAATCCTCAGGAGGAGAAGCTGAAGGAATGGATTCCTCAGCATCAGAATCCTCATAAGGAGGAAAAGTATAATCCTGTTCAGAGGAAGATACTGAAGAGATAGATGCCTGATCAGAGGATTCATAATCCAATTCTTGTCTTGGCCTTTTGTCTGGAGGGGGATGTGAACCCCTAATCATAGTTATCAAGTCCTCCACCATTTTAAGCATTTGTTTTTGAGATTTAGGTCCCGGATCAGAGGAGGCCTGGGCTTGAGTCTTTGTTTTAGAATGAGTCTTTGCCTTTGTCTTTGCCTTTACCTGAAGCTGTGTAGGCCTGAAAACCTCCTCGGAAGCCGGTACCTGCACAGCAGCTCCGGACCCATCCGAGGGAGCATTATCCGAAGATCCTGCACCTGGAGTATTCGAAAGCCTAGTTGGCTCCTCGTGGGAGTCCGTTTCAGCAAGTGGTTCTGTAATGGCCGATGACAGGGGCTGCGAAAGCGCCTCACTGACAACGGCCGAACCGGCAGCTGGCTCTGATTGTAAACTGTCGTCCGATTTGGACCTCGGAGGCCTATCCTTATCCTTGCGCCTTTTATGAACTCCGGTAGTAGGGAGCGTGTCAGACGACATGTTATAATTAAATCGCCTCCCAAAGTAATGAAAGGCAAAATCGTATCTCCGTTTAACAGTACGTTGATTAAATCTAGCACAAAACCGACAACCAGCTACGTCGTGGTCAGGGCCTAGACAAGGAATACAGTAAGAGTGAAAATCCTTATGAGGTATTTGCTTCCCACATGAAATACAATTATTAACTTTTTCTGACATCGGTCTGGAGCAAGAAAAAAGTTTCCCCAACGGGGTACTTAGCTTTGATAAGAAGAATGTCTTCGGAATGAAGCATCAAAAATAACAGTCAGCCGACCGGCACTTGCGAACTGCTTCCACCGCGCAGCAAGAAAGACTGGCGAACATGGCGTAGGCTGGGAGCTTTGTACCCCTGGAGCACTGACGTCAGGGAGGGTGAGTACATAGCCGACGCCGGACCCAGACTTTGGGATTCTGGCCGACCGAGCGCTACCTGCCGGCAGGAAGAAAGTACAGTTTTGTACCTACCATAAATGTAGATGTCCGATAGGTATGCATCTGCAGTCCTAACAAATGGGTTGTCCTGCCTCAGGCAGCCCTTCGGTCGGCCGGATTCCAAAGTCTGGGTCTGGCCTCGGCTGATGTCACACTTCACCCGATGTCATAGCTGCAAGGGTATAAAGGCATCAGCAGATGCCATTTTCCTCAGTGTTTCTTGCCCCAGATGCCAGGTGCCCTCTAGGAAGGCTAAATTTGGATAAATGCAGATAATTCCAAACAGTAGAAAGCAAAATATATATACATATATACATACAAACAAATACACCATAATAGATTCCCCCAGCTAGCTAAAAGAGGGGTAAGTACCCTAGGAATACCACAGAGGGGAAGGAGGGTGGGTAATCCTGACTGCAGATGCATACCTATCGGACATCTACATTTATGGTAGGTACAAAACTGTACTATGTCCTTCAAGGATGCATCTGCAGTCCTAACAAATGGGTAGAATACCATAGCTAATCTGGGGGAGGAGGCACTAAGATAATGATGGTGTAGTTAGGATCCCTTGCAAAACAGCAGTTGCAAAACCTGCTCGGGATCTGGAGTATAAAGGAAGATTATAATGCTTGGCAAATGTATGCACGGAGCTCCAAGTAGCAGCTTCTAGAATGTCTTTGGTAGCCACTCCTCGTAGGAAAGCTGTAGTGGTGGCTGTAGCCCTTGTGGAGTGAGGCCTGATATTTTCAGGAGTTGTCTTTCCATGAAATGAGTAGCAGAATCAAATGCAATTTCCTATCCATTTTGAAATTGTCTGTTTTGAAATTGCTTTTCCTTGTACTCCTGTTGCATATGCTACCAGAAGCTGGTCAGTTTTTCTGCTGTTCTTGGTTCTGTCCAGATAGTAGCGCAGTTGTCTGTGTACATCCAAGGTGTGTAGTAGTTCCCCCCCCCCCCCCCCAGTTCTGTGGGTTGGGGAAGAATGTAGGTAAATGGATGGCTTGGTTCAAGGATACCCTGGATACCACCTTTGGCATAAAAGTAGGATTGGTTCTCAGAGACACTCTATCCTGATGGAAGATAAGGAAAGGCTGCACTGCCATTAATGCCTGTAACTCAGATACCCTTCTTGCTGAAGTGATTGCTAGCAGGAAAGCAGTTTTCCAAGATAAGAACTGTAAGTCTGCTGTTGCTGCTGGTGCAAAAGGGGGAAGTGTCAACTTTTCTAGCACAAAATTGAGATCCCATGCAGGTAAAGGTGGTTTTCTTGGAGGCTTTACATTTTTGATCCCTCTCAAAAATTGTCTGAGGAGAGGATGAGAGAAGACCGGAGGATCCATGTTGTACTCTGCTGAAATTGCTGATGCATGTATCTTAATGGAAGAATAGGACAGGCCATTGTGGAACAGTTCTGCTAAGTATTCCAGGATGTGTGCTAGGTTTGCTAGTGTGACATTTTCCCCTTTTTGTGCACTCCAAATGAGGAATCTTTTCCATTTGGCTGAATATGTTTTCCTTGTGGAAGGTCTGCGAGCCTCCAGGATAATGTCCTTGACCCTCTGAGATAAATCAAGTTGGTTTTGTTTTATGCAATTTTCCAAGCAGTTAGCTGTAGTGTTTTTAAGTTTGGATGCAGGGTCTTGTTATTGTTCTGCGTTAGAAGTAAAGGACATAGAGGTAGATGCCATGAATGCGTCCGAGACATGCTTCTCAGTAGCGGGTACCAATGTTGCCTTGGCCAGTCTGGAGCTATCAGAATTACCTTTGGCTGTTCCTCTCTGATCTTCAGTAGAACTTTGTACATCAAAGGAAGAGGTGGAAAGGCATATACTGTCAGGTCCTTCCAGCTGAAAGAAAGGGAGTCCACCCTCCAGGCAAGTGGGTGGTATACTCTTGAGCAAAATTTCTTCAGTTGGTGGTTGTGTGGGGAGGCAAACAGGTCCATCTCTGGTCTTCCCCATTTCTTTGGTATGGTTTTGAAAATATCCGGATGCAGCATCCATTCGTGAGCATCCGTGGTAGTTCTGCTTAAGCTGTCTGCTAGTGAATTCTCCTTTCCTGGTACAAATCTGGCCTGCAGTTGGATGTTGAGATTCAGGGCCAAGTTCCACAGGTCCATTGCCGTCCGGCATAGAGGGTATGAATGTGTGCCTCCCTGTTTGTTGATGTACCACATGACTGTGGTATTGTCCGTCCTTATCAGCAGGTGTCCTTGCTGGATGAATGGTCTGAATGCCTCGATTGCATGTTTCACTGCCAGCATCTCCTTTAGATTTATGTGTAGATTCAGCTGGGTTTGTGACCATAGGCCTTGGATGCACTTGTCTTCCATGTGTGCCCCCCAGCCTAGGTCTGAGGCGTCCGTGGTGATGGTCTGTCTTGGATGTGGTTTGTGGAAAGGCAGTCCTCTGTTTATCTGACAGGCCTGGGCCCACCACAGGAATTCTTTTTTCAGGCATGGAATGATTGGTATCTGGGCTTCTAGACTGTGTCTGTGTTGAGACCATACATTCTTTAGGTACCATTGCAACTTTCTCATATGCAGCCTGGCATGTAGGATCAATATTATGCAGGATGCCATGTAACCCAGGGCCTGCAGGACTTTCCTTGCAGTAAGCTGAGTTTGTCTTGTTAAGGCCATGAAATAGACTGGTAGTTGCTTTTGTTTTTCCTCTGTGAGAAAAGCCATTTGAGTTATTGTGTCCAGTTCTGCACCCAAAAATGTTATCCTTTGGGATGGCACTAGTCTTGATTTTTGTATGTTGACTGTGTATCCCAAGGCTTGCAGCAGTTGTATGACATTGGCCAAATCCTTTATTAATTTTGTCTTGTTGTCCGCTTGTATTAGGCAGTCGTCCAGGTATGGGTAGATTTGAATTCCCTGAAGCCTGCAATGAGCAATAACTGATGCCAGGCATTTCGTGAATACTCTGGGCGCAGTAGATAAGCCAAAGGGCAATGCTGAGAATTGATAATGCTCTGATCCTGCAAGAAATCTGAGGTGTCTTCTGAAATCTGGTCATATAGGGACGTGCAGGTATGCCTCCTTGAGATCTAGAGTCACCAGCCAAGACTCCTTGCCCAACATGGGAAGAAGTTGCTGTAGGGTCAGCATTTTGAATTTTGGAACAATGAGGTATGTGTTCAGTGCGGACAAATCGAGAATAGGCCTCCACTGATTTTCTTTTCTTGGTACAAGGAATAGTCTGGAGTAAAATCCTTGGCCTTGTTCCATAGATGGTACCTTTTCTATTGCTCTCATCCTTAGTAAACTGCTGATTTGTTTTAGAGCCTCTGATGTCTGGCTTGGTGGAAGGTTTGGCATTCCTCTCTTTTCTGGTAGAGCGTGGAAGTGAAACCTGTAGCCCTTGTCTATTGTTTGTAAAGTCCATTTGTCTCCTGTAATACAATGCCAGTTTCTTGAGAATAAGGCTAGCTTTCCACCCAAGGGTGCTTCCAGTTGTTCCCTGGTAGGCGGAATCAGAGCCAAGTCATTGTGTTTGTCCTGTAGAAGTGGTTGCAGTCGCATCTGTGACGGCACTTCTTTGGTTGGCAGGTTGCCACTGACGACCCCTGTAGGCACCCCTAGACTGACCTCTGCCTCTTGGGCGTCTATTTCTGCCTCTCTGTGGTCTGGAGGTGTCTGGAAAGGACCAATTCTTTGAAGGCCAATTTCTGCTAAACCTTGGAGGTTGGACCTGCAAAAAATCCTTGACTGTTTGGACAGATTTTGCTTTCTCTTCCACTTTCTTTAGAACCTCCTGTGCAGGGGAGCCAAACAAACTTCGCTTCTCCATAGGGGCCATCCAGGAGCTTAGACTTAACATGGTCTGGTAAGGATTGTTCTTTTAACCAGGCATGCCTTCGAATCACTGCTCCAGTCATAGCTGATCTAAATGAAGCCTCCAGTGCATCATAGCCACATTTTAAGAAATGATTACTGACCTGCTGAGAATTGTGTACCAAATCCTGAAGGGACTTACGGTCTAAAGGTTCAGGAGAGGCCAGCTTTTTATTCAGTTGATCTAACAAAAATTCCTGGTACTGAATCATGTGAAATTGACAGTTTAAAGCCCTGGCAGAAAGAGTAGCAGATGTATAAACCTTTTTACCCCATCTCTAATGCTCTAGATTCTCTTTCAGATGGTAGTGGGTTTTGGCAGAGGCAGCTGCAACACCTTTAGGGCCCTGAGAAATGGTTTCTGGGTCTGCAGCATGAGCTTTATACAAGTGGTAGTGAGAATCCGGGACCCTGTAGTATCTGTCAGGCTTTGCAGGGGCCGGGGGAAGAGAATCAGGGGCAGTACTGGCATCATTGTATGCATCATCAACAACTGAAAGTACAGGTGGAATGGCTAGAGGCCTATGCTGTGGTAAGTGTAAAAAAGTCCTTAGCCTTTTCCTAGAATCAGAAAAATCCTGACCCTGCCATTGGAAGTGTTCCCTCAGAGTGTAGGGTTTCCCCAAAAGAAAATTCCTCTGGAGGTGAGGCAGAAGGAATGGAGTCTTCTGCATCAGAATCCTCATAAGGTGAGTATGGGCCTTCCTGATGGTCCGATACATCTGAACCATCCGAGGAGTAGTCAGAGGACAGAGGTTCAGGGGGTTCAGTCCTAGGCCTCTTATCAAGAGGGGGTTGTGAGGCCCTATCTGGGTGAGGATGGGATCCCCTGATCAAAGAAATAAGGTCCTCAGCAAGGCTGAGAATCTGGGAACTAGAGGTAGGCCTGTGAGAGGGAGCTTTTGAAGGTAAGGCCTTGGAAAGTTTGGCTGCTTTAGCCCTGGAAAAGGCCTTGATAGACATAGAAGCAGGGGGTCTAGCTGCCCCACGTGCAGGAGTAGAGATGTCCAACGGAATAGTGTCAGACAACTTTTGTGTGCCTGCTTCAGCAGGAATTTCTGTAGCAGACTCAGCCATGGTCTGTGTGGCCTCTGTAATCGGAGGCATGCTTTCGGCCTAAGGGAGAACAGAGGTCTCGGTTTCAGCCGAAACCGAGACACTCGCGGTAGGCCTAACAGTGGTTTCAGCCGAAACCGCGGGCCGCGAGTGTCGGTCCTTTTCTTTGCGTTTTTTAGCTAAATGTGTAGTCGGAGTCTCCGACGGCATTTTATATGCAAAAGTGGAGCCAAAAAACTCTTCAGCAAACTCCGACCGATGTCTAAGAGTCCGTCGGTTGAAGGAAGCACAGGCTAAACAGGCTGATACGTCGTGGTCTGGGCCTAAGCAAGGAAGGCAATAAGAGTGGAAATCCTTATGAGGTATTTGTTTCCCACAAGTTAAACAATTATTTACTTTGACATCGGCTGAGGCAAGAAAGAGTCCCCAACGGGGTACTTAGCTTTTTAGAAGTCTTCGGTAAGCTGAAATCTCTGGATCTGACTGACCGGCACTTGCGAACAGCTTCTGCTTCGGGCACCGCGCGGCAAGAAAGACTGAGGAAAATGGCGTCGGCTGATGCCTTTATACCCTAGCAGCTATGACGTTGGGTGAAGTGCGACATCAGCCGAGGCCAGACCCAGACTTTGGAATCCGGCCGACCGAAGGGCTGCCTGAGGCAGGACAACCCATTTGTTAGGACTGCAGATGCATCCTTGAAGGACATCCCTACAGTGATGACTGCAACAGTGAAACACGATGAACATCTTGAATTTTCCTTGGCAGGAACCTTTGTGGTCTCTCCAACTGCTGCAGATGCTTGGAAAGGTACATACCAAAAGGAGCGCTGTACTCTATTAGCCTGAGGAGGAAAGAGTACAGGGAGGTTATAACTTCTTTTTTTCTGGAGGCAATGCCCTTATTTATGAGATGACCAATATAGAATGCCCTTCTTACTACTGTGGAGACATGGTGGTCAAAGGTAAAGTTGCTGTCAACCTGTGTGCCCAGATCTCTCACCACTGAGTACATACTTAAAGTGTTACTACTGATGTAGTAGTTAGCAGGAGCATCGCTCTTACTGAAAGGGATGATGATACATTTTTTTGCATTGAGTTTAAGGCCATGACTTTGGCACCAGTCATTTGTTTGTGCAAGACTCTCTTGTGGATGTTGACATCATTTGGAGATCCTATGACCACTCCCAGTTGTAGCCATCAGCAAAACTTTGTCAGCCACAGACCTTTAGTTTTTGCTTGTACTTCAGAGAAATAGATTCCAAACAGTAGAGGTCCCAGGACTGATCCCTGTTCCACCACTGGTTACAGATCTACTGTTGGAGGTGGATTCCCCTATTTTGACTACATGGGCTCTATCAGTGAGCCAGTTAGCAACCCATCTAATGATATAAGGGCTGATACCTAGCTGGGTGAGTTTGTCAATGATGCCTGAGTGGGGGATAGTGTCAAATGCCTTGGCTAAGTCTAGGTAGGCTGTATGCACAGATTTCCCCTTGTCCAGGGCCTTGTTGACTGTCTCCAAGAAGTCCATCAGGTTTAACAGGCAAAATCTCCCTTTGACAAATCCAAACTGAGTAGGGCCAAGTGTTTGGAGATTACCTATATCTTTGTTAAGGTCCATGAAGATTCGCTCCATGGGCTTGTAGATAATGTTAGTCAGGCTAATAGGTCCACAGTTCCCGGAGTTAGTGGAAGCATCACCTTTGTGCAAGGGAACAACAGCGGCCATATTTCATTTAGCTGGGACTAAGCCAGTGCTTTGAAAAGAATACCCAATGGTGTTACTAATTCTTGTTGGAGCCCATGTAGGATGCAGCCTGGCATGTTATCAGGTCCCACAGATGCTGTGTTTTTGGCATTAGAGAGGGCATTTACGATCTGCTCTTTAGAGATACAAGGCAGGGGACAGGTGGTAGGGATGTTATGTGGTACATGAGGTGGGGATAGGGGTGTAAAATTTTCTGTGTTTTTGGCATTAGAGAGGGCATTTATGACCTGCTCTTTAGAGATACAAGGTCGAGGACAGGTGGCAGGGACATTATGTGGTACATGAGGTGGGGGCAGAGGAATGAAATTTTCACACAACCTGTCGACCAACAGGTTAGCTATGTCCACAGGCTCAGAATATGTGGTATCATTAATTACCAGTTCAGTACAAATCTGGGCCTTTCCTTTTAGGTTACAGATGTAACTAAAGAATGCCTTATGGTTGTCCTTAGTTGAGGAAGCTAATTTAGATTCATAGTTTGCTTTGGAGGACTTGAAAATAAGTCTTATTTGCTTGTTTAAGCTGAGGAGGGAGTGTTTCCAGTTTAGGGCTCGCTCCTTCTTACTCTTAGATGGCAATTTCTTCCTTTTATTGTAAAGCCTGTTAATGGCAGTTGTCCACCAGGGGTTCCTATTGGAAAATTGAATTTACAATTGTTCGAATCAGTAAAGGTCGACCTTTAATGATCGAACAACTGAAAATTTGAAATGTTCAAAATGAAAACAAAAAAAAGAAAGAGAAAAAGTAAAGGGTGTAGGCAGGGGGGCTGCACCCCCCACACCCCCCCCCCACTACTTAAATATACCAACTCCCTTTCCACACCGTAGTGCATTAAAGTGCGATCTCGGAGTTGGTATATTTAAGTAGTGGTGTTAGTGCAGGGGCTTGCCCCCTGCTTTTTTTATTTTAGAAGTTACGGAACTTCGACGATCATATGGTGTTGTTCTGTAACTTTGATTTTCTAATAGGTAACTGTCCAACAGGCAGGTTTGCTCTTCATGAGGAGCCTGTGTTGGTCTTATCAGGTACGGATGAGTCAATGCAGTTATACAGGTGTTTGCATAAAGTATCGGTGTAGAACTTAGCATAGTTGCCAGTTCCATCCCAGGGGGGAAGTGCAGTCAAGCTACTTGTACCATCCCGTAAGAGGTTATAATCTGCTTTGGAGAAGATTTTTTTAGTTTAGTTGCTTCTGGGAGGTGGGGGTCAGGTGTGATAGCTACTTTGAAGGAGACTGATCTGTGGTCAGATCTCGCCAGGGAAGACCTCACAGCGGGGGTGCTACAGTGGTCCCCCATATTACTAAACAGCAGATCCAGGATGTTGGCACCCATTGTGGGGGTGTCAATCAGCTGGTCCAAGGCATTGGAGATAATGAAGTCAAGGAACCTTTGGGCAAGCGAGTTTGAGCATCAGTAATTTACCCAGTCAGTGGATGGGTAGTTAAAGTCACCCAAAACCATGGTGTTCAGATGTATCTTGATAGACTCAAGTAGATCCAAATAAGCAGAGTGGGTATCCTGATTCATGAAGGGCATCTTGTAGCCGATGATGACTTGAATAGGTATCCTACCAGCAGTTAATTGCACCTGAACTATCTGCAGGGAATCGTACTGTTTAACCAAAACTAGAGATGTATTTATCTTTTAACGAATATGGATACACCGCCTCCTTTAGTTTTCAGACAGCTGACCATGACCTTTTCCTTATCCAGCCTGGTGAAAGGGACATCTGTGTGTCGCACCATGGAATCACCTATGACTAATACGTTTGGGTTTTGCCTTAAGGTCTTGACAGGTGAGACATTGGTGCTTGAGTTATTATATGTATTGTGTTCTGCAGATAAAGCATTATGTGTAGCGTGCATATGCTTGTGTTTGGGAGGTCTCTGGTGTTTAGGTACGTTTCCGGTGAGGACCTCCACATATGCAGGTATGTGTGATGTGGGTTTGCGTGGAGTAGGAGTTGAGATGTGCATGCTGACAACCTGCTCACTGTCATACATATTGATTGGTATGTGTGCAACAGCATGGATTCAAAGTTCTTAATATAGTTGCATCTCTAACATGTTGAGTTTGTGTGGACTAAGAGTACAGGGTTGTTAGTTACCATGAGACAGTTGCTATACTGCCTCAGGATGCCCATGACCAAGCTGGCTGGAGAAACTGTGGGAAATTGTCCATCCATAGTGCTAGGTAAATTAATATGGTCATGAAAAGAGGTCCACTTAGGAATGGCTAGTGGATAAGAGGTGCTTTGGTACCTCTGAGGCTAGGCTTAGTGCTCCACCTGACAATGGAGCAGGGCTGCAAAAAACCTCTGGAGGACCACAAGCAAAGTGCTAAGGGAAAATTTAACAAGGAAAATGTTTGCATCTATAACTACCAACAGTAACCACTGCTATGCGGCAGTGCATGATGGTGCGCTACACACAAACAAGTGCAAACAAAAAATAATCCTTTTAACTCAAGCTAACCAATAAGGAAGCTCTCTCTGAGCTCTAGTCCAATCACCCTCAATTAGATGGGACCCAGAGAGCACTCTTCTCCCAGAAGGGTGCAGAAGGTCATTCACCAACAAAGATGACTTTAATTTGATGCTCGGAAGTTACAAAACAGACCCAGAAACAGCAAACCTGGAACTGGCCTACGCTACAGCTGAACTAGTACAGTATACAGCAAAATGTGGCAAAAAAAGAGCAGAGACAATTCAAACACACAGCAGAATGCAAATGCAAATTAAAAGTGCAATATACGAACAAAAACAGGCACATGTAGTTACTTGGAAGCAACGGCAGTCTCAGATCTTCCAGTAACTCGGTGAAGAGCTGGTTTTAGTGCTCTAGTCATACCAAACAATTTGTTTCACCAAGTCTGAATCTAGTCTACGCTATAAAATGCAGAAGTAGTAGAAATTCAAAGTGCATAAAATCAGTCACAACAGCTAAAAACAGTTTAAATAAAGCAGCAATTCCCAATTTAGAAGGGTGTAGGCCACACTCTCCCACCACAAGAGTCTAAACCACAACCCTCAATGTAAAATAACTGGTTTTCTTTCAGCTCAACTGATTACACCAGAACTAAGACACTTTCAGCACAGACACAATGAGCCTTCAACCAGCAATTCCCAGCTTAGAAGGGTGTAAGCTATCCTTTCCTCCACAAGAGTTTAGACCACAAATCTTTCTAATATAAAATAACTGGTTTGGAACCCACGTGCTTAAAATGGAACAAACAGACTTAGAACAACAGGCACAATAAGCCTTCACCCAGCAATTCCCAGCTCAGAACGGCAGAGGCTACCCTCTCCTCCCAGAAGAGTGTAGACCACAAACCTTAATGTAAAATAACTGGCCTGAAATCAAAGTCCTTAAACCAAAACTAAGAGACTTAGAGTAACAATTACAATTTAACCTGGGTAACAAGCTGTAATAAATGCAGCATAATAAATGTAATTGAACACTTAAGTACAAACAGCATAAACAAACTAAAGTAAAGTAGGAAGAAACACAAATACAGTAGAAGCAGCTGAATAAAGTGCAATGTTTTTAGTTAAGTAGAAAGGGAGGAAACAGAAGATGATTCAAGGTTAAGGAAACTAATGGGGTGGATCTTCCCAAATGATCTCACTGTACTGAATGGAATGAGCTGATGCGATGGGACTGGGGGGAGTGTCCAATATCAAATTTATAGCAGAGGTGGGCAACTCAAAACCAACCAATTTATAAGTATACAAGAACAGTTGGACAGGTGGGTGGGAAAAATAAAATGGAGACAGAATTAGAACAGAAGTAAGGATTCCTGCAGTATCAAGAATACTTGGAATTAAGTTCACTAACCTAGAGATATGTTCGCAAAACACAGCTTTTGCAGAACACTGTTAAGACAACAACCTAAGAGCAGTACAGTAACAAGCAGATGGAGTTTCTTTAACAAGCGAAGGCTGAAAAGAGTGATAAATGCAGCACAGGACTGTTATATATATCATTAAAAAGGTCAGAGCAAGTGCAAAAAAATATACTTATAAGAGCGAAGTGTTTCCAGATAGTTTTAGAAGAATCATTCTAATCCTCCAAAACTTGTAGCCAGCCACAGGTGAACAGCCAGGCACAAAAGAGCAGAATCTTACAAAATATAATTCTTTTAAACCAGCAAGATGAAAGACTTTTCTAAAGTTAAGCCCTCAGGCTAATCAAATAATAACACAAAAAACTATTAACCAGAAGTTACCACCTAAATAAAATGGAGAAAGAATCAGAACAGAAGTAAGGTTTTCTGCAGTATCAAGAATCCTTGGAAAGAAGTCCCTAACCCTGACATATGTCCACAAAACAGCTTCTGCAGGATACTGTTAAAACAACAGCCTAACAGCAGTACAGTAACAAGCAGATGGAGTTTCTTTAACAAATGTAGGCTGAAAAACAGTGATAAATTCAACCAAATAAATAAATGCAGCACAGGATTGTTAAATATCACTAAAACAGTTAGAGCAAGCGCAAAAATATATACTTACCAACTTTGTATTTCTTATGTCCACAGGCTCAGTATATGTGGTATCATTAACTATGGGTTCGGCACAAATCTGGCCCTTTCCTTTTAGGATACGGATGTCACTAAGAAAGCCTTATGGTTGTCCTTAATTGAGGAAGCTAATGTGGATTCATAGTTTGCTTTGGAGGACTTCACAAGAGGTCTTATTTGCTTGTTTAAGCTGAAGAGGGAGCATTCCCAGTTAAGGGTTCACTCCCTCTTACTCTTAGCAGGTTTGCTCTTCCTTGAGGAGTTTGTTTTGGTCCTATCAGGTACGGCCGAGTCAATGCAGTTATACAGGTGTTTGTATAAAGCACTGGTATAGCACTTGGCATAAATGCAAGTTTCATCTGAGGGAGGAGGTGCAATGAAGCTATTTATACCATCCTAAGAGGTTATAATCTCCTTTGGAGAATTTTTTTTAATTTAGTTGCTGTGGGGGCGGGGGGGGGGGTCACAACTTATAGTTGCTTTTAATGAGACTGATGTGTGCTCAGATCTCACAAGGGGAGACCTCACAGTGGGGGTGCTACTGTGGTCCCCCATACTGGTAAGCACCAGATCCAGGATGTTGGCACCCCTTGTGGGAGTGTCAACCAGATGGTCCAAGCCACAGGAGTTAATGAAGTCGAGGAACCTTTGGGCAAGTGAGTTTGAGCAAGAGTAATTTACTCAGTCAATGCATGGGTAGTTAAAGTTGCTCAAAACCATGGTGCTCGGATGTATCTTGATACACTCAAGTAGATCCAAATAAGCAGAGTGGGTGTCCTGATTCATGAAGGGGGTCTTGTAGTTATCAATGACTAGTATAGGTGCCCTACCAACAGTTAAATGCACCTGAAGTATCTCCAGAGAATCATACTGTTTAATCAGTCTGGAGGTGTACTTATCTTTAATGAATACTGATACACCGGTCTGAATATGTGGAAGGAGTTAGAGCCCAATATGGCTGGGGTGCTCTCCACGGTCTTGAAGTAGTCTCCATGACTGCACAATGTCTACATCTTCCAATGTGAGGACGGCTTCCAGTTAGTGCAATTTCATGTTAAGACTCCTAGCATTTAGCAGCATAGTCTTGAGGTCGTTTTAGACAAGAGTTTTTACGTTGGAAATATTGTCCTTGAGACACTGCCTAAAAAGGTACTATGGGGTTGGCAACAGCCTTAGCCAGTAGCTGAAATCCCAGGGGTGACAGATGAAGACCATCTCTGGCAAAGCATAACGGTCTGTCGATAATGTCATCTCAGACTGACAGATACTGGATCCCCTTAGAATGACACCAGAAACTAAACCAATTACCGAAGTCAATCATTTTGTGTTGGTATTGAGGCATCATCCTAGGTGAAGGTAAAACGCTGCTTAAGGCTAGGGACATACCTGCCTGAGACGCACAGAAATCTCAGTCATGTCTCTCTTCATATAGTCCAGAGAATTACAAATAAAGTCATTCACATCAAAATGGAGTATGATGGAGTAATAAGAGTACCTGTTGTTGAGAGACCTGAGTGCATGTGTGATATGGCGGATCCTAGCACCTGACAGCTAACCGTGACCTTTTCCTTATCCAGCCTAGTGAAAAGGACATCACCTATGAGTAACATGTCTGGTTTTGCCATAAGGACTTCACAGGTGAGACACTGGTCTGTGAACTATTATGTATATTGTGTTCTGCAGAGGACGTATTGTGTGTAGCTTGCTTGTGTTTGTATTTGGGAGGTCTCTGGTGTTTAGCTATGTTTCTACGGATTATCTCCACATATGTAGGTATGTGCGATATGGGTTTGGGTGAAGTAGAAGGTGAGGTTTTCATGCAGACATCTGCTCATTGTTATATGTATTGACTGGTGTGTGGGAGAGCATGGATTCAAGGTTCTTAAGAAAGTTGCATCTCTAACATGTTGAGTTTGTATGGACTGGGATCAGATGGTTTTAGTGAACATAAGGCTACACTGCCTCAGGATGCACAAGTCGACCAGGATGGCTGGAGAAATTGTCCATCCATAGTGTTAGGTAAATTTATATGGTCAGGAAAAGAGGTCACACTTAGAAATAGCTAGTGGGTGAGAGATGTGTTGGTACCTCTAAGGCTAGAATTACTGCTCCATATGACAGTAGAGTAGGGCCATGAAAAACCTCTGGAGGACCACAAGTAAAGTGCTAAGGGAAAATTTAACAAGCAAAACTTATACATCTATAGCCACCAACAGTAACCACCGCTACACGGCACTGCACGATGGTGCGCTACAAGCAAACAAGCACAAACTCTGGGCTTAAATAAAACAAGAAACAACCCTTTTAACACAAACTAGCCAATAAGAACACTTGATTAAATAGGACCCAGAGAGCACTCTCCTCCTACAAGGGTGCAGAAGGGCCTTCATCAACAAAGATGGCTTGAATTCGATGCTCAGAAGTTACAAAAGAGACCCAGAAACAGTAAACCTGGAAATGGGCTATGCTACAGCTGAACTAGTACAGTATACAGTAAAATGTGGCAAAAAAAAAAAAACAGCTCAGACAATTCTAACAGACAGTAGAATGCAAATGCAAATTAAAAGTGCAATACAAGAGCAAAAAAAGGCACTTGTAGTAAGTTGGAAGCAATGGTTGCCTCAAATCTTTCAGTATCTCAGTGAAGAGCTGGTTTTAATGCTCAAGTTATACCAGTTTAGATTCAGCAAGTCTGAATCTGGCCTATGCTATAAAATGCAGAAGTACTACAAATTCAAAGTGCAAGAAATCAGTCACAACAGCAGAAAACAGTTTAAATAAAGCAGGAATTCACAGCAAGTCCCAGCTTTGAAGAGTGTACGCCACACTCTCATAGGTTCATAGGTAGGTACTAGGCTATCGGCCCAAGGGCCTACGTAAACCTAGCCAGCAAGGTTCCATAGCTTACGCCACCCAAGAAAGTTATTTTCCTGTGCAACTGTCCAGGAGAGACACAGAAGTGAACCCCGGGGTGTATTTCCTATTTCCCATCCACTCAAGATTTTTCTTGAACAGCGCTAATGAAGAACTTTGTTTGACATAGATGGGTAGCTTGTTCCAGAGTATAGGAAGTCTCTGGGACAGGAATCTATCCCTCCAGCGGGTCCTGTTTATTGTGGTGACAAGGTTTAGGTCCCTAGAGCATGTAGCTCGAAGGGATTGGGATTTCTTTAGGTGTAGCATGTTCAACAGCTCTGGGTTTGACATAGCTTTATATGTTAGGCAGAGATCACCTCAGAGTAGGCGATATGCTACGGAGTAAAGCTAGAGTTTTTTGAGGCGGTCGGTGTAGGGCATTTGATTGAGGCCAGTAATCCTCTTTGTGAGGTACTTCTGTGGCCTTTCCAGCTGCTGCAGATGTCTTGTGAGGTACATTCCAAAAGGGGCGATGTACTCTATAATGGGTCTAATGAGTGATGAGTAGAGGGGAACAATGACCTTGTTTTTACTGGATGAAAACCCTTTTATGATGAGGTGTGCCACGTAGAAGGACTTGCTGACTACTGTGGCGATGTGACTATCAAAGGAGAGACTACTGTCCACCTGGGTCCCAAGGTCTCTTATCACACATTCGGTGTTAAGTAGATTGCTGCCTATGTGGTAGTTCATGGGTACAGAGTTTTTACCAAAGGGGATGACACAGCACTTTTTGGCATTGAGCCTGAGGCCATGGCTCTGACACCAGGCATCTGTCTCAGTGAGGCCCTTCTGTAGGATGTCCACATCATCTGGGGACTTGACTATGGCTCCTAGTTTGCAGTCATCTGCGAACTTTGTTAGCCAGAGGC
Organism: Protopterus annectens; assembly: GCF_019279795.1. Lineage (NCBI taxonomy): Eukaryota > Metazoa > Chordata > Ceratodontiformes > Protopteridae > Protopterus > Protopterus annectens. Next base: position 208,505,072 of record NC_056728.1, on the reverse strand, counting down.
CTTCTGTGTTAGCCTGTACTTCACAGAAGTAGATACCAAACAGGAGAGGTCCCTGGACGGAACCCTGTGGTGCTCCACTTGTCACTGCTTTGAGGTCAGATTTGGAGTCTGCAACTTTTACATGTGGGTTCTGTCAGTGAGCCAGTTGGCAACCCATCTTGTGACGCAGGGATTTATACCTAGTTTAGTGAGTTTAGCTATAATTCCAGAATGGGGGATGGCGTCGAAAGCCTTGGCGAGGTCAAGATAGGCTGTGTGAACCACCTTACCCACGGCTTTGGTGACTGGCTCAAAGAAGTCGATCACAAACCCGAACTGGGTGGGATCCAGAGTTTGGAGGTTACCAATGTCTTTGTTTATGAGTTCCATGATGATACGTTCCATGGCCTTGCAGACCAGGCTCGTCAGGCTAATAGGTCGATAATTCCCGGGATCAGTGGTGGCTCCCCCTTTGTGGAGTGGGATAAATGTTGCTGTGCGCCATTCAGTGGGCACAAAGCCTGATGCAAGGCTATTATTGAACATGGTGCTTAAGTGGGGAGCCAGTTCGTTCTGAAGTTCGTGTAAAACGCAGCCTGGGAAGTTGTCCGGTCCCATGGATGCTGTGATTCTGGCTTCAGAGAGTGCAGCTTTTATCAGCGTAGTTGTGATTACAGGGACTCTGCATTCTTCCTGTATTGATATGGGCCCTTTAGTGGGTGGGGGGGGGGGGGTAAAGTTAGCACTGAACCTATCTGCCAGGATGTTGGCAATATCAATTGGTTCTGTAATTTTCGTGCCTTTGTACTGTAACTCAGAGCAGATCTGGGTGTGGCCATCTAGATTCTTGACATAGCTACAGAATGCTTTGTGGTTGTCCTTGGAATTAGTGGTGACTTTTTCGTAGCTAGCTTTGGAGGATCTTATAAGGGATCTCAGCTTCATACTGAGGCTGACCAGGGAGCTCCTCCACTCATGGGATTTTACTCTCTTTTGCAACAGTTTCTTCCTTCTGTTGTACAGTTTGTTTATGGCAGGGGACCACCAGATTGGCTTCCTTTTTTTTTTTTTTTTTTTTTTTAGAGGATAGCATCTTGGTTCTGTTTGGGATAGCACGATCCATGCACTCGTGCAAGTGCTTATAGAGTGCATTTGTATAGGATTCAGCAGTTGTAACTGTATTGTCCATCTGCATGGGTGCCATGAAGTTCACCACTTCTGTCTTAAGAAACATGAAGTTGGCTTTGGAGAAATTTTTTACTGTGGTTTCCTTAATGGAGGGTGGGGGCGGGATGTGGATATCAAGGGTGATAAGCTTATGGTAAGATCGGACCAACGAGGAGTTGACTTCAGGTGTGGAACACCGGTCACTCATGTTGGCAATGACTAGGTCTAGGATATTGTTGCCCCTGGTGGGGGAGTGGATAAGTTGATCTAGGGCATTGGAGTTTATGAATACCAGAAAGCGCTGAGCTAAGTAGTTGGTACACGAGTAGTTTTCCCAGTTAATGGTGGGGTAGTTGAAGTCGCCCATCATTAGGGTTGTTTGGTTGAACCCTAATATTTTACAGTACATCAAGAAAAGAGGAGTGGGAATCCTGGGGCATTGTGGGGGGGTCTGTAGCAAGCTACAATTGGATTGCAGTTTTGCCCACAGTTAGCTGCACTTGGATAACCTCGGATGCATTATGCTGAGCAACTAGCCTGGAGGTGTGGATATCCTTAATGAATATGGACACACCTCCGCCTTTGGTGTTTCGGTCCAGGTTACATGGCCGAAAAGTATGGTATGAGTTATAGTCTGGTAGTGCAGGGGTGCTCTCTGGAGCCTTGAACCAGGTCTCAGTCACTACACAGATATCGATGTTTTCCATTTTAAGGAGTGCCTCGAGTGAGTGCATTTTGAGATTTAGACTTCTAGCATTGAGTAGCATTACCTTCAGTTTTTGCTTGCCTGTTCCTGTTATGGTGGTAAATTTATTTGAACCCTGCCCAAAAAAAGGCACTATAGGGGCAGCAACAGCCTTAGCCAGTATCTGGAATCTCAGGGGCGACAGGTGCAGGCCATCTGTGGCAAAGCATTCTTGTTTGTCGACCATGTCATCGCAAGCAGACAGATACTGGATCCCCTTAGAATGACACCAGAAGCTTAGTCTATTGTTGAAGTCAATCATTTTGTCCTTGTACTGTGGTATCATTCTGGGTGATGGCAGAATGCTACTCAGGGCTAGGGTCATACCTGCCTGGGCTACAAGATCGGAACTCCCGCCACAAGAGTCTACACCATAAACCCACTTAATGTAAAACAACTGGTTTTGGAGCCCAAGTGCTTAAATCAGAACCATGACACTTCAGAATAACAGATGCTATAGCCTTCAACCAGCAATTTCCAATTTAGAAGGGTGTAGGTTTCTCCTGCAACAATAATTTAGACCACAAATCTTCCTAATGTAAATAACTGGTTTGGAACCCAAGTGCTAAACCAAAGACACTTACAGGTACAATAAGTCTTTACCCAACAATTCCCAGCTCAGAAGGGCAGAGGCTACCCCCTGGGCCTCCCACAACAGTGTAAATCACAAGCCTTCTTAATGTAAAATAACTGGCCTGAAAGGCTAAGTCCTTAAACCTAAGAGGCTTAGAAAAACAATTACAATTTAATCAGGCTAACGAGCAGTAATAAATACAGAAGAATAAATGCAAATCACCACTTTTAAGAGCAACTCAAAAGCCACCAAGTTTTAAGAAAACAGTTGGGTCAGGTAGGTGGGAAAAATAAAATGGAGACATTGCAGAAAGCCTCACTGTTCTGATATCAGGAATCCTTTGAAATAAGTTTACTACCCCTGATAAATGTTCACAACACACAAAAACTTTGCAAAACCTAGAAATATTTTAGCAAACTCAAAACAGCTTTTGCAGAATACTGCTAAAACAACAACCTAAGAGCAGTACAGCAACAAGCAGATTGTAGATCAATATACATGTATATACCTTTAAGAAGCTATCCAAGGGCTTGCACAAGTGTATAAATACTGAGCACATGCAAGCGAGACTGCCATTCTGTAGTTAGCTGTTGAGATGTAAGTATGTATGTATGTAAGCTCTGTCTGTTAACTAGTTCGTTCATATTTAATGATGCTGCTATCCATCCTGATGTCTTTGTATGTATTAAACCATCTGAATGAAACCCCAAGCCTTATTGTTATATGTGTTAGAAATGAACAAGCGACATAGTGTTAGAAGTGGCATGTGTAAAAGGACATGGAGTTAGAAGAAGCATACCTATTTGGCATGGATTCAGAAACGGCTTGGCTAAAACAACTTAAGGCACTTGTTTAGATCTGGTGGAATACACAGGAGTGGATCATTCCCAAAATGCGCAAACTTTGCAAAACAGGTCAGAAATAAATTTAGATATTAAAAGTTACTCAGCACCATTTCTTTTTGCATATGAAACGAGGCATACAGAACATTCTAGATAATATTTGCATAAACAGATATGTACGATATTGATAAAAATATTCAAATTACTATGGAAAATGTTTGAAATAAAGTCTGAATTGCATAAAACAAATAAAATAAAGGGAAACAACAGCATTTTCGCAAAGCATATGCATCTTCGTATTAAGCAAAGATATCCAAGTTATCAGAAGTGTATAAAGTGTCCACATGTTTGTGCAGTGTTACAGTAAAGTTATTTCGAAAAGTACAGCCATTACAATGCATATTTCACAAAGTACAGCCATTAGAAGGCATATTTTACAGAATACAGCCACTACAAGGCATATTTCGCAAAGTACAGTATTTTGAAGAGTTTATTGTGCATTTGGGTGTTGTCACATGCTCACAGAACAGATTGTACATAATTACAAGGGCTATATTATCAGTGTGTTTGTATGTACTTATTGGACATGGCAGATGGATTTCAAAAACCCAGTGCACTTGTGTTTGACAGTAATATTGCTGCAAACTGGAGAGTGTTTGAGCAAGAGTACGACTTTCTTACAGGCTTCATTTTCTGATAAAGATGACTGTACAACGGCATTTAGTCTGCTTAATTTAGCTGGATCAGAAGCCATAGAAAGGGAACACTTATTTGTGTATGCACCTGCCATCTATACAGGAGAGGGGAAAAAATGTCATAATGTATCAGCTGAGTCAAGGGAGGACTCAGAGCGCTTAAAACGTAAATTTAGACAAATGTTTAACCCCAGACAAATGTTGCAATGGAAAAGCACTTATTTTAAACAATGGATCAAAAGCCTGGTGAAACTTTTGCAGCATATATAACTGATCTGAAAAATAAAGCTGAAACATGCAGATTTGGTGATTTAAAGGATGAGTTGATAAAATGTGTGGCATAAAAGATGATGCTGTGAGAAAGATTTTGCTTGGTGACAGTGATTTAATTTTGAGTAAAGCCATTGAGATTTGTAAGCTATACAAGCTCACAGAAAAGCACACAAATATGCTTACAAATGAGAACAGCTCTACAAGGCACAGTGATAAAAACTCATGTTGATAGTATGCAGCATGTTATTAAACGAAACCAGCCTAAGCACATGGCAGCAACAGTAACCCCTGCAGCACTCAGTGGTAAACCCCAGAACATTCTAGCAAATTCCAGACTTCGCACAGTCACAGAGAAATAAGAGTGAGTCAGTAAACTCAAAGCATGGGCCACAACCCAGTTTAATTTCCAAGTGTCGTAATTGTGCTGGAAGTCATGAATGTAAAAGGGAAACAGTGTTAGGCTTTTGGTCATTAGAGCCACAGATGTAATAAATGGAATAATTTCAAAAGGTTTTGTAAATTAAAAGGCCCACATTCTTTTATTAAAAGGGAATATTTTAAGAAACGAGTTCATCAATTAGAAAGCTATGGAGTAGGGTCGCAGGCCACTCTTTATGTTGATGGTGTGTCAATGCTTCATGAACCAGTCAATGTAGCAGATTTAAGGGCCAAGTATGAAGTATTCTGTACTGTTCGGATAAATGGCAAACCCACAGAGCTTAAAGTTGATACAGGTTCCAAGTGTAATGTTATTTGTGCAGAAACATTTGCCAGAGTGTGTAAAAATGAAAGGCTTGATTTGGCAAGGTGTGCAAAGCTTGTTGCTTATGGAGGTGAAGATATTCAAACTGAAGTTTCAGTAGTGCTTTCATGTTCCTCTGCTAGCTAGAAGCTACAACTTGTTATTTTATGTGATCAAGAGGCATGGCCAGTCATTATTAGGGCTCAAAACAGTTTGAGAATGGGACTGCTTTCATTTACTAAGGAAGTCCACCATGTTGGATTAACAGACCACTACTCTAATTTTGCCTGGTACATTTTTTCTACCTATGCTGATCTTTTCCATGATAAACTAGGCAAACTTCCAGTTGTGTACTCCATGAAGTTAGACCCAGAGGTCAGTCCAATTATCAGGCCAGCATGTAAAGTTCCAACAGCCATGCAGGGCAGAGTTAAATAAAATGCTGAGACAAGGTATGACTTGTAGGATTGCCACCCCTCCGTTTTTTTTCCGGACTATCCGGAAATCAAACTGATTCTCCGGTAGTCTGGAAAACACTGTACAAACTCTGGTATTCTGTTTCAAAAAGGAAACAGACTATCGGAGTTTGTAAATCTGCTCATTTACTATGCTTTTTTTTTTTTTTTTTGTTTTTTTTTTTTTTACAAAAAAAACATAGCAAATCAGCGGAAAGCAGGCAGTAGGAATGGAAAAAGAGGGTGTTCCCTGCCGAGTGATGTCACCGTGACATCACAAAATGGGAGGAATGTGGGCAGGGTGGGATGGGCAGGGTTACTGATGACGCGAGGGGTGTGGCTTTACTCCGGTTTTAGCCACGATGGAAAGTGGCAACCCTAGTTATTTGTCCAGTTGAAAGTCCATCTAATGGGTATCTTCCATGGTGGTAGCTCATAAGAAAAGCTCAGACGACATCAGAATATGTAGTGACCCACAAGATTTGAACAAAGCATTAAAAATACCTCATCATCCAATGTGCACAATCGAAGTTACAGCCTGGATGCCAAATATCACTATTTTTTCTGTCTTGGATGTAGAGAGCTCATTTTGGCAAATTCAACTTGACAAACAAATCCTCAATGCTCACTACATTTAGTACTCCTTTTGGTGGGTATAGATTTTTGAGAATGCCATTCGGGATAAATTCTGCAAGTGAAGTCTTTCAGTGTGCAAAGGAGCAAATTTATTCTGAGTATCCTTCTGCTATTATAGTAGTCGACATACTAGTAGGAGGTTGTGATCAAGAAGAACATGATAGAAACTTCGGAAAAGTTCTAAAAAGGGGACATCAAGTGAATCTGAAGCTCAGCCCACACAAATGCAAGTTCAGGCTACAAGCAGTTACTTATGTTGGTCATTTATTTACGAGTACAGGCTTAAGGCCAGATCCTTCAAAACAAATAAGAAGTTATGTACCTACCATAACGTTCCATGTTAGTTGTCTTCTCTCGCCTTCTTTCTTGCTTGATGGGTTCGGAGCCGATCCTCGGCTCCGACTTGGCACTTGCTAAGCTCGAGAGTCACTTTTACCAGCTCGAGGCAGCCCCATATCCCATGATGCAAGGCGGTAAGTACCCAGATCTCGTTTGATGACAAAGGGCAATAGCACCAAGCATAAATACTTCCCAAAGGAAGAAAGAAAGCCTACAGGATGAAAGAAGGACCAGCTCTGAATGGTCTTCAGCATAATAATCTCTTGTAGAAAGGTCTGTCCAGGCCTGGGGGAAGGAGGGAGGGTCGCAAGAAAGAAGGCGAGAGAAGACAACTAACATGGAACGTTATGGTAGGTACATAACTTTATGTTAAGTTGTCAATCTCGCCTTCATTCTTGCTTGATGGGACCGCGTCCCTAGCACCTCTATCCTGGGTGGCTCAATGGAACAGACTCTTGAGGACTGTAGAGCCAAAACTGGCTCTGTCCCTGGAGGCCAAGTCCAATTTGTAATGGGAAACAAAAGTATGAGGAGTGGCCCAAGTGGCCGCTGCACAAATAGTGTCTAAAGGAAGTCTAGCTTGAAAGTCTGTAGAAGTGGCTAAGCTCCTAGTTGAATGTGCTTTAGGTTTTGAGCACAGCTGTTTTCCCCTGAGCAGATACATTTCAGAGATGACAGAAGAAAGCCATCTAGACAAAGTCACTTTAGAGACAGGAAGGCCTTTCTTGTTATCCGCATAGGAAACAAAGAGTTGATCGGATTTCCTAAATTGTTTAGTTCTGTCCAAATAATATCTGAGTTGGCGGTGGACATCAAGATAATGTAATTTTTGTTCCGATCTGTTTGAATAGTTTGGAAAAATACAGGAGACCAATGGATTGATTCAAATTAGTCTTTGAGGCGACCTTAGGCAAAAAGGTCGGATTAGTTCTCAATGATACTCTGTCCTTGTGAAAGACCAAATAGGGGGGTCGAACCGATAGAGCATGAAGTTCAGACACCCTCCTGGCCGATGTAATAGCTACTAGGAATAATGTTTTCCAAGAAAGAAATTTTAGGGAGCATGAAACAGCTGGCTCGAAGGGGGGGAGAATCAAGGACGTCAGCACTAAATTTAGATCCCATGGAGGAGGAGGATTCCTGATTGGAGGCTTTAGCAGGAAAATTCCTTTCAAGAAGGCTCTACAAAGCCTATGGGACATAATATTGTGATCTGCGATCCCGACATGAAAGTTCGAGATAGCAGCCAATTGAACTCTAACTGTGGAAGAAGAGCAGCCTGCATGAAAAATCTCCGCTAAGAAGTCCAAAACTGCCTGAACTGGGGCAGTGAAGGGATCAATATTCTTGGCTTTAGCCCAATAAGAGAAACGTTTCCATTTGCTTGTATAAATCCTCCTGGTAGAGGATTTTAAAGAAGCTACTATGATGTCTCTAACAGGGTTAGAGATCAAAGGAAGCCTGGCTAAGGAAGGAAGTGGAGCAACCATGCTGAGAGGTTGAGAGAAGGGATAGACCGGTGTAGCTGACCGAATTGGTGAACCAGAAGGTCTGGCACTGGGTCCAGATGCCACGGCTGCACCAAAAGGTGACGATGGAGGAACGGAAACCAAATTTGTTGAGGCCAATAAGGAGCAATGAGAATCATTTTGGCTCTCAAAACGGTAGCTTTCTGGATAACATGAGGGATCAGAGGAAAAGGAGGAAAGGCATAAAGAAGTCCCTGGGGCCAATCCTGGGTCAGAGCGTCTCTGGGGGGATGGCCTGACAGAGGGAAGAGAGAGAAGAAGTCTGGGCATTTGCTGTTTTGGGGAGTAGCAAAAAGATCGCAACATGGGTGACCCCATTTCAGAAAAATCTCCTCCACTATAGATTGCTTGAGAGACCACTCGTGAGGCATGAGAATAGCTCTGCTCAATCTGTCCGCTAAAATGTTGGTTTTCCCACGGATGTGCGTTGCTACCAGAAACCGATGAGAGGAGATTGCCCATTGCCATAGTCTGAGCGCTTCTCGACACAAGGGGTAGGACTTGGTTCCGCCCTGTTTGTTGATATACCAAACTACAGACATGTTGTCTGTGTGGGCTGCAATTGTCCCTACAGGAAGAGAGTCGTTGAGGGCTTGCAACGTTAAAAGCACTGCTCTCATCTCTAGGACATTTATGTGCAGGTGGTACTCGAATGGTTGCCACGTCCCATGAACCATCCTGCCCTGATAATGCCCCCCCACCCGATCAGGGAGGCATCCGTGGTGACAGTGGCTACTGGGGATGGGGGTACAAAGTGTCTGCCTTGGTGAATCTGGGGAGAAGTGATCCACCAAGCAAGATGATTTTTGCAAATCTGTGTCACCAGAATTTGGTGACGCATTGGAAGTTGTTGTTAAGACCACTGAGTGAACAACATCCACTGAAGAAGGCGCATGTAGAAGCGAGCCAGGGGAAGAAGAGTAATGGCCGCAGCCATGAGACCTAATACCTTTAGAACCATTCTGGCCTGTACTTTCTTGTTGGCTAGAATGATCCTGACATGACTTTGAATGTCTGAAACTCTTTGGTCTGTAAGGGTAGCTGACATCCGAACAGTGTTTAAGTTTGCACCTATGAAAGTAATAGACTGGCAGGGCAATAAGGATGACTTTTCGAAGTTGATCGAGATGCCCAAATGAGAACAAAGATTTATTGTGTAATCCCTGGCTTGAACAAGCTGATGCCTGGTGGTGGCTGACAGGAGCCAGTCGTCGAGATACGGAAACACCTGGAATCCTTGACGTCTCAGGTGAGCCGTGACCACCTGCCATGCATTTGGTGAACACTCTGGGGGCCGTGGTGAGACCAAAGGGCAGGGCTCTGAACTGGAAATGACTGGACCCCAGCCGAAAGCGGAGAAATCTCCTGGAGCGTCTGTGAATTTTTATGTAATAGTACGCATCCTGAAGATCTATTGAGCACATCCAGTTGTCCTTCTGCAAGAAGGGCAGAATCGACTGAAGAGTGACCATTCGGAATCTTGTCTTCCTCACAGACTTGTTGAGTCTGCTGAGATCCAATATTGGTCTCCAGTCTCCCGTCTTTTGGGGACCAAAAGAACCTTGAGTAGATTCCGGGCTCTGAATAGTCTGTTGTAACTGGCTGAATGGCTCTTTTTGCAGTAGTTTTGAGACTTCTAACTCTGCAATTTCCCTTAGACCGGTGGTACATCTGGAAGGGAATTTGAGGGATAGAAAGGACTTTCCTCGAAAGGAATTTTGTAACCCTCGGATATGATCGACTGTACCCATCTGTCTTGAGTGAGAGAACGCCAGGCTTCTGGGTACAGCGATAGTCTTCCCCCGACTGCCTCCAAGGAGGGACAGCCGGGCAACATCTCAGGGATGCTGAAAGGGCTTGTCAGAGAGAGACTCTCTGTTTCCCTGGTTTTGTGGACCCCCTCTGCCTCTAGAGCGGCGTCTGTTGTTGTTACCCCCCCTGCCTCTAGGGGTAAACTGACCACGTGAATCCGGCGTGACTTCTTGGGATTTGCGGAACCACATTTTGCCACCCTTCTGTCCTTTGGGATAAGGTTTAGAAGGGGTGGAAAAACGGACTCCTACGGCAGAAAGAGTTTTGCCGTCCTGCTCACACCTGGTCAACGTTTCCTTCACTTGAGGGCCAAACAAAGCTGACCCATCAAAGGGAGAGTTTGTGAAGGACGCCTTAAAGGGATCTGCAAAATTACATAGCCGCATCCAGGCTTGGCGTCTAAGAGCCACACCTGTACCTGCGGCCCTACTCGCTCCATCAGCAGCATATGATATAAGCCGCATGGAGGAGTTTGCAATGGAGTTAAGGGTTCCTAGCTGCGAAGCAATTTTTTCCTGAGCCCCCGCAGCTGTAGGATCCTGCACAACTTCACCTAGCTCCTTAAGGATATCACTTTGGTGTCTGGTGAAGTGACAAAGTTCAGCGAACGCATAGCAAAGGTCGCTGAAGAAAACATCCGCTTACCATATCTATCCATGGTCCTAGAGTCCTTATTAGGAGGATGGACAGGTACAGAAGGATCTGCAAGTTCCTTCTTGGTGGCAGCCGCCACCACCATGGCATCAGCGGGGACACCTTTTGTAAGGAATTGCTTGTCCGACGGGGCAGTGATAAATTTAGAAGGCCTCCTAGGGACAGGCTCTACAGAGTCAGGAGCAGTCCACGCCTTTCGAGCAATAACCTGCATAAGGGGGTCGAAAGGCGGAGACACCCAGGAGGTGGAGGGCCGAGATCCAAACGCCTCCAGGTATACTGAATCATCCTCAGAGGGATTATTGGTGGGCCAGTTTCCCCTCTTTCTAAGGAGTTCTAGGATGTCTGAGAAGGAGACATCCTCAGAGGGGGATCTTGGGGATCCCTCTGACTCATCTAAGTCAGTATCTGAAGTGATAGACTCGGGGGAGTCTACGTGTTACCTCTTACATGTCCTCTTCCGCGGAGGATCCCCCGACAAATCAGGAGAATCCTCGGAAGAGGGGGATATTCCCAGTGGGGAAACCTGAGGTGGAGGATCTCTGGGTCCTGGAGCAAGAGAAGTGGCAGAGATGTCAACAGGCACCATAGAGGGAGGAGCTAAGGGAATAGACTGCTGGCTGAGACCAGTGGCCAGCACACTCTTCATTACTTCGAAGGCCCCCCTCCCAGGAAGGTCCGAGAGAACCCGCTCTGAAGAACTAGGAACTCCAGAACCCACCGAAAAGGAAGGCTCCGAGGCAGATGTCGGAGCCGAGCTCACCAAGGCCGAGGCTCCAAGGGGAAGAGTGGGCTCGGACAAGGGTCCGATGCCACTCACCCCCTCGGAGACCAGGGAAGCCCGGCCACCGAATCCCTCTAAGGAAGGTCTCGAAGAGGAGATAAGAGTAGAGGCTGAAGGAGCAGAAGGGAGTATCTGTCCCTCAGCCATAGCAGAAACCATTCCCGAAGACTCCAACTCCAATCTCTGAGGAAGAGTTGAAGGAGGAACTGCAATGGGGTGTGGACTAATAGTCGTCTGCTGAGACGGACTATGTAGCATTTGGGCCAGTGCCTGTGACTTTAGTAATCTACTGACCACTCTCTCCAAATCATGGTCAGAAAGCCTGAATGACCTTGAAGATCGGCTCAGATGGCTCCGCTCAGAGAGGAGAGGCGAAGCCGGAGCCGAAAGTATCGGCTCCAAGGAAGGGGACCTAGACCTCTTCCTCGAAGGAACCATCGGAGCCGATGAAACTACTGAAACTGTCGGAGCCGACAACTTATCGGCACCAACAGGTAGCTTCGATGCATCGGCTCCAGCCGGAGCCGATACGGCCATAAATGTAAGGGTGTCGGAGCCGATCGGAGCCAACACCGATGCCTGGGCCACATGGTGGTCGGAACCGATCGGAGCCGACACCGAGTGGCCGAACCAGAGTCGGCACCGATAGCCATCGGTGCCGAAGGTTTAGGTAACCCAGAATCGGCTCCAGCCGGAGCCGATCTCGACTCTGAATGAGTCGGAGCCGAGGCCACAGGCTTGGACACAGAAGCCTGGGCCTTGGAAGACTTAGAAGTCTTAGATGGGGCCGACTTAGCCGGAGAGCCCTCCGGCTTAAGAAGCCCCTCAAAATCAATTTATTTCTTCTTTCCTGCAGGACTCTCTGGCTAAAAGAATGACATATAGCACAGGAGTCCTGCAGGTGAAGAGGCCCCAGACAGTACAGGAAAGAAGTGTGACCGTCTGTCAGAGACATCTTCTGACAGCACGAGTCACACTTCTTAAAGCCTGAGACCCTTTCTTTAGACATGGTGTAAAACACACACACACACACACACACACACACCAGTCCGAGAAATTAAATTAAATATACCAAAAGGTATCACTAACAGACACACACACACACCCTAACAGGGGGGGGGGGATGGGATGGGTGAAAGTCTGACTAAAAGTTATGAGGAGACAGGGAAAATTTCAAGTTAAAACTAATAATTTAATTTTTTTTTGTAAAAAGGGGCTAAAATAGTAAAGTAACAATTCACTTACCAGGAGCTGGTAAAAGGAGGACCTCATCAGCGAAGCGGCAAACGAGATCTGGGTACTTACCGCCTTGCATCATGGGATATGGGGCTGCCTCGAGCTGGTAAAAGTGACTCTCGAGCTTAGCAAGTGCCGAGTCGGAGCCGAGGATCGGCTCCGAACCCATCAAGCAAGAATGAAGGCGAGATTGACAACTTAACATCAGCCATTCTCGCAATGCAAGCTCTAGACAATGTTCAAGTCCTGCAACGTTTTCTTTGTATGGTCAACTACCTAGGCAAGTTCATTCCAGACTCGAGCCAACTTTCAGCATCACTCAGAGAGCGGACACGTGAAGATTTATGCTGGTCTTAGAGGAATACCAAAGAACATCTGAGGTCCTGAAACAAGGGACTGCTAGTCCACTAACTCTCAGATACTATGATGTTCACAAACCAGTTACACTTTCCTGTGATGCTTCGAAATTTGGTCTTGGTGCAGTCATTCTACAAGAGAATCAACCTGTTGCCTATTTATCGAGAACTCTTACCTAAACTGAAATGCAGTATGCCCAGACTGAGAAAGAGCTTTTGGCAATTGTGTTTGCATGTTCGAAGTTCCATGATTATGTTTATGATAGACCTATCCAGAACGAAAAAGACCACCAACCTTTAGTCACTATCTTGAGAAAGCCAATGCATTCAGCTCCAGCCAGACTGCAACGTACAATGCTGAGATTACACAAGTACAATTTCAATCCTGTCTACAAGAAAGACAGACTTCTTTATCTTACTGATACATTATCCAGATCGCCCAGAAATACCACAGAATAGCACACGAATAAGAATCTTGATCTTGAAGTCATGGAAGTGAGAAATTTTTCTTCCACACATCTTGATGAGCTGAGAGATCACACAGCCACAGATCCAGTGTTACAAAAGCTCAACCACTTTATCAATCATGTATCAATCATGGATGGCAGTCAAAGCAATCTAGTATACCTCAAGAAGTGCAACCTTATTTTCCATACAGAGATGAGATTTTGTCTGACAATGGTATCATTATGAAAGGTCTGAAAGTAAATGTTCCAAAGTCCTTGCAATCAGAATACATTACTATTTTGCATCGTGGTCACCCAGGGGTCAGTGTGTAATACTACAAAGCCTCATCAACAGAAGGAACCAATTCAGCTTAACCAGATTCAGGAACTACCTTGGTTGACAGTAGCCACCGATATCTTTGAATGGAATGGTCAACATTATTTGGTCTAGGTAGACTCTTATTCCAACTGGCTCGAGATTGATCTACTTCCCACCCTAGCATCCAGTACTGTCATTACTAAGATGAAGCGTCATTTTGCTGTTCATGGTAGTCTGCACAAAGTTATTTCTGACAATGGCACACAGTTTACAAGCTAACAGTTCACAAGATTTGCTGAAGAATGGGACTTTACCCATGTCACAAGTAGCCCAGAGTACCCGCAATCAAACGGTATGGTAGAACACGCAGTGCAAAGGGCAAAGCCGCTACTACAGATGTCAAAAAGTACAGCTGTGTACACTTACCATAAATGTAGATGTTAGAGTGTGTATTCACCGTTGCAGTCATCACATTAGGCTTATCTGCCTGCAGGTAGCCCTCAGTCGGCCTGAATACCAGAGTCTTGGGATTTCTGCATCGGATGCTGTCGCTTCTTCCATGGCGTCAGGTCATCAGGGGTATAAAACATGCACCCAACACCATTACATCAGTTTTTCTTGCCCCAAATGTCAGGTGCCCCTAAAATAGGAAGCAATTACATGGTATAGGACACCCCCCCAGCAAAAAGCAAATACACATGATATAAGACATGCCAAACAAAAAAGGCAGATAGAAGTAAAGAGAAGTCAGGGGGCTGGATGGAGGGTAACCAGGACTGCAACAGTGAATACACTCTAACATCTACATTTATGGTAATTGTACACAAATGCACTAGGTTCTTCGTGTTTCACTGTTGCAGTCATCACATTTGGGTTGACTCCCAAAGCTAAGGAAGGGTGGAGGTAGTTAAGAAGCATTAGGGCTGGCAATCAGGCCCTGTAAGACTGCTGTGGCAAATCCAGCTCTGGATTTAGAAAAGACAGGTAAGTGGTAATGCTCGGTGAAAGTGTGTACAGAGCTCCAGGTTGCGGCTTCCAGCATGTCCCTGGTACAGACTTCCCTGAGAAATGCTGTAGAGGCTGATGTAACCCTAGTGGAATGTGTTCTGATCCCCTGCGGGGTAGGTTTCCCATGTTGTTTGTAGCAGAAATGGATGCAGTGTGCTATCCATTTAGAAATGGTTTGCTTTGAAATGGCCTTCCCCTCTGCCCCTGCAGAAAAGCTGACTAGCAGCTGGTCAGATTTTCTGAAAGGCTTAGTCCTGTCCAGACAGAACCTGAGCTGCCTGTACACGTCCAGGGAGTGCAGGACCCTTTCCCCTTTATTCTGATGATTAGGGGAAAAAGTTGGCAAATTAATGGATTGCTTTAAAAGCACACTAGATACCACCTTGGGCATAAATGATGGGTTAGTCTTGAGAGAAACCCTGTCCGCATGGAAGACAATGAATGGTTCCACAGCCATAAGGGCCTGCAATTCAGACACTCTTCTTGCTAAAGTGATGACTAGAAGTAAAGCTGTCTTCCATGAGAGGAACTTTAACTCAGCTGTGGCAGCAGGTTCAAAGGGCAGAAGCATGAGCTTTTCCAATATAAAGTTAAGGTCCCAGACAGGAGTGGGAGCTCTCCTGGGGGGTCTTAAATTTTTGGCTCCTCTCAGGAACTGTTTGACCAGGGGATGAGAGAAAAGGGGTGGCTCAGTATTATAATGAGCTGAGATGGCAGAGGCATGAATCTTAATTGAAGAGAAGGACAGGCCTGTGTGGACCACATCTGTTAAGCAATCTAGTATGTGAGGTAAGTTGGGCAAAGTTGTGTCCATTCCCTGAGACTAGCTCCAGGAGCAGTATCTTTTCCATGTTCCAAACAGGATTTTCTAGTACTAGGGCTCCTTGCCTCAAGAATGACATCCAGCACCTGCTTACTGAGAGTTGCTGGTGAAGAATTCAGTGGATGAGCCAGGCTGCTAAGTTCAGGGTCTGTAGCTGAGAGTGCAGAATCTGGCCTGCCTGCTGGGGCAGCAGGGAAGGAGTCCGAGGCAGGTGCCATAGTGGCAGCACTGTCAGACTGCGCAAAAGAGGGTACCAGTGCTGGCGTGGCCAGTCCGGTGCAATCAGGACTGTCCTTGGCTTGTCCTGTTTGATCTTTAGTAGAACCTTGGAGAGGAGGGGTGGAGGGGGAAAGGAATAGACTAATAGGTTTTCCCACAAGAAGGACAGGGCATCCACTTTCCAAGCTTGGTTGTGGGGAGTTCTGGTGCAATATTTGCTCAATTGATAGTTCTGAGGGGAAGCAAAAAGGTCCACTTCTTTTGCCCCCCACCTGTTCCTCAAAAGCTTGAATATTTTGGGTTCCAGTTTCCACTTATGTGGGTCCATGAGATGTCTGCTTAAGTTGTCTGCCAGTGAATTTAGTTTGCCTGGTAGGAACTGAGCTTGCAGGTGCACTTGGCTGCTCAATACTGTGTTCCACAGAGCCATGGCTAACCTGCAGAGTGGGTAGAAATGGGTTCCCCCCTGATTGTTTATGTACCACATAACTGCAGTGTTGTCTGTCTTTACCAATAGTTGTCCTGGAAGAATAAGGCCTTTGAAGGCTGTCAGAGTATTCTGTATAGCTAACATTTCTTTTTGATTGATATGCAGGTGCATTTGCTTTGGGTTCCATTTGCCCTGAATGCACTGCCCTGCCATGTGAGCTCCCAATGCATAGTCTGATGCGTCTGTTGTTAGGGTTTGGGCGGCAGGGGGTAGAGTGAAAGGGAGTCCCTTGTTGTGGTTGCATGCCTCTGCCCACCAAAGGAACTCTGTCCTTAGGCAAGGAATGATAGGAATCATGGTTTCCAGGTCCTGAGAATGTCGACACCAGAGACTTTTTA
Organism: Protopterus annectens; assembly: GCF_019279795.1. Lineage (NCBI taxonomy): Eukaryota > Metazoa > Chordata > Ceratodontiformes > Protopteridae > Protopterus > Protopterus annectens. Next base: position 208,488,611 of record NC_056728.1, on the reverse strand, counting down.
GGTACCATTGAAGTTTCCTCATATGGAGTCTTGCATATGGAATTAATAGACTGCAAGAGGCCATGAACCCCAGGGCTTGCAGTATTTTTATTGCAGACAGACGGGTTTTGGTGGCCAGTAGACTGAAGTAGTTTGTCAAATAAATTTGTTTCTCTGGAGTGAGGAATGCCATCTGGGATGTTGTGTGCAAGCTTGCTCCCAGAAATACAATCTGTTGGCTTGGTACCAGCTGTGATTTCTTTTCGCTGATGGTGTACCCCAGTGAAGTTAGAAGTCTCTTTACAAATGCCATGTGCTGTAGTAGCAAGTCCTGGCTGTCCGCCTGAATCAGGCAATCGTCCAGGTATGGGTAAATATGAATTCTTCTCTGCCTGCAATATGCAATGGCTGGAGCTAGGCAGTTTGTGAATACCTTGGGTGCAGTAGATAAGCCAAAGGGAAGGGCAGAGAACTGATGGTGCATAGAGCCTGCTCTGAAGCGTAGGTATTTCCTGCAAGACGCCCTTACAGTGATGTGCAGATAAGTTTCTTTTAAGTCTAGGGTTGTTAGCCAGGAGTCCTTGGCTAACATAGGAAGCAGCTGTTGGAGTGTTAGCATTTTGAATTTTGGAACCACCAGAAAAGTGTTGAGAACAGACAAATCCAGGATAAGAAGCCAAGAGTTTTCTTTTCTGGGAATCAGAAACAGTCTGGAATAAAAGCCTTGTCCCCTTTGTTGTTTGGGCCTCTGTTCACTAGTTTGGGGGGAGGTCTGGCCATCCACTTAGGGTTGGGAGTGAGTAGAAGTGGAATCTGTATCCTTGGGAAACAACGTTTAAGACCCATCTGTCTTGGGTAATGTATTCCCAGTTTTTGTCATGCAGGGCAAGTTTTCCTCCTAAAAGGTGCAAGTACTTGGGCAAGGCTTGGAAGAGTTAAGGATAAGTCATTGTGCAATTTTACCATAGGATGGTGGCTTACTACTCCCTGTTTTGAATGTGGGAGCACTCCATTGCTTAGATCCCTGCATAACCTGAGACTGGAGTCTTGGTGGTCTGATGCCCCTGGGCTTGGACTGAGAAGGCCTGGAAGGGGCTGGAAAAGACCAGTTTTTTGAAGGCCAATGCTTACTGAATCTAGGTGGCTGTACTTGTAAGAATTTTTTTTTAAAAAAAGTTTGCATAAATTTAGCTTTCTCCTCCATCCTTTTGAGGACGACTTCTGCTTTATTGCCAAAAAGATGCTCTTGGTTTAATGGTGCATCTAGTAATTTTGCTTTGACATGATCTGGCAAGATTTGTTCCTTAAGCCAAGCATGCCTTCTATGAACAGACCCAGTGACAGCAGCTCTGCAAGATGCCTCAAAAGCATCAAACCCAAATTGCAAAGTATGTTTACCAACTTGGTTAGCAGAATGCATTAACTCTCGTAAATCTTTGTGTTCTGCACAGTCAGGAATCAACATAATTTTCTGTTTAATTAGCTCCATAATATGCTGATACTTTAACATATGAAACTGGCAAATTAAAGCCCTAATGGCAAGAGTAGCAGAGGTGTATACCTTATTACCCCATCTGTCTAAAGCTCTAGAATCCCTGTCCAAAGGGATAGGATTTTTTGGCAGTTGTAGCCTTAATGCCTTTAGGTCCCTGGGAAATGGTCTCTGGATCCGCTGTAGAATTCTTAACAAAGAATTTGTGGGAGTCAGGTACTCTATAGTACCTGTCAGGATTCCTGGGAGCTGGAGGCAAAGTATCAGGGGTATGGCTGGATTCCAAGAAGACATCATCTACAATTTCCAGAACAGGAGGGATAGCTAGAGGCCTGTGCTGAGGCAAGTTTAAACATTCTCAGAGTCTCTTTTTGGACTGAGAGTAATCCTGGCTCTCCCAGCGGAAATGCTCTCTAAGGATATGCAGGGTTTCACCAAAAGAAAAATCTTCTGGAGGGGAAGCAGAGGGAATGGAATCCTCTGCATCAGAATCCTCATAGGGAGATAAGGGCATGTCCTGGTAATCAGACGGATCAGAGTTATCAGATTCCTGATCAGAAGAATCAGAAGGAAAATCAGTTTTTGGTCTCTGAGGTAGAAGGCTGACTTCCACTAATTAAGGTAATGAGGTCTTCAGCCATTCTAAGCATTTGGTTTTGTGGCATGTGGGCCTGAGAATGTGCTTTGATCATCGGTTTCCAAGGCTTAGTGCGAACTTTAGGTCTCAGAAATTTGGTATTTTTGGTTTGAAATGTAGTCGTCGGTTTAATATGAAAATGGGAAGGCCTGAATGCACCCTCAGAAGCTGGTGCCTGCACAGCGGCTCTGGACCCATCCAAGGTACAGACGTCTGCAGATTTCATAGTCGAAGAAGCATCTCACAGCATACCGGACTCCGAATTCGGTCTCAGTAGAGGCCTGCCAATCTGTCGAAGCGGGTATCAGGGGCTGCAAAAGTGCATCAATGAGTACTAGCAGACTGGTGACTAGCTTAACTGTAGCGTTGGCGGCAGTTTTGGACCTATGCAGTCTGTCTCTGCCTTTATCCTTACACTTTTTCGGAAGATCAGTAGTTGGATGGCTTATCAAAGCCATTTCGGAGTACGGAGATCGAGAGCGAAAGAATTTAACTACAAAAATTGCCCGACGATGAATAGTTCGGGCGTTGAACAAGGCACAAAACCGACAGGGAGGGATGTCGTGGTCTGGGGCTAAACAGGTGACGCAGTACAAATGAAAATCTCTGTGAGGTATTTGCTTTCCACAGGCAACACAATTATTAATTTTTTCTGACATTGGTTAGAGCAAGAAAAAAGGATCCCCAACGGGGTACTTATCTTTTAGAAGACTTCAGGTCTGAAACTCGAAAAACGAAAATATCAGGAGGCAACCGACAGGCAATTGTGAACTGCTTCTTCTTCGGACACCGCACGGCAAGAAAGACTGATGTAATGGCGTCGGCTGCATGTTTTATACTCCTAACGACCTGACGTCATGGAAGAAGTGACAGCATCCGACACAGAAATCCCAAGACTCTGGTATTCAGACTAACTGAGGGATACCTGCAGGCAGACAACCCTAATGTGATGACTGCAACAGTGAAACACGAAGAACATTGAGATAATAGTGATGTTTTCCCGAATCCCTTGAATCTCAGAAATATTCCTTGTGATAAACATCTTAGCTCATCTGCTCAGAGACTTCTATCAAAACAAACCAGAACCACATTACCAATCAGTAGTCAATGGTTGGTTGTGTGTGTAAAGAACAACAGGTTAGTGAAAGCCAGTCTGTTGAAGAAGCACCTATCCCAGAATTCCTACTATGGTAAGACCAGTAGACCACTCAATCCATTACAAGAGGGAAAAGTGGTAAAGATGCAAAAGTCCAAAGGTTATGATTGCATTGGTGTCATGAAGAATATTGGTCCAGAGCCGAGATCTTACATTATAGAATCAAAAGGAGCAACTTTTAGGTGGACTCAGAAACATTTGAGATCGGTGTCCAAACCTCTACCACAACACATAACCTGTGAGGAAGACTATTTCAGAGTCAGTTGTCTAGTGTTCCAATTCCTGAGGAAGATCCAGAGGACATTCCCGTTCCTGTGATGAATCCTGAGTTCCTGATACGAGTTGTGTACCGCAGACTGTCCCTGTTGCTAAATTTGGTCCCAACTGTTATGTTACATGATATGGTCGAATCTCCAAACCCTGTAGCAGATATGAAGCAACTTGGACATTAACATTGCACTTTGTTTCCAATGTATATACTAATGCATGTTTAACTCTGATATTCTTTTGTATAAAGGGCAATCTTTTTAAGAGGGAGGATGCAGATCAATATATGTGTATATACCTTTAAGAAGCTATCCAAGGCCTTGCACCAGTGTCTAAATACTGAGCAACTGCAAGCTAGACTTCCATTTTGTAGTTAGCTGTTGAGATGTAAGCATGTATGTATGTAAGCTGTGTCTGTGAACTAGTTTGTTCGTATTTAAAGATGCTGCTATCCATTCTGATGTGTTTGTATGTATTAAAGCATCTGAATGAAACCAACATCCAAGGCTCCCCGGATACCAAAACGATCCATCAATAAGTCCAAGCAGCAAAAGTTTATTAAAAACAGCACTACATAAACACACTTAAAACAAAAATACGTTTTCGTCTCCTACTTCCTCAGATGTGGACTGGCAGGCTAACAAATCCCTTCATTTTATATATATCCTCTAATTGTCAATGAATAACTAGTGACAGCCAATTAATTAAGTATTACAATTAAAACAAGCATTTAAAAGAAAACTCTATAAAGGTTCGGATAAACATAGGAGCATGTTAAACTATGATTAAAACAATACTAAGACATTTCTCTTCCTACAATTAACCTTCCCCATGCTTTTAAATAAAACCTTTTTCAGACAAATATTTATACACCATACCATAATCCATAAAATTTTAAATCTGAAATGAATGAAAGGTGAATTAATAAAAAAAGAATCAATAAAAACTTAATACACAAAAGTACATTGTGTTAAAGCTCCTCCTTCTGGTCAAGGCCATATAATGCATAATTTACATCAAAGAAATGAAAAAGGGTTAAAACAAAATAATGTTGAATAAAATGTGTACTAAAATCAAAATTAATTTATTAAAACACTCAACTGTTTATATGTTAACACATATAACCCACCTATTGTTCAAGATACAATGATCCTAATTTACAATTTAGCAGATCTTAGTTTCAATAAGTGGTCTACTGATAAATTCTCATTCAACCCTGGGTGTGTATTTGCTTGTAGCATAACCTGCCACCATAGCTCCCTATATTCAATTTTCTCTTCCATAATCCACACCTTACAACCTTCTTCACATTTTCTAAAACAAAGAAAAAAAGTGTGCATTTCCACAGTCATGTAAATGTTTATACAATACATTGGTTTCTTTTTTTATTTGGATTTCATAATAATGCTCATAAATCCCCCTCCTTAATTTCCGTTCAGTCTTCCCCACGTAGAAAGGTTGACACGTCTGACATATTGCTAAATATACCAAACCCAAGGAGTCACAACTGATAGTCCTTTCCATTTAAGCAAACATTTCTAGATTCTAAGAAAACTTCTTCTTTGTTAATTATATAACACTGTGTGCAATTTCCACACTTGTATGTCCCTTTCTTTGCTCTAGTCACTTTATCATATTCACCAGCATTTTCCATTAAACTCTTAAGATTGTGGGAATTTTTATAAACAACTTTGAACTCATTATTCCTTATTTTCTCCAACTCCGTTAAACTTATTCCATTCAAGCTCCACAAATTTCCTTATAAATTTCAAACTTGCATTATATTAGAATAGGAGGGCTTTTCCAAAATGTTCCTTATTATTCTCCTTTTTGGGTAATCTTTTCCTCATTCACTCCTAAAATGGGTTTGAATCTATCCTGTCTACCCTCCCAAACTTCCTTTTGTATTTGTTCTATC